>NW_016107324.1:7974058-7988316 GCF_001604975.1 Cebus imitator | reverse complement strand
TGCCTTTTTTTTTTTTTTTTTTGCCAGTCTTTTATTATTCTACCCATTATGTCATCTTTCATTTTTCCTTATTTAGGGAAAACATTTTTACTTTAAAATTTAAATGTAAAAATTTACATTTCATTAAGTTTAGTTAAATGTTGATCATATCTCTCACATCTACTTTGTGGGGTTTTCCATCTTTTTTACTTTATTTTCTTTCTCCTTTTTTGTCAGATTGTATTCTGTTAATTTGGTGGCTAGAAGGGTAATCCCAGATAGCGTTTGGGGGGGTGTTTTATTCAGGCATCCATCTTCATGGCTGGAAGGAACAGAGAGCCAGGAGAACCCACTCCGTAGAGGTGAGGGTAGTTTGGAGCGAGAGCCGGGAGTGGTGGCTGTGGTTGAGGGGTGGGGAGTGATGGTTACAAAACAAACAAGAGTCACAGGAATTCAAAAAACAAGAAATGAAATACCATGGGAACGCATGGGACTTGGAATCTTGCCAGGAACCAAAGCCACTCTTTTTTTTTTTCTTTCTTTTTTTCCAGATGGAGTCTCACCCTGTCGCCCAGGCTGGAGTGGAGTGGTACAATCTCGGCTCGATGCAGCCTTCGCCTCTTGGGTTCAAGCAGTTCTCTGCCTCAGTCTCCCAAGTAGCTGGGATTACAGATACCTGCCACCATGCCAGGCTAATTTTTGTATTTTTAGTAGAGACAGCATTTCACCATCTTGCCCATGTTGATCTTGAACCTTGACCTTGTGATCCACCCCGCTCGGCTTCCCAAAGTATTGGGATTACAGGTGTGAGCCACCACACCTGGCCCCAAATCACTCTTTTTAGGATATTCCCCTTTCCTCTCTGTTCCCTTCCTCCCCCTTTCTCTACATCTGCTCTCTTCTCTTGTCATATAAAACATATATCATGATGGGTAGCCTAGCTTCCCAGGCTATGCGACCTTCTATTTCTTACAGCTAAGAAGTCAGTCTCTCCGTTTCTCAAGGCCATAATTTTAAAGAAAGAAATCTAATTGGCCTGGCCCAGTTTTTCTCTTTTCTCGCTGGCCTGCCTATGGATGAGTTAACATTGATCAGTGTCCATCCTGGTCCAACTGGATATTGTCTGAGAGAATAGCACTGCTTGGAATTTCTGTGACTTTCTGAGTCTGCCCCTTCCAGCTGGAGCATGAATGTCAGGAAAAAGTATGACCAGAGCTCCCAGTTCCAAACACAGCAGTATACGTCATTGGATCGAAATTGCAAATACTGGGATATGGCTGCGTGTGGGGGCTCATGCCTCTACTCCCAGCACTTTGAAATGCTAAGGTGGGTAGATCACCTGAGGTAAGGAGTTCGAGATCAGCTTGGTCAACATGTGAAACTCCATCTCTACTAAAAATACACAAAAAATTTAGCCGGATGTGGCAGCGCATACCTGTAGTCCCAGCTCCTCAGGAGGCTGAGGCAGGAGAATCGCTTGAACCTGGGAGACAGAGGTTGCAGTGAGCCGAGATTGAACCACTGCACTCCAGGCACTCCAGCCTGGCGACAGGGAGATTCCATCTCAAAAAANAAAAAAAAAAAAAAAAAGAAAGAAAGAAAGAAAGAAAAGGAAAAAAAGACTTTCGAGTATTTTTGGAAATTTCCTCTATTAAAAATTTAGGTATCTGAGTGATAACTCACCTTCTTTTGGAAACTTTCCTTTATGTGGAAGCTGTTTGCAAATAATTCTAAAGTGACATCTTTCCAAACTTTAAAATCTCACCTCTGGAAACTTTTAAGATGCAGCACCACCTGTTTCTTCACTAGCTCATTTAAGAGGGGTGACCAAGGGGCGCATGCCACAACTTAGCCAGCTTACCTGGCTATAGAGTTGGATGAGAACCCTGCCCTCAGGCACGTCACCTGCACACATCTCACACATAGACACAAGTGGGCTTGAGGAGTCAACAGGGGTCTCTCCCACGAGGCTAGGGACCTGGCACTTGTTCATCAGGGTGACCAAGCCCTTGTTAACACAAACCTTAAATATATTGCCTGAAATTTTCTTTTCTCAATGTCAATGTCCCATGTTCCAGTTCATACCTAAAATTCTTCTACGCATATCTAGAGGGGACACAGTAAAATCTCACAAGCTTTTCTGAGTTGCTCTCCTAACCTAGTTTTCTCAGCAGTCTCTCTCTCTGCATCTCTTCATTCTCTTTTTCTCCTTTCCCACAACCCTCTACTCCTACCAGATTGTGTTCTCCACCTCTCCTTAACGTGGCTTTAGGAGTAACCTTTAAGAAGATCTGACTAGTGGAGTCAAATTCCCATCAAACATCTGAGCTCTCACTCTGAGAATGTGGCAGTACAGCTGTAAGGCCAAAGCAATGCCATCCCTCAGCTTGAGTAATGAAAATGCTCAGCCAGGCGCAGTGGCTCATGCCTGTAACCCCAGCGCTTTGGGAGGTCAAGGCAGGTGGATCACCTGAGGTCGAGTTCAAGACCAGCCTGGCCAAGATGGTGAAACCTCGTCTCTACCAAAAATACAAAAATTAGCCAGGCGCGATAGTGGGTGCCTGTAATCCCAGCTGCTCAGGAGGCTGAGGCAGGAGAATCACTTGAACCTGGGAGATGGAGGATGCAGTGAGCTGAGATTTCACCATTGCACTCCAGCCTGAGCAACAGAGTGAGACTCCGTCTCAAAAAAAGAATGAAAGAAAGGAAGAGAGAAAGAGAGAGAGAGGGAAGAAAGGAAAGAAGGAAGGAAGGAAGGAGAGAGAGAGAGAGAAAGAAAGAAAGAAGGAAAAGAAAGAAAGAAAATGCTTTATTCTGCCTCTTCTCCTTTCTTTCCCATCTTCTGAAAGCCAGTTTTTGTAAGGTTTGGATGATGGGGCACAGGGAATTTGCTTCTTATCAAAAGCATGAAAACTGGAACATAATAAACCCTTATTACTTTCTCCCATCCATTTTCACTGCTTAAATCTGAAATATTTCACTTTGCTTTCCTACCAAGTGAAATGGTTTATTTAAGAAACAAGAGTGTAGGCCGGGCTCACACCTGTAATACCAGCAGTGTGGGAGGCCAAGGTGGGTGGATCACGAGATCAGGAGTTCGAGACCATTCACCTGGCCAATATGGTGAAACCCTGTCTCTACTAAAAAAAACAAAAATTAGCCGGGCATGGTGGCACGCACCTGTAATCCCAGCTACTTGGGAGTCTGAGGCAGGAGAATCGGTTGAATTGGGGAAGTAGAGGTTGCAGTGAGCCGAGATCATGCCACTGCACCCCAGCCTGGGCTATGGAACAAGACTCCATCTCAAAAAATAATAATAATAAAAATTAAGAAACGAAACAAGAGTGTAATGTACCTCTACCATTATTTTGCTACACTTTAATTTATAAACGATATAACTTACCCAAAAGGACAGTATTTAAACAAGCTAGGGGGACAAATGTCAGGCAGAGAAGGGAGTTATTTATTGTTATCACCAGCTTTTCTCTTTTTTGATGAGAACTCTTTGAAAGAAATGGATTGATGTCATGCCTCTTTTGAAAAACATGCCCCCAAACAGTGCTAGTGTTTCTGTTTTTTACATAGAGTGTTTCGTGAAAGACACGCCCAAATAGCATAAGACCAGAGCTTGGGAACCTCAGTCTGTTCCAGAAACCAGAGTTCCCACATAACTGCATAATGCTCTGCTATCAGGTTACCAGCCCACCACAATTGCCTAATGTAACAGTGAGTCTGGGTGCTGCTGTGGGGAGGTAGAATTACCAGGGGGGATGACTTAGGCTGAGTGGTTGCAGTTCTTAGGAATTCATGTGCACAGCTCATAAGCAGGCCAATGTTCCACCTGAATATTTCATCCTAGGCCAAGGATATCCAGGATTAAACTTCCCAAGGTCTTTTCCTGTCCTCTGAGATAATATTGTACATTGGCTGTTGTTTCTATGACACAAGTGTGAAGCAAAGGATAGCATTTACTTGCACCGCTGGTCTTGTTTTCATGCCTCTGAAATGTCTTGATTTCAGAATCCCCCAAAAGATTTCTGGCAAGGTTTCTGGTTTTTGTCTTTGCAGTGCAAAAAAAAAATTGCTTATTGGCTTTTTTATGACAGATTCAGGATGGTGATGATGTTGATGGTGGCTTGTGACTAAATGTATTTTGATTTTTTTTTAAGAAACGAGGACTTGCTCTGTTGCCCAGTCTGGAGTACTACAGCTATTCACAGGCACAATCACAGAGTAGTACAGCCTTGGCTTTCTGAGTTTAAGAGATCCTCCTGCCCCAGCCTCCTGAGTACTTGGGATCGCAAGTGTGCACCATCACACCTGGCTAAACTGTAGTCATTTTTATATCAGATTTCAGCCTGAATCTGTTCTTGTTGCTAATCGTTACCCAGTCCCAGACCCTGACCTGGAATGGGCTAGGCTTACTAGTGGAATCAATGGAATTTATCCAGCTTAGGCAGATGACAGAGTTGAATGTTAACTTCACACATTCATGGAAATGACAGGTAAAAGTGGAGTGCTCGCAAGACAAGATCCAATTCTGTTTGGTGTGGTTGATAATGTTTCTAGTGGTACATCGAACCTCCCAGGAGTGAAGCCCAATCTGGGTCCCTAGGATTTAACAGAGCTCTGGCATAGGTATGAGAAAAGTCTGGAACTTGATCCCCTACATTCATTTCTCAGTTCCTGTTCACACTACTCACATTCCCTGAAGTGGTCCTGCTTGGCTCACGGTTCCCACTATCACAGCCTTGGTGGGCCACCTTTTCTGACCCCGGATGACCAAATCCCCATGACTTCTAATCCCATGTCTTCAGCATGATCATCACTCCACCTCCTAGCTCCCATGTGACAGTCTAGGTCACTGTTTACCTCTCCAAATGGTAAATCCCTTGGCTGAAAATTATCCAGATGTCCTGCAGAGCTAAATGGACAAGAGGTTAAATAGCCCTGCATAATGACAATTTTCAAAGATTTTTTCCTAAGTAGCAAAATGTTCTTCAACTTAAATCATACACAGATGTCCAATATCTAAAACAGGTGAACGTGGTACCCATGATGTCATGTTGACCCTAAGGAACCTTCGCAAACTTGACCCTAAGGCTCCCTAGAACATGCATTGGAAACCACCACTGTACAGGATTCTGAAAGGGATGAAGAAACCAAAAAGTCTGCAGCTCATTTCAACAGTTGCCTCACTTAGTAATTATAGCTTCTCTTTCATGACCTGCTTCTGAACCCAAGCCTCTTGGATTCTTTTCAGATGCAGGGAATGGGGGGACCTATAATACAGCAGGCTTCTTGCTCCCTTGTTCACTTTCTTCTCCAAGTTTTTCACCATCTTCCTGCTCTTGTATGTTCTGCAGGCCTCTTGTCAAAGGATCTAGATTCTAATTCTGGTTCTGCTTTTTCCAGCTGTGTATAAGGATCATTTGAACTCCCTAGGACCTCATTTCCTCCTGGATTGATGGTGATAATAATACCTACTTTACCTGTTGTGAGGATAAAGATTAAAATAGCTAACTGTTTAAAAGTATTGTGTAAACTAGGCATTATATATACTCTATACTCTGGAAGTCATTAGTACATACACTAGAGTAGTGGAGACAAGAAATATATTACCAAAGATTGATGGTTAAACTGCAATCATGGTTCTTAATCTGGATAGCTCTGGAAGCACACACAGAGGATCAAAATGTTGGAGAAAAATGACCCTCTTTTTTTTTTTTAGCATCCTTCTGGTGCTATGAATGTGGAGTTGACCTGTGATGTATGGTCACAGATCTCAGCGTGTGCTAGCAGGAGATTTAAGGAAGATGGCCATCTCCCCTGGTGAAGGGTCACAGAGCAGAAAATGGTTGCCAAACTCAGATTTTTGGCAGCATCAGGAAAATGATGAATTTCTTGACAATCAGCATAGGATGTTTGACCAAGCACCTATGTGAGGCTGCAGGCAAAGCAAGGCAAGTTTCAGCATCTGTCCTGGGTTATCCATGGGAAAGTAGCCGGGGAGCCCCTGGTTTCTTCCATGCATTCATGCAGAAGTGCTCAGGATCCTGGAGAGAAGCACACTGAAGACAGACAGTGGCAAACAGGAACCCTATTAGGAGTAGCCCAAGGCAGGTCACTGCTGTGATCATTCACACATTCGAGTATTCTGGAGTATAAAAAAGGGAATTTAGAGATTATTTGGTGCAGAAGTCAGAAATCCATGGCACTTACACTGCATCTCACCTGTCCCAGGACCATCCATGGCAGACACCGCTAAGCAGGACTCAGTGTGATAATCCTTAATCTTACAATAGGATAACAATGACACAATTTATGTCAATCACTTGGAATACTCAAAAATTGCTATTTTTCACACTGAACCATGTTAGTATTTTCCCACTTAGCCATGATGTAGTGTCAGAATCCCTTTCCACACGACACTCTAGGAAGCCACGTCCAAAATGCGAGAAGAAACTTAGGAGCCATTTCCAATGATTTCTCGTTCAACCCCTCCTCCCAGCCTTGCTCCCACCACCATTCTGTGATAAAGGAAACCGACGCTAAGGGAGAAGGAGGGCCGTCTGTGCACTGCACTGTACACCTGTAAAGACTGACTGTGGTCGGAAACACCGGCCATCGTATTTGCTTTCTGGAGTGTACAGCGTCTCACCTCCATTTTAAAGAGCCCTTCATAAGTGGGCCCCCGTCTTCTGACATATTGGTAACTCCCTCACCCATGTCAGTGTCACTGATCACTTAGTCAAATTGGTGTGAGGTTAGGAGAGTTGAAGGGAGGCTCAAGTTCTGTGCAGAGTGACATTAAGGAAAGGAAACCGCAGTGTTTTAGAGGAGAAGAAAATGAATGACTTAGTCCCTGTGAGTTCTCAATGACAAGATGGAATCCATAGGGTTAAAAAAGTGACTAGTATAAACATTAATCATGTCATGCTGGCAATAACAGCTGCCTCTACCCTTAGCATTTTAACAACTTCTTAATTTGCTAAGCTTCTTGATGAGCTCAAGTACTTGTACGACCCAGGGGCCGTGAAGCAAATCTGCCTGAGAGGCGGTGAGTCACTGCTCCGAGCCCCAGTGTGCAGCTATCTGGACTTGCGCCATGCTTGCCCTTCCGCCTACCTCTCTCCTCCTCCCCACTTATCCCCAGACGGATCGTGAAGCCTCTTTGCTTGGTCCACTCCTGTGATTGCTTCACCTTCCCCTGGCTACCATTATCTTTTGTGACCCACCCTTTCTGCATCCCGTCCTTGGTCCACACCCGGTGTCACTTTTCTGTTCGTCAGCCTCTTTCTCTGCTCTCGCTCCCACTGCCTTTGCTGTAGCCCATTTCTTTCCTTTCTTCTCACTCATTAGTTTCCTGAGCTCCACCCTTCCTTATTCATCCCAGTTCTTATCTTTTATGTTTATTCCTCTAGACATTCTTTTCTTTTTAAACATCACAATACTGAGATTTAAACTCAGAGCAAAGTGTTTTTTGACCTGTACTACCCTTCATCACACATTTTCTCAAGGGTTTGACATTTCTTATGATGATCTGCATTCAAATTATTCATTCTCTTTTGTCTACTGATAGACTCTCTTCCATACCATGCAGCTGTAAAGTCCAATCGATTTTTTTCTTGTTGCTTTACTGGAGGTGGATAGGAGGCTGAAACTGCAGTCAGCACAAGAACGTGGAAGGGATTGGACTAGATGACTTCTAGCGTCTTCCTGAGCTCTGCAGCCCTGGCAGCTAGATTTTACTTCACCATTTGTACTCATTCTCTCCACATCATTTCTAAGAATATGCTCACTCCTTTATGCACAGAAAACCTGGATTGGGGTAGAGAGATGGGTCTCCCTGATGAAAACCTTGGGCAGGTTACTATTTGCTTTATCAAATGAGGGGAAGTAAAGGGATAGGGATAGAAGGGAGGAGAATTAGTATAATCGTCTCTCTCTGTCATCCCCTCTGTCCACCTGCAAATGAAGAACTGGCAGCTAAAATATGGAAATTGGACTAGTTTAATCTTGTTTTCAAAGACGGGAATTGGTTTTCAAAGATGGGAACCTGGTTTTCAAAGATGGGAATTGAGTCCTTTGGTAGCTATAAAGTAGGTAACGTTAGTTTGGTTTGCCGGAACAATTTGGGTTTCATAGATTCATGGATCTCTTCTATCTGGAGATATAGAGCTGAGCTAGTGGTTGGGACCCATATTTTGAAAGTGAGGGCTCGTGTGCATGAAGTGGGACCTCAGCCACCCCAGGTGTTTCTGGACATCCCCAGGGGTCCCTCATGTGTGCTCTCACCCAGTTCTTACAGTCATTCACTCCAGCCCTGTCACAGGTGTTTGCTGCCCCAAAGTCACTGAACACCTTGCCCTGACCCTGTGAGAATCCCACCAGCTCCCTCCACATGGTGTTATTTCCTGGTGATCTCAAAGCTGAAACCCTGGAGATGCAAAAATGACAGCCGCTTCCCCCAGATCCTCACAGCACTGGAGCATCTTGTGTTCCCTGCAGGCCTGTTAGAAGGCAGTGATGTCTGTCACGGCTGTCATCCAGGTCCCAAAGCCTGTGTGCTCATGGCCTCTGGCTCTGTGGAGCTCATAGAAGGAACAGAAATATGGAAATATCTCAACTCCCCTGCACCAGCCCCGAGGCACCTCTGCACAGGAGCCTATCAAGAACTCCCTTCCTCTGTCACCCCTACCCTCCCTTCCTCTCTCACCCCTACCCTCCCTTCATGAAAATCAGCACTAAAAATAGTCCAGTCAACCCACAAATTGACTTGAAACCCTTTGCCTTTGATATGGTTTGGCTCTATGTCCCCATCCAAATCTCATCTTGTAGCTCCCATAATTCCCACGTGTTGTGGAAGGGGCCCAATAGGAGATGACTGAACCATGGGGGCAGGTGTTCCCTGTGCTGTTCTCATGATAGTGAATGGGTCTCATGAGATCTGATGGTTTTAAAAACAGGAGTTTCTCTGCACTAGATCTCTCTTTGCCTGCTGCCATCCATGTAAGATGTGGCTTGTTCCTCCTTGCTTTTGGCCATAATTGTGAGGCCTCCCAGCCACGTGGAACTGTAAGTTCTTTAAACCTCTTTCTTTTGTAGATTGCCCAGTCTCAGGTATGTCTTTATCAGCTGTGTGAAAATGGATGAATACAGTAAATTGGTACTAGTAGAGTGAGGTGCTGCTGAAAAAATACCTGAAAATGTGGAAGCGACTTTCGAATAGGGTAACAGGCAGGGGTTGGAAGAGTTTGGAGGGCTCAGAAGAAGACAGGAAGATGTGGGAGAATTTAAAACCGCCTAGAGACTTGTCGACTGGGTTTGACCAAAATGCTGAAAATGATATGGACAATGAAACCCAGTCTGAGGTGGTCTCAGATAGAGATGAGAAACTTGTTGGGAACTGGAACAAAGGTGACTCTTGTTATGTTTGAGTGAAGGTGACTCTTGTTATGTTTTAGCAAAGAGACTGGAGGCATTTTCCCCCTGCCCTAGTGATTTGTGGAACTTTGAATTCGAGAGAGATGATTTAGGATATCTGGTGGAAGAAATTTCTAAGCAGCAAAGCATTCAAGAATTGACTTGAGTACTGTTAAAGGCATTCAGTTTTAAAAGGGAAACAAATATAAACGTTTGGAAAATTTGCAGCCTCAAAATATGATAGAAAATAAAATTTCATTTTCTGAGGAAAAATTCAAGCTGACAGCAGAAATTCACAAAAGTAATGAGGAGCTAGAAGTTAATCCCAAAGACAATGGAAAAAATGTCTCCAGGGCATGTCAGAGGTCTTCACAGCTGTCCCTCCCATCACAGGCATGGAGGCCCAGGAGAAAAAAGTGGTTTCATGGGCTGGGCCCTGGGTCCTGGTGCTGTGTGCAGCCTAGGGACTTGGGGCCCTGTGTCCCAGCTGCTCCAGCCATGGCTGGTGGCTGAAAGGGGCCAATGTAGAGCTCAGGCTGTGGCTTCAGAGGATGGAAGCCCCAAGACCTGGCAGCTTCCATGTGGTGTTGAGCCTGCAGCAGAAGTCAAGAATTGAGGTCTGGGAACCTCTGCCTAGATTTCAGAAGATGTATGGAAACACCTGAATGCCTAGGCAGAAGTTTGCTGTAGGGGTAGATTCCTCACGGAAAACCTCTAATAGGGCAGTGCAGAAGGGAAATGTGGGGTGGGAGCCCCCACACAGAGTCCCTACTGGGGCACCACCTAGTGGAGTTGTGAGAAGAGGGCCACTGTCCTCCAGACCCCAGAATGTAGATCCACTGACATCTTGCACTGTGCACCTGGAAAAGTCACAGACACTCAACACTAGCCCATGAAAGCAGCCAGGAGCAGGCTGTACCCTGCAAAGCCACAGAGGCGGAGCTGCCCAAGACCATGGGAACCTTTTGCATCAGTGTGACCTGGATGTGAGGCATGGAGTCAAAGACAATCATTGTGGAGCTTTAAGATCTGACTGCTTTACTGAATTTTGGACTTGCATGGGGCCTGTAGCCCCTTTGTTTTGGCCAATTTCTCCCATTTGCAATGACTGTATTTACCCAATGCCTATGCCCCCTTTGTGTCCAGGAGGTAACTAACTTGCTTTTGATTTTATAGGCTCATGGATGAAAGAAACTTGTTTTGTCTCAGATGAGACATTGGACTGCGGACTTTTGAGTTAATGCTGAAATGAGTTAAGACTTTGGGGGACTGTTGGGAAGGCATTACTGGTTTTGAAATGTGAGGGCATGAGATTTGGGAGGGGCCAGGAAGAGAATGATATGGTTTGGCTCTGTGTCCCCACCCAAGTCTCATCTTGTAGCTCCCATAATTCTCACATGTTGTGGGAAGTGACTGAATCTTGGGGGCGGGTCTTTCCTATGCTGTTCTCATGATAGTGAATGGGTCTTCCGAGATCTGATGGTTTTAAAAACGGGAGTTTCTCCGCGCAAGCTCCCTCTTTGCCTGCTGCCATCCACGTAAATGTGACTTGCTCCTCCTTGCCTTCTGCTATGATTCCGAGGCCTCCCCAGCCACGTGGAACTGTAAGTCCAGTGAAACCTCTTCCTTTTGTAAATTGACCAGTCTTGGGTATGTCTTTATCACCAGCATGAAAATGGACTAATATAGCCTTTTTTCTGAATATTGATATAATTCTGAGTAGTGATGGATATGGGGTCTTTGATTTCATGGCCAATGTAAGAACTAAAAGTAGCAATGTAACTATCAAAGATCAGGAGGATAAGGAAGAAGGAAAGAAAATATCCTTTTTGGCTGTTTCCCTTCTTCTTCCCCTTATTTCTTCTCCATCTCTTCCCTCCCTTCCACTGACTCTCTCACTTCTATTGCTTGGATTCTCATTGGCCCCTGACTTTTTGTTCCAATCAAAATTCTCAATTCCCGCATGCTTGAAACAAATCGCCTGTGCCTTCCAGGTCTATGAACGGAAGTCAGTACCTTCAGTCACTGCAGACTGAAAAGAGATTGTTAAATGAGGCAGGAATCTATAATCTTTGAGAGAACAGTTTCCATGAGTTGCTGAAGTTGGGAGTCAGAATTGCAAGGTTTTTTGAAATTGCACTTTTAAATTTTTATAAAACTTGAAGGAAATACTTTGGTGAAAATGTACTCAGTTCTACCTGTGAAAATTATTTTGCAGCTGAGTGTGAGGCTGAGGGCTGAGGATTTTGAGTCTTCAATTCTGGTAAACTGTCCAGGAAGTGTGAGGACAAAATAAAGCTCTTTCCAGACAAGCAAGGGTATCCTTGCTTGAAGTTAGTTAAGAATGCACTCCAGAAAAATAATTGAAAATTAAAGTCGCCAGGCATGGTGGCTCAAGCCTGTAATCCCAGCACTTTGAGAGGCCAAGGCGGGTGGATCACAAGGTCAAGAGATCGAGACCATCCTGGTCAACATGGTGAAACCCTGTCTCTACTAAAAAATACAAAAAATCAGCTGGGCATGGTGGCGCATGCCGGTAATCCCAGCTACTCAGGAGGCTGAGGCAGGAGAATTGCCTGAACCCAGGAGGCAGAGGTTGTGGTGAGCCGAGATCGCGCCATTGCACTCCAGCCTGGGTAACAAGAGCGAAACTCCGTCTCAAAAAAAAAAAAAAAAAAAAGAAAAAAGAAAATTAAAGTCAAGGAAGAAGAAACATAGGATTCTGTAAACAGAAGGTCCAACCCAGGAGTACAAAAAAGGAAGTTCTTAGGTTTGAGTCATGAAATAGGAAGATGCACTGCTTGAAGAGGAAGGCTTGAGTTTGATACCATGACTGAGGGGATGAGAAAACTTGAGGAAATTATAAAAGCACATTATTATTTTGTCAAAAAAAAAAAAAAGGCAAAATACAGGACAGTTGTCTAGGTCACCCTGGACAGACCCAGTTCTCAGCTGATTCTTTTTTTTTTTTTTTTTTTAAAGAATAGCTGTAGAATGTGCTGGGAAGGCAGCATCTGGAGATAGGGAGGGACTGGCTGGAACAGCCTGGGTTCCATCCCAGTCCAGCTATCTGCAGGACAGAACATCCTTCAGTGCGTCATCCCATGGGTTCCTGTTACCCCAGGGTATAAAACCCGGAATGGGTTAGTTCTGGAGTCTCAGCTGTGGTACAAATAGGGCATGCACAGTTGAGACTTCATCTGTCCTGTGTAGCTTTCCTGAGTCTTGGGGAACTGGCTTACAATGAATCCTAGGATTCTGTAATCTCTTGCTACATATCTGTAAGAAATTTGCTTCATGTAACTTGTTGCATGTCAGTGTGTTCTGTCTCACCAGACTCAGACAAGTTGGTAATCAATGCCCAGTGAACTGCTTCACACAAAAGACATTAAAAGTGTCAGGAAAAACAATATTCACGACAGAAAATCTTGGTCCAAATATAGAGGAAATAAGAAAGAGGTATGATTTTTAAGCAATTTGATAATATATAAGAAAAGAGAATCTGTTTGGCCTTGATGCTATAAACATTTTCCTTATATATCCCAGAAGACCTTTGAGAAGAAAATGCATCTCTAACATGCTACGTGGGTCAGCACTTTGCAAGATTTACTCAGTCACAGCAATACAAATGCTGTGTTTTCACTTCTACCTTTTAAAATTAATCAATAGACAAAGTACAGATGCCTGGCAGCTGAGCATAAATAAATGTTAACTGCTATAGTTATGTAAAAACTTTGTCTATAATTGTAATTTACTCTACAAAAAAGGGAGTTGAGAGATTGACTATGGCTGACAGAGGATGAAATAGTGATATAAACATGTTATTTAAAGTCACAAAGGCAGCCAATGAAATAACTGAAAAATAGTAACGTAACTATTAAAGATGAGGAGTATGGGGGGGGGAAGGTGAAGGTTGATGTAAAGAGCTAAATTGTCATTTTAAGAGTAAATTGATATCATTAAGTGTTGATAGCTCAAGAACTAGAAATCTACGCCTATTACCCAGTACTATAGATGTCAGTGCTTGCCTTGAGTAATGGCATGGGTGGTAGGGAAGGGTGTAGAGAAAGACTATATGTGTGTGTGTGTGTGTGTGTGTGTGTGTGTGTGTGTGTGTGTGTGTGTGTATATATATCTTATTGCACTTTAGGTGTTCTGGGGTACATGTGAAGAACATGCAGGATTGTTGCATAGGTACATAAATAGCAATGTGGTTTGTTGCCTCCATCCCCGTCACCTATATCTGGCATTTCTCCTAATGTTATCCTTCCCCAACCTCCCCACCCCTCACTGTCCCTCCCCTATTCCCCCACAATAGACCCCAGTATGTGATGCTCCCCTCCCTGTGTCCATGTGTTCTCATTGTTCAACACCTGCCTATCAGTGAGAACATCTGGTGTTTGATTTTCTGTTCTTGTGTCAGTTTGCTGAGAATGATGGTTTCTAGATGCATCCATGTCCCTACAAAGGACACGAACTCATCGTTTTTTATGGCTGCATAATATTCCATGGTGTATATGTGCTACATTTTCCTTGTCCAGTCTGTCATCAGTGGGCATTTGGGTTGGTTCCAGGTCTTTGCTATTGTAAGCAGTGCCACTATGAACATACGTGTGCATGTGTCTTTAAAATAGAAAGATTTATAATTCTTTGGATATATACCCAGTAATGGGATTGCTGAGTCAAATGGTATTTTTATTTCTAGGTCCTTGAGGAATCACCACACTGTCTTCCACAATGGTTGAAATAATTTACACTCCCACCAACAGTGTAAAAGTGTTCCTATTTCTCCACATCCTCTCCAGCATCTGTTGTCTCCTGATTTTTAATGATCACCATTCTAACTGGCATGA
>NW_016107324.1:7972501-7973553 GCF_001604975.1 Cebus imitator | reverse complement strand
CCATCTGGAGTTAATTTTAGTGTAAGGTGTCAGGAAGGGGTCCAGTTTCTGCTTTCTGCACATGGCTAGCCAGTTTTCCCAACACCATTTATTAAACAGGGAATCCTTTCCCTGTTGCTTGTTTTTGTCAGGTTTGTCAAAGATCAGATGGTTGTAGATGTGTGGCATTGCCACCGAGGCCTCTGTTCTGTCCCATTGGTCTATATCACTGATTTGGTACCAGTACCATGCTGTTTTGATTACTGTAGGCTTGCAGTATAATTTGAAGTCAGGTAGCGTGATGCCTCCAGCTTTGTTCTTTTTGCTTAGGATTGTCTTGGCTATGTGTGCTCTCTTTTGGTTCCATATGAGTTTAAGGTGTTTTTTTCCAGTTCTGTTGAAGAAGGTCATAGGTAGCTTGATGGTGATAGCGTTGAATCTATAAATTACTTTGGGCAGTATGGCCAAATTTTCACAATATTGATTGTTCCTAACCATGAGCATGGAATGTTTTTCCATCTGTTTGTGTCCTCTCTTATTTCCTTGAGCAGTGGTTTGTAGTTCTCTTTGAAGAGGTCCTTTACATCCTTTGTTAGTTGTATTCCTACGTATTTTATTTTCTTTGTAGCTATTGTGAATGGGAGTTGGCTCTTGATTTGGCTCTCTCTTTGTCTATTTTTGCTGTATAGGGTTGCTTGTGATTTCTGCACATTGATTTTGTAGCCTTAGTCTTTGCTGAAGTTGCTTATCAGTTTAAGGAGATTTGGGGCTGAGAAGATGGGGTCTTCTATGTATGCAATCATGTTGTCTGCAGACAGAGACTATTTGACTTCCTCTTTTCCTAATGGGATACCTTTTATTTCTTTTTCTTGCCTGATAGCTCTGGCTAGAACTTCCAATACTATGTTGAATAGGAATGGTGAGAGAGGGCATCCTTGTCTTGTGCCAGTTTTCAAAGGGAATGCTTCCAGTTTTTGCCCATTCAGCATGATATTGGCTGTGGGTTTGTCATAAATAGCTTTTAATATTTTGCGATACATTCTGTCGATAACTAGTTTATTGAGAGTTTTTTT
>NW_016107324.1:7967691-7971177 GCF_001604975.1 Cebus imitator | reverse complement strand
AGATCTTTCCTTTCTTCTCATGTCGGCATTTATTGCTATAAATTTTCCTCTAGACACTTCTTTAAGTGTGTCCCAGAGATTCTGGTATGTTGTGTCTTGTTCTCGTTGGTTTTGAAGAACATCTTTATTTCTGCCTTCATTTCATTGTTTATCTACTCAACATTCAAGAGCCAGTTGTTCAGTTTCTATCAGGTTGTGTGTTTCTGAGTTAGTTTCTTAATCCTCAATTCTAATTTGATTGCAGTGTGGTCTGAGAGACTGTTATGATTTCCATTTTTTTGCATTTGCAGAGGAGTGATTTACTTCCAATTATGTGGTCAATTTTAGAGTAGGTGGGATGTGGTGCTGAGAAGAATGTATATTCTGTGGATTGTGGATTTGGGGTGGAGGGTTATATAGATGTCTATTAGGTTTGCTTGGTCCAGATCTGAGTTCAACTCCTGGATATCCTTATTAATTTTCTGTCTCATTGATCTGTCTAATATTGACATTGAAGTGTTAAAGTCGCCCACTGTAATTGTGTGGGAGTGAGTCTAAGTCTCTCTGTAGGTCATGAAGAACTTGCTTTATGTATCTGGGTGCTCCTGTATTGAGTACTTATATATTTAGGATAGTTAGTTCTCCTTGTTGCATTGATCCTTTTACCATTGGGTAATGCCCTTCTTTGTCTCTTTTGATCTTTGTTGGTTTAAAGTCCGTTTTATCAGAGAGTAGGATTGCAACTCCTGCTTTTTTTGCTCTGCATTTGCTTGGTAAATCTTCCTCAGTTCCTTATTTTGAGGCTATGGGTATCCTCGCACGTGAGATGGGTTTTCTGGATACAGCACGCTGATGCGTTTTGATTTTTTATCCAATTTGCCAGTTGGTGTCTTTTGATTGGGGCATTTATCCCTTTACATTTAAGGCTAATATAGTTATATGTGAATTTGATCCTACCATTTTGATGCTAGCTGGTTGTTTTACCTATTAGTTGATGCAGTTTCTTCATTGTGTCAATGGTCTTTACCATTTGGTACCTTTTTGGAGTGGCTGGTACTGGTTGTTCCTTTCTATGTTTAGTGCTTCTTTCAGGAGCTCTTGTAAGACAGTCCTTGTGGTGATGAAATCTTTCACCAATTGCTTGTTCATAAAGGATTTTATTTCTCCTTCGCTTATGAAGCTTCGTTTGGCTGGATATGAAATGCTAGGTTGAAAGTTCTTTTCTTTAAGGATGTAGAATATTGGTCCCCCACCTCTTCTGGCTTGTAGGGTTTCTGCAGAGAGATCCACTGTGAGTCTGATGGGCTTCCCTTTGTGGGTAACCCGACCTTTCTCTGGCTGCCCTTAGCATTTTTTCCTTCAATTCAAACCTGGTATATCTGAAAATTATGTGCCTTGGGGCTGCCTCTTCTTGAGGAATATCTTTGTGGTGTTCTCTGTATTTCCTGGACTTGATTATTGGCCTGCCTTGCTGGGTTGGTGAAGTTCTCCTGGATAATATCCTGAAGAGTGTTTTCCAGCTTTGATTAATTCTCTCTGTCACATTCACGTATACCTATCAAACGTTGATTAGGACTTTTCACATAATCCTTTATTTCTTGGAGGCTTTGTTCATTTATTTTCACTCTTTTTTCTCTAATCTTGCCTTCTCATTTTATTTCATTGAGTTGATCTTCAATCTCTAATATCCTTTCTTTTCTGCTTGGTTGATTCAGCTATTGAAACTTGTGTATGGTTTGCAAAGTTCTCACGTAGTGTTTTTTAGCTCCATTAAGTCATTTATATTCTTCTCTAAGCTGTTTGCTCTTGTTAGCCTTTTGTCAAACCTTTTTTCAAGGTTCTTAATTTCTTTTTTTTTTTGCCTCTTATTTATTTATTTTTATTTATTTATTATTATTTTTTAAAGACGGGGTTTCACCATGATGGCCAGGCTGGTCTTGAACTCCTGACCTCAGGAGATCCACCCACCTTGGCCTCCCAAAGTGCTAGGATTACAGGCATGAGCCACCATGCCTGGACCGATTCTTAATTTCTTTGCATTGGGTTAGAACATGTTCTTTTAGCTCAGAGAAGTTTGTTATTACCTACCTTCTGAAGCCTGTTTCTGTCAATTCATCAGACAAATTCTCCATCCAGCTTTCTTCCCTTGCTGGTGAGGAGTGGTGATCCCTTGGAGGGGGCGAGGCATTCTTGTTTTAGGTGTTTTCATTGTTTTTGCACTGGTTTCTTCTGATCTTTGTGGATTTATCTACCTGTGGTCTTTGTAGTTGGTGACTTTTGGATGGGGTTTCTGAGTGGACATCCTTTTTGTTGATGCTGAAGTTATTTCTTTCTGTTTTTTAGTTTTCCTTCTAACAGGCCCCTCTGTTGTAGGACTGCTGGAGGTCCACTCCAGACCCTGCTTGCTTGGGGATCACCTGCAGCAGCTGCAGAACAGTAAAGGTTGCTGCCAGTTTCTTCTTCTGTTATCTTCCTCCCAGAAGGATACCCACCAGATGTCAGCTGAGCTGTCCTTTATGAGGTATCTCTTTGGATATATAGGATCAGGGAGCTGCGTAAGGAGACAGTCTGTTATAGGAGCTCAAATGCTGAGCTGTGAGCTCCGTTGTTCTGTTCAGAGCTGCTGGGCAGGTATGTTTACTGCTGCTGCAGCGGAACTCATACCACCTTTTTTCTCAGGTGCTCTGTCCTGGGAAGGTGGGGCTTTATTTATAAGTTCCTGATGTGCTGCTACCCTCTTTTCAGAGATGCCCCACCCAGCAAGGAGGTAGCCTAGTCACAATCTGGCAGCAGATGCATTGCTGAGCTGTCATGGGCTCTGCCCAGCTGCTGTGTGAACTTCCTTGCAGTTTTGTTTACAGAGGTATAGTTAGAACTGTCTTGGTAATTGGCAGTCTGCCTCATTAATGGCGGATTACCTCTGTAATGGCAGACTACCTCAGTAATGGCAGATTGCCTCGGTAATGGCAGACTGCCTCGGTAATGGTGGACTGCCTCGGTAGTGGCGGACTGCCTCAGTAATGGCAGACACCTTTCCCCCCACAGAGCTGGACTGTCCCAGGTCCAGCTGCACTTGCTGCAAAACTCTCAATCCAGAGCATTTCAGATTGTTGGTCTTCGTAGGGGTGGGACCTGCCAAGCCAGATCACCTGGCTCCCTGTTTCAGACCCCTTTTTTCCAGTTGAATGGGCGGTTCTGTCTCCCAGGCATTTCAGGCACCAGTTGAAACAGCCGCCCAGATTTGTGTGAGTTTTTGTGTGGAGACCCACTGCGCTGGCTGACACAGCTATGCTGGAAACTCGTGGTGCTTTTCAGCCTGGGAATCTCCTGGTCTGTGGGCAGTAATAACTCATTTGGAAATGCGGTGATCACACCCTCTGCGTTGTTCTTGCTGGGAGCTGCACTCCAGAGCTTCTCTTATTCGGCCATCTTGGATCCTCCCGAGTGTGTTCCTTTTAAATAGCTGTTTCTGGTGGCCAATATGTCAGAATGAGAAAGACTGTTTTT
>NW_016107324.1:7965668-7967511 GCF_001604975.1 Cebus imitator | reverse complement strand
GGGGTTTCACCATGTTGACCAGGATGGTCTCGATCTCTTGACCTCGTGATCCACCCGCCTCAGCCTCCCAAAGTGCTGGGATTACAGGCTTGAGCCACCGCGCCCGGCAAGACTGTTTTTTAAAAGGTCTTCTCCAGGTTTTTTTTCCCCTTAAACCATTTGTATTTGTTTGTTCTCGCATTGCTAATAAACACATATCCAAGACTGGGTAATTTGTAAAGTGAGGAGGTTTAATTGCCTCACAGTTCCGCATGGCTGGGAAGGCCTCAGGAAACTTACAATCATGGCAGAAACGGAACCAAGACGTCCTTCTTCACATGGCAGCAGGGAGAAGAACAAGAACCGAGCAAAGTGGCAAACCCTTATAAAACCATCAGATGTCATGAGAACATACTCAATATCATGAGAATAGCATTGGGGAAACTGCCCCCATGATTCAATTACCTCCCACCAGGTTCCTCCCACAACACTTGGGGATTGTGGGAAGTACAATTCAAGATGAGAATTGGGTGAAGACACACCAAGCCATATCATCATGCTTATTCTTATATTCATACAATGTGAACTTAAAATTAAATTGTTTCCCACTTTATTTGTACCTATTCAGGACAAGGAGCAGCCAGCAACCACCAGGGATTAGGCTTTTAAAATTGTTTATCTTACACTATGTGTTCATTATCATTTTACACCCTTACATCCCCCAGAATAAAATGGCTGAGGTGCTGACCTCTGCACTGATGTCATTTCTTAGGAAACAAACATCAGTTTCCAAGTGTGTCTATTTACTGGGCCCAGTGAGGCTGAGGATGGACAGCGGGGCAGGAAGCATTATTCCCAGTGCCCACATGCCTTTGTTTTCTTTTTTTGGAGGATGACACTTAGAACATTCTGTTTTCACAGGTGGCCTCCTTGCTGAAATATGACAGGAAAATTGTGAACAGCAATTTGCAACCTGTTTACCAGTGTTTTCCTGTGACATAGTACTCTTGTAGCTCTGCCTGCCTGGAGGGGAAAACAGGAAGGAAGCAGTGATGATTGCTTCCCTCTTTTTACTCCCGGTGACCACCTTGTAAGGATATGAAGTGAGACTCTATAGCTGGCCATTGAGTGCTGGCCTTAGCTTAGTCACTCAGAAACTATTGAGGAGCATCTTACAGCCCTGCAACCCTCCCAGGTCATATAAGTTCATATGTGACCACACTGCAGAACATTCCTTCACTAGGTATATCCACAATTCAAGTGAATTGACAGCCATCTGTCCATTGAAGAAGCAAGATGAACTCTGAGCATGGGTGAAGACTTTTGAAGTCAGGAGGCAGGCAGAGGGCAGGTAAGCACTTTTCCAAAACCCAAAGCCAAAATTTAGTTATTGGTACTGGGGTAGTTCTAAAGTGTTCTACTACTGGGGTCGTTCTAACATCCCTTCTGCAAATCCCTAACTTCCTTTAAGGGAATTGTTTCTATACTTAGTTCAATATTTCACCAGAAATGCAAAATTAAGTAAATGGATTTTTTTTTTTTTTTGAAGCCATCACAAACTTCTGTGCCACCTCATATTGAGAAGTATTTGTTGGCCAAAGAACTTAGAATACTTGCCAGGTGCAGTGGCTTATGCCTGTAATCCCAGCACTTTGGGAGGCCAAGGCAGGTAGATCACCCGAGGTCAGGAGTTCGAGACCAGCCTGACCAACATGAAGAAAGCCAGTCTCTACTAAAAATACAAAAAATTAGCTAGGTGTGGTGGATTACTCCCAGCTACTTGGGAGGCTGAGGTGAGAGAATGGCTTGAACCTGGGAGGCAGAGGTTTTGGTGAGCTGAGATCACGCCATTGCACTTCAGCCT
>NW_016107324.1:7953999-7965642 GCF_001604975.1 Cebus imitator | reverse complement strand
AAAAAAAAAAAAAAAAAAACAAAACAAAACCACCACCTTAGAATACCATAGGCTAAATTTTATATCAAGTGAATTCACATCTTTATAGTTAAACCCATTCTCAGAGAAGACGAGAAACAAGATACCAGAGTCTACTCTTGAATTGGAAGCATAAAGGTTATAAAACATTTTTTATCTAAAGTGGTTATCATAGTGCCTCACCCAAAGTAGATTCTCATAATTGTAAGGGTGTTCTCATTACCACTACTACTACTAAGGTCTACTTTTTACAAAATAGCATAAGGACCTGTAAGCTCAAAAATTTCTTAGTGATTATAACAATTAGGATGCCTTTGGCAGCAAGTAACAAAAAGACCTATGCAACTCAGTGTGGAAGGTGGTGGCAAAAATATTAAAGGAAAAATATTAGAGAAAGTTACAGAATATAGTCTCAAATCCTTTTAAAAGGCCTAAAGGTTTTACTATAGTTCTTAGCTGAAGGCAGCCAGAGTCTCTTTGTAAGAGTCAGAGAAATTAAGACACAAATACAAAGGAATGTGAGTAGTTTAGTAAACTAGCTAGCTTGTTTAACTCATGTAGTCTTAAAACTAACCTGTGAGCCAGATGGACCTATTAGGAGGAAGCCAGCGAAGGATATTACCCACTAATGACTTTGCTTTAAGCATCAGAACCTGTTTTTTAATCTTCAACCTCTAGTAGTGTTGACTCCAGCCTTTGTCAATTAAGTTATACTAAATACATGTGAGTCTCACTGGCGGAGGAAAGCCAGCAGTTGCAACTGCTTCTAGCACTCTCCGAAGAGTCTGTAAGCAGCCCCAGACCCTCAACGGAACTGGTGAAGCGTAATATCTGTGTGTCAGTGTACTTTTTTCATCCGTCGCTGAGTCAAGGTCTGCAGGACAGACTCCCTCAGGTAGGAACCCCGACAACTCAGCATGGTTTATGTGATAAAAATATTTATGATCCATATGAGAAGTCTGGTGTTAAAACAGCTCCTCAGCACCTCCTTTATGTAATAAGGGATGTAGTTCTTTTCATCTTGTCTGACCTACCAGGCAGACTGTGTCAGGTTTTGCTTTTTTCTGCTAGTGGTCCTATGGCTGAGACTCTAAACATTATATTCTCACACACCTATATGTAAGTCTGAAGCAGAGAAATCTCCTTCCCTGTGTCTCTTTTTTAGAGTGAGAAAAACTTTCCCAGAAACTTCTTTGCAGGCTTCACTTTCGCCTCAGTGGCGAGGATTGTATGGCCTGCCTATCTCCAAACCAAGGAAGGATGAAGGATAATATAATGTTCATAATTGGTCTGGAGGAAGAGGCCAGTACTTCCTGAAGTCCATGTACTTCTGATACCTGAACAATATCACGTGAAGGGAATTCAGATTCAAGAAACGGGAAAGTCCACTGGGTGCACCACCAACAGTGACAGCCACTGTTGGAACTGTATGTTAATGTAAGTGACCTGATTTCAGCCTAAAGTGAGACAATTGCATATCTTTTCCAAAGTTATGTCTTGCTTTCATTATGAGAACTGAGAGCTCAACTAATAAGATTTCCAGTTATTTTTCCCCTGGAGATTTTTCCTTTTATGTTTGTCCTAAGAAAGCTTGAAACTCTTTTTTAAGTCTGAACATTACCATGAGAAGTAGAAAGTTAGGAAAAGTGTGTTGTCAGAAATTTCTTTTTTCTAGTCTTCAGCTCTATTCTCATCAAAATTTCAAACGTAAGGAAGGTAGTGGGAAGAATTAATACTTTTGTTTGATGGAATGATTGAAATACCAAATTTTTCATTGAACTGAAATGATTAAAATTAATTTTTAATGAGAAAAACAAATATTGGTAAACCAAATCCAAAAACCAATTACTAAAGTGTAAAAAGGGGGTATGGGACGATGTGTGAGTGGTAAATCTGACCCTGCATGTAAAAACAACTTAGGCGTTGAGTTGGAAAAGCACTATACTGCAAAAGCAATCCCGAAATCTTGTGCACAATGCAATCGGAGTTTATTTTTCACTCAAGCAAAGTGTGCTACATGTCCAGGCAGTGTGCTAGGGTTGCTGTCCTCCACGTGTTGGCTCAGCCTTCCAGCTTGATTCAATCTGTGACACCTGCGTATCAACACAGGGGTTGACAATAGTCAGGATGAGCAAAGAGAGGCCTGGAAAGGTGAGAATAAGCACTTAAGTGCCTGAACCTAGAATTGAAATACTCATTTCTTATTGGCCAAAGCTGGTAACATGACTATTTAAAAACTGTTTTTCTCTATTCTCACAACACTTCAGAGACTAAACGTGTGGGGATTTTTCTTATGCCAACCAGTTTTTCCAGTTTATAACTAGGTGTCCTAGAATTTAATTCATTTCTGACTATCTGCCCAGAGTTGGTGCAGACCCCACAGGTTAAGGTCTAAGTCCCACAAGACTGCACCAGTAAAGGATCTTGAACACAGGAGTTTCTGTCCCCATGGAATTTGGCATGCTCCACATTCCCAGGATGTGGATGCATTCTTATTCACCAACCTGGAAGCTCTCCAAACCCCTTTGTTTAAATTTTTATGAAGGCTTCATTATATAGGCATGATTGATTATATCATTGGCCATTGATGATTAACTGAACCTGCAGCCCCTCGCCCCTCGCCCCTCGCCCCTCGCCCCCCCAAGAAAGGCAGAGGGTGTGAAACAAAGTTCTAATCCTCTAATCACATGGTTGGTTCCCAGCCTGAAGCCATCCAGGAACCCCAGCCACCAGTCATCTCATTAGCATACAAAATACACTGACTTGGGAGATTCTACAGATTAGGAGCTATATTCCAGGAAACGGGCAGAGACAAAATATATATTTTGTATTCTGTCACATGACCATAGCTATCTTCAAGAGGCAGGGAAGTGTACAACTTCAATTTGCCCAGAGAGCTGAGCAGAACTGGTGATTGATGACCAGGGGCCATGCCTAACCAAAAATTCTAGCAGCAAATTAATTATGAGTTCAAAATACCACAGGCTTGAAGAAACAGGTAAATAGGAAACAAAGTCAATAAAAGTAAAATCTCAGAATGAAAAAACTAATAATGACATTGCTTCCCCTCCGTGAACAAAGTATACGTTGACTGCTGTGCTCTTATGAGGGACTGAATTTTAATCAGTCCTGTGGAGGTGTTCAGAGGAGAATAAGGAGATAGAATGGTTAAGAATTTTTAGTGTTTACATGGGAGAAATCTGAGAACAAAATAGCCATTCATTCTCAGATATATGGATATTTGACTTGCTTGAAGGAACTGTGTGTTGTAATTTACACAGAGACACTCTTTAAGAAAGTATTTTGTAGTCACACTGTATTAGTTCCCTGGGGGAGTTCTCCTTCTCAAAGGGTGAGGCTCTGAACATGGGATGAATGTCCTCTGGCACAAAGCTTGGAGGAAAAGAGGGACTTCAGGCATCAAGTGGCTCACTGGATTAGATGACTCTTAAAGATGCTTTTTCTCTCAAATTTGATAGTTGGATGGGATAGGTGCCCACAGTTCTCATTTGAGTGATTGCCCCAGGACCTCCAAAATACTGGCACTTGCTTGGGCTTCCTCTCAGAGTCTAGGGCCATACATTGCTGGGGTCTGGCTACACAAAAATGAGAAGCTGATGACTCATATCCCAAAGGTGAAGAGATAGGGTGTGGTTCTGAGTCCTGAGTTGCTGTATTTTATCCAGAATTGAATTCACAAGGCAGCTTCGGGTCGTTCCAAAGCTAGTATGGAAACACGCAAGAAGCCACACACCCTATTGTCTTCCTGCAGCAAAGTTGGGTTGAACTAATGAAACCAAATTTGATTTAAACAACAAAAAAATCAAATTTTTGTCAGGCAGTGTTTTCATGTTGTTTTATTCTTGAGTGAATTTTTATAGCTGAGTTGAAACTCTTAAATAGGAATTAGAACTTTTTTGCCAACTCCTGATGTACATCTTAGCCAGAGTATGCACACGGCCTCTTCAGAGCTGCTCCGCTTCACTGCCCAGGGGTTAATTGAGTTCTTCACTCTGTAACCATTTCCTGACATCCTCCAGATGGACACTCTTGCACGGACATTTTTTTTTTTTAATCCATGAGTTGCACTTTCTTGGTTACCATGACTGCAAATTGTTTATACTGGATTCATAGGCAGGTTTTTATTTCCTTTTGTAATTTTTCCCGTGAACTAATAAGCCACAGTGGAGTTAAAAGTGCGAGTAACTGTGAACTCTACACAAAGCATTTTTCTGTTCTATTGCCCTTCCCTTCCTACCCTTAATCATTTAGAGCTGTTAACATTTAAAAAAAAAAAAAAAAAAGTGTTCCACCTCCTCTCTACCCCCTTCCTTTGCCCTCTCATTTCCCAAGCGTTGGAGGGGAAGAACCACCAGCCAATTCCCATCAGGACTGTTTGTGGAGTAACACATGTCCTCAATTACTGGGATCAGAAACTGAAAGCACCTTGGGTTGGTGATAGATGACTACTTGGCCTCTACTGGATGTACACCATGGATGCCACAATGGGAATGGCTTAGCAGGGCAACGGTTTTCTTTCCTATGATTCACTCAGCTTTTGGCATGGGCCATGGACCCAGTTCACATTGGATATGAGCCCAGTTTCAGCTTATATGTGAGCCATTCTACCAGAGAAACGAAGCTCAGAGCCCATCTTAGGGGAGAAGGGTCTCAAACTGAATCAAGAGGGGAAAATGCGTAAGTCACCTTTTGTCATAGGAAGAGACTAGGTTCTAGATAAAATTACCTGGTTTTGAAACTTGAATCTACCACTTAGCAGTTATATGACTTTTTCATCCAAGCCACATAACTTCTCAGCCTCAGTTTTTTTTCATCTGGGAAAAGGAAATTAAGAATAATTCCTAACTCACAGAGTTGTCTTGAGAGTTCACGAATTGCATTGCATTGATTAAGTGCTCAGTAAGAGCTAACAATTATTACCAATTAAGAACTTTTAGGCAGCAGTGGACCAAAAACTTCTCACAACAACTTAAGCACAGAAAGGCAGTGATAGATTCATATGAGTTATGGATGGTCCAGGGACTCAAAGAGTGTCAATAAGACTCAGTCTCTGCTCCTCTTGGTTCTGCTGGTGTGGTAGCCAGCCTCTTGGGTGACTGCCAATGATCCCTACCTTCTGACAATGTCACCCTGTGCAGTTCCCTCTGGCAGTGGACCAGGGTGGGTCTATGTGATCAATATAGTATGGAAGAAAAAATAGTATGTTGCTTCCATGTTTAAGTTAAAAAAGGCACCAAGGCTTCCATTTGGTCTCTGTCTCTATCCCTGTCTCCCTCCCATTATTCACTCGGGGAAGCCAGATGCTATGTTGTAGTCAACACTACAGAGAGGCCCACATGGTAATGAACTGAGGTCTCCTGCCAATACCCACAGGAGGCCATTTTGGAAGTGGGTCCTCCAGCACTAGTCAAGCCTGCAAATGACTGACGTTCCTGCCGAAAACTTGACTGTAACCTCATGAGAGACCCTGAGTGAAAACTATCCAGCTAAGCCACACTTGACCCTCAAAACTGCGTGAGACAATACAGATAGTATTAATTTACTATGGTTCTATTTAAATGTTTTTTTCAACCTTAGAATGGTGTGAAAGCAATATGCATTCAGTATAACCATATATCAAGTACCCATATAACCAGTTTTTTACCTTCACTATGGTATTCAACAAATTACATGAGATTCAATGCTTTGTTATAAAATAGGCTTTGTGTTAGATGATTTTGCCAAACTGTAGGCTAATGTAAGTGCTCTGAGCAAGTGTGAAGTAGGCAAGGCTCAGCTATGATGTTCAGTGGGTTAGATGTATTAAATGCATTTTTGACTTAGGATATTTTCAACTTATGTTGGGATTATCTGGACGTAAACCCATTGTTAGTTGAAGAGCATCTGTACATATTTGTTTTTTTAATCTGCTAAGTTTGGGGGTATTTTAAGCAGGAATATAATACTTAATGCAACTGTCTACCTGGCTGGTTTCATTGGTAGGAAAGTGTCTCCGAGTTGGCCCTTGCCAGACCCAGGCTTAAACTTTTATCCACTCAGCTAATGAGTCTAGTCGAGATCTTCTCTTGTCCAAAAGTGGCAACAAACTCACTGGACTGGTCTCATCAGATGAACTTGGTTAACTGTCCTTCCCTTAACTGATACGTTTTACAAAGTAGAAGTATATAATGGCAAAAACCACAGTTACTTTTGCATCAATCTAATATTATTACCAGAAGCAGGAATTTTGTTGGACAGCAAAAACAATAGATGTCTGCTGTTGCTGTTATTGCTAATCACAACACAATTATTTATCTTGTATAGGCTAACGTGTTTGGTAATAACAATAATGGCTAACTCTTCTTAAGTGCTGGCTGTGTCAGGCCCTGCTCAAAGCATTTGGTATGTATTCACTCATTTAATCTATATAACAGGCCTGTGAAATGGGTACCATTACTATCTCTATTCTATGAGGAGTAGAGGCACAGGAAATTCAAGTAACTTTCCCAAAGTCACACAGCTTGTAAGTGATCAAGCTAGAATTTGAGCCAAGACAGTTTAGTTCTAAAGTCCATGGTCACAACCACACTGTTAAAACATCAGTACTATGAAGTATCACAACGTGTTGAGTTTTGATTACAGGTATTTTGTCCTCTTGTGTCTTAACCTTTCTGTCTTTCCTTTGTTTTCTTTTCTTTTTGGATTTATTTATTATACTCTAAGTTCTGGAATACATGTGCAGAATGTGCACATGTTACTTTGTTACATAAGTATACACGTGCCATTCTGGTTTGCTGCAACCATCACCCTGTCATCTACATTAGATATTTCTCCTAATGCTATCCCTCCCCTAGTCCCAACCCCCTGTTACCTCTCCCCTAGCCCCCACCTCCCTACAGGCCCTGGTGTGTGATGTTCCTCTCCCTGTGTCCATGTGTTCTCATTGTTCAATACCCACTTATGAGTGAGAACATGCAGTGTTTGGTTTTCTGTTCTTGTGTCAGTTTGCTGAGAATGATGGTTTCCAGCTTTATCCATGTCCCTGCAAAGGACATGAACTCATCCTTTCATATGGCTGCATAGTATTCCATGGTATATATGTGCCATATTTTCTTTATCCAGTTCATCATTGATGGGCTTGGTTGGTTGATGGGGTTGGTTCCAAGTCTTTGCTATTGTGTACAGTGCCACAATAAACATACATGGACATGTGTCTTTATAATAGAAGGATTTATAATCCTTTGGATATATACCCAGTAATGGGATGGCTGGGTCAAATGGAATTTCTATTTCTAGATCATTGAGGAATCACCACACTGTCTTCCACAATGGTTGAACTAATTGACTCCCACCAACAGTGTAAAGAGTTCCTGTTTCTCCACATGCTCTCCAGCGTCTGTTGTCTCCTGATTTTTCAATGATCACCAGTCTAACTGGCATGAGATGGTATCTCAGTGTGATTTTGACTTGCATTTCTCTGACCGGTGATGATGAGCTTTTTTTCATGTTTGTTGGTGGCATAAATGTCTTCTTTTGAGAAGTGTCTGTTCATGTCCTTGGCCCATTTTTTGATGGGGTTGTTTTTTTCTTGTAAATCTGTTTTAGTTATTTGTAGATTCTGGATATTAGCCCTTTGTCAGATGGGTAGACTGTAAAATTTCTTTTCCACTCTGTTGGTTGCCAGTTTATTCTAATACTGTTTTCTTTTGCTGTGTGGAAGCTCTTAAGTTTAATTAGATTCCATTTGTCAATTTTGGCTTTTGTTATGAAGTCCTTGCCCATGCCTATATCCTGAATGATACTGCTTAGGTTTTCTTCTAGGGTTTTTATGGTGTTAGGTCTTATGTTTAAGTCTTTACTCCATCTGGAGTTAATTTTAGTGTAAGATGTCAGGAAGGGGTCCAGTTTCTGCTTTCTGCACCTGGCTAGCCAGTTTTCCCAACATCATTTATTAAACAGGGAATCCTTTCCCCGTTACTTGTTTTTGTCAGGTTTGTCAAAGATCAGATGGTTGTAGATGTGTGGCGTTACCTCCAAGGCCTCTGTTCTGTTCCATTGATCTATATCTCTGTTTTGGTACCAGTACCAAGCTGTTTTGATTACTGTAGCCTTGTAGTATAGTTTGAAGTCAGGTAGTGTGATGCCTCCAGCTTTGTTCTTTTTGCTTAGGATTGTCTTGGCTATGCAGGCTCTCTTTTGGTTCCATATGAAGTTTAAGGTGATTTTTTTCCAATTCTGCGAAGAAAGTCAATGGTAGCTTGATGGGGATAGTACTGAATCCATAAATTACTTTGGGCAGTATGGCCATTTTCACAATATTGATTATTCCTAACCATGAGCATGGAATGGTTTTTGCATCTGTTTGTGTCCTCTCTTATTTACTTGAGCAGTGGTTTGTAGTTCTACTTGAAGAGGTCCTTCACATCCCGTGTTAGTTGTATTCCTAGGTATTTTATTCTCTTTGTAGCAATTGTGCATGGGAGCTCACTCATGATTTGACTCAGTTTGCCTGTTATTGGTGTATAAGAATGCTTGTGATTTTTGTACATTGATTTTGTATCCTGAGTCTTTGCTGAAGTTGCTTATTATCTTAAGGAGATTTTGGGCTGAGATTTTGGGGTTTTCTAAATAGACAATCATGTCATCTGCAAATAGAGACAATTTGACTTCCTCTTTTCCTAATTGAATACCTTTATTTCTTTTTCTTGCCTGATTGCCCTGGCCAGAACTTCCAATACTATGTTGAATGGGAATGGTGAGAGAAGGCGTCCTTGTCTTGTGCCAGTTTTCAAAGGGAATGCTTCCAGTTTTTGCCCTTTCAGTATGATATTGGCTGTGGGTTTACCGTAAATAGTTCTTGTTATTTTGAGATATATTCCATCAATACCTAGATTATTGAGAGTTTTTAGCATAAAGGACTGTTGAATTTTGTCAAAGGCCTTCTCTGCATCTATTGAGATAATCATGTGGTTTTTGTCTTTGGTTCTGTTTATGTGATGGATTACATTTATTGATCGGCATATGTTGAACCATAGTTAGCTCTTCTTGTTGATCAAGTAGACTTGCATCCCTGGGATGAAGCCTACTTGATCATGATGGATACGCTTTTTGATGTGCTGTTGGATTTGGTTTGCCAGTATTTTATGGAGGATTTTTGCATCAATGTTCATGATGGGTATTGGCCTGAAATTTTCTGTTTTAGTTGTGTCTCTGCCAGGTTGTGGCATCAGGATGATATTGGTCTCATAAAATGAGTTAGGGAGGATTCCCTCTTTGTGTATTGTTTAGAATAGTTTCAGAAGGAATGGGTACCAGCTCCTCTTTGTACCTCTGGTAGAATTCAGCTGTGAACCTGTCTGGTCCTGGACTTTTTTTGGTTGATAGGCTATTAATTGCTGCCTCAAATTCAGACCTTGTTATTGGTGTATTCAGGGATTCAACTTCTTCCTGGTTTAGCCTTGAGAGGGTGTAAGTGTCTAGGAATTTATTTCTTCTGGATTACTGATCTATTTGCACAGAATTGTTTGTAGTAATCCCTGATGGTAGTTTATATTTCTGTGGGATTGTTGGTGAGATCACCTTTATCATTTTTTATTGCCTCTATTTGATTCTTTTTTCATTTCTTCATTAGTCTTGTTATCTATTTCGTTGATATTTTCAAAAAAGCAGCTCCTAGATTCATAGATTTTTTTTTTTGAAGGGCTTTTTTTGTGTGTCTATCTCCTTCAGTTCTGCTCTGATCTTATTTTCCTCTGCTAACTTTTGAATTTGTTTGATCTTGCTCCTCTAGTTCTTTTCATTGTGATGTTAGGGTGTCAATTTATCTTTCCTCATTTCTCTTGTGGGCATTTAGTGCTATAAATTTCTCTCTAGACACTGCCTTAAGTATGTCCCAGAGTTTCTGGTACATTGTGTCTTCCTTCTCATTGGTTTCAAAGAACATCTTTATTTCTGCCTTCATTTCATTATTTATCCAGTAGTCATTCTAGAGTAGGTTGTTCTGTTTCCCTGTAGTTGTGCATTTTTGAATGAGTTTCTTAATCCTGAGTTCTAATTTGATTGCACTGTGGTCTGAGAGACTGTTAGGATTTCCCCATTCTTTTGCATTTGCTGAGGAGTGTTTTACTTCGAATTATGTGGTCAATTTTAGAATAAGTGCAATGTGGTGCTGAGAAGAATGTAAATTCTGTTGATTTGGGGTGGAGAGTTCTATAGATGTCTGTTAGGTCTGCTTAGTCCAGATGTGAGTTCAAGTTCTGGATATCCTTGTTAATTTTCTGTCTCATTGATCTAATATTGACAGTGGAGTGTTAAAGTCTCCCACTATTATTGTGTGGGAGTCTAAGTCTCTCTGTAGGTCTTGAAGAACTTGCTTAATGTATCTGGGTGTTCATGTATTGGGTGCATACATATTTAGGATAGTTAGCTCTTCTTGTTGCATTGATCTCTTTACCATTATGTAATGCCCTTCTTTGTCTCTTTTGATCTTTGTTGGTTTAAAGTCTGTTTTATCAGAGACTAGGACTGAAACCCGTGCGTTTTTTTGCTCTCCATTTGCTTGGTAAATCTTCCTCCATCCCTCTATTTTGAGCCTATGTGTGTCTTTGCACGTGAGATGGATCTCCTGCATCTAGCACACCTATGGGTCTTGACTCAGTTTGCCAGTCTGTGTCTTTTGATTGGGCCATTTATCCCATTAACACCAAAGGTTAATATTGTTACGTGTGAATTTGATCCTGCCATTTTGATGCTAGCTGGTTGTTTTGCCCATTAGTTGATGCAGTTTCTTCATAGTGTTGATGGTCTTTAAAATTTGGTACATTTTTGCAGTGGCTGATACTGGTTGTTCCTTTCCAGGTTTAATTATTCCTTCAGGAGCTCTTGTAAGGCAAGCCTGGTGGTGACAAAATCGGCAGTTGCTTGTCCGTAAAATATGAAATTCTGGGTTGAAAGTTCTTTCCTTTAAGGATGTTCAATATTGGTCCCCACTCTCTTCTGGCTTGTAGTGTTTCTGCCAAGAGATCCTCTGAGTCTGATGGACTTCCCTTTGTGGGTAACCCGACCTTTCTCTCTGGCTGCGCTTAGCATTTTTTCCTTCATTTCAACCCTGGTGAATCTGACAATTATGGGTGTCTCCTTGAGGAATATCTTTGCAGTGTTCTGTGTATTTCCTGAAGTTGAATGTTGGACTGCCTTGCTAGGTTGGGGAAGTTCTCCTGGATGACATCCTGACGAGTGTTTTTAACTTGGTTTCTTCTCCCAGTCACCTTCAGGTACACCAGGCAAACATAGATTTGGTCTTTTTACATAATCCTATATTTCTTGGAAGATTTCTTCATTTCTTTTCACCCCTTTTTCTCTAATCTTGCCTTCTAGCTTTATTTATTTATTTCCTTTTTTTTTCTTTTTTAAAAATATATTTTATTGTGTTTTAGGTTTTGGGGTACATGTGAAGAACATGCAGGATTGTTGCATAGATACATACATGGCAATGTGGTTTGCTGCCTTCCTCCCCGTCACCTATATCTGGCATTTCTACCCATGTTATCTAATAACTTCCCTGAATTAATAGTTCCTCCCTCCCTCCCTCCTTTCCCTCCCTCCCTCCCTCCCTCCCTCCGCCCT
>NW_016107324.1:7877456-7946164 GCF_001604975.1 Cebus imitator | reverse complement strand
GCTCCGGGGCGCCGACAAAGCAGCCGCGTGGGGCAAAGCAGCGGCGCTGGCCGAAACAGCCGCGCTGGCGACCGTGGAGCTCCTCCACCCAGGAATTTCCTAGTCTGTGGGCAATAGAAATGCAGCATCCACTCACCCTCTGCGCTTTCACTGGGAGCTGCAATCCTGAGCTGTTCCTAAACGGCCATCTTGGATCCGACCGGCCTTCTAGCTTTATTTCATTGAGTTGATCTTCAATCTCTGATGTCTTTTGTTTTGCTTGATTGATTTGGCTTTTGAAACTTGTGTGTGCTTCACAAAGTTCTTGTGCTGTGTTTCTCAGTTCTATCAAGGCATTTATGTTCTTCTCTACACTGGTTATTCTAGTTAACATTTCATCTATCCTTTTTTCAAGGTTCTTACCTTCCTTGCTTTGGGTTAGAACATGCTCCTTTAGCTCGGAGAAAGTTTGTTATTACCAACCTTGTGAAGTTTGTTGTTACCCACCTCCTGGAGTCCACTTCTGTCAATTCATCAAACTCATTCTCCATCCAGTGTTGTTCCCTTGCTGGTGAAGAGATGTGATCCCTTGGAGAAGAGGCATTCTGGTTTTTGGAGATTTCAGCCTTTTGCACTGGTTTCTTCCCGTCTTTGTGGATTTTTATACCTTTGGTCTTTGAAGCTGGTAACCATTGGATGGGGTCTCTTGAGCGGTCATCCTTTCTATTGATGTTGACGCTATTTCTTTCTGTTTGTTACGTGTCCTTCTAACAGGCCCCTCTGCTGCAGGTCGGCTGGAGTTTGCTAGAAGTCCCAGACCCTACTTGGCTGGGAATCACCCCCGGGGGCTGCAGAACAGTGAAGATTGCTGCCTGTTCCTATCTCCGGTAGCTTCATCCCAGAAGGGTACCTGCCAGATGCCAGCCAGAGCTCTCCTGTGTGATGTCTCTCCCTTGAGGGGTCAGGGAACCACTTGAGGAGGCAGACTGTCCGTTATCAGAGCTCAAGCACTGTGCTATGTTGCTCCTCTCAGAGCTGCTGGGCAGAGACGTTTAGGTCTGCTGAAACTGAACCCACACTGACCCTTTTCCCAGATTCTCTGTCCCAGGAAGGTGGGGGCTTTATTTATAAGTCCCTGATGGGCTGCTGCCTTTTTTCAGAGATGTCCTGCCCAGCTAGGGTGTCTAGTGACACAGTCTGCCTGCAGTGGTCTTGCTGAGCTGCTGTGGGCTCCTCCCAGTTGCTTTGTAAACTTCCTGGGGACTTTGTTTACACAGGCAAGGTTAAAACCACCCGAGTCTCAGCAATGGTGGATGCCCCTTCCCTCACGGAGCTTGAACTTCCCAGGTTGAGCTCAGACTGTTGCACTGGCTGTGAGAATTAAAAGCCAGTGGGTCTTAGCTTGCTGGTCTGCACGGGGGCACGACCCCTTGAGGCAGATCACTTGGCTCGCTGGCTTCAGCCTCCTTTTTCAGGGGAGTGAGTGGTTCTGTCTTGTTGGCGTTCCAGGTGCCACTGGGGTATGAGGAAAAAAAAATAACTGCTGTGGCTAAAATGGCCACCCAGTTTTGTGCTGGAAACCTGGGGCACTGGTGTTGCAGACACCAGAGGGTATCTCCTGGTCTGTGGGTTGTGAAGACCATGGGAAAAGCACAGTATCTGAGCCAGAGTGCCAGAGTGATGGGAAAAAGTCCCTATTGGCTTCCCTTGGCTAGGAGAGGGAGTTCTCTGGCCCCTTCCGCTTCCTGGGTGAGGCAACGCCCCACCCTGCTTTGGCTCGCCCTCCTTGGGCTGCACCCACTGTCTAACCAGTCCCAATGAGATGAACCTGGTACCTCAGTTGGAAATGTGGAGATCACTCACCTTCTGAGTCACTCTTGGTGGGGACTGCAGACCAGAGCTGTTCCTATTTGGCCGTCTTGGCCAGCCTTGATCTTTTTCTCTCTTTCTCTTTCTTTCCTTCCTTCCTCTCTCTCTTCCTTCCTCTCTCTCTTCCTTTTTCTATCTCTCTCTCCCTCTGTTTCTCTCTCTGTCTCTTTTTCTCTTTGTTTCTCTTTCTCTATCCTTCTTTCTCTCTCTTTCTGTTTGTTTCTCTCTCTCTGTCTCTCTGTCTGTCTCTCTCACTCTCTTTTTGAGAAGGAGTCTTGCTCTGTAGATCAGGCTGGAGTGCAGTGGTGCAATTTTGGCTCACTGCAACCTCCACCTTCTGGGTTCAAACGATTCTCTTGCCTCAGCCTTCTAAGTAGCTGGGATTACAAGCACCTGCCACTGTGCCCAGCTAACTTTTGTATTGTTGGCCAGGCTGGTGTTGAATTCCTGACCTCAAGTGATCTGCCCGTCTTGGCCTCCCAAATTGATGGGACTACAGGGGTCAATTTTTCATTTATGGAATATGTGTGTCTACTGAATTAGAAATGGAGATGGCTTGGCCTTAACTCTGAAGTACTGGACAGAGGCAGTTAAGTAGCTGTGTGGGAGAAATGTATAGACATTTTCTGGTGATGTGCATTCAGAGTTCTGCTGCAAGCACCTCCTGACTGACAGACCATTCATACAAAGGCACCCTCTCTTCCAATACTTAACACCACTGACAGACACGTGGACATCTAAAAAGTCATGGATCTTCTGAGTGAATATTTGTGTATAGAGGTGAGTGTGGAAAGTGTCTTTAATATGAGCCATTTGACATTTGCTATAACCTGTTTAGGTTCCTACATGTATTATATTCATTCCAATCAGTTGTACAACAATCTTCCTCTTCTGGCTGTATTAGCAGGAAATTTAGTGTTTTCTTCTGAAGCCTTTGCTTCCAGCCTGAAATGTGCACAAAGCCAACAGCTTGTTCAGTGTCAATGGGTTAGTCTGGCTCACAAGCTTCAGGCTGTTCCTGGTAATGCCCTGGTGTGGTTTGCGGGGTCCCCTGCGTGTTGTCTGTGGTGGCGATGCACCCTCACGAGCCCTGCACTTGCCCTGAATGCTTCCAGGTGTAGGCTCTCTTCAGTTATATGCAGAGGTTTATTCATAGCCTCCCAAACATAAACACCACACCAGGGTGGCTGGTCTTGGCTGAGCATGCAAGAGTCCAGCCACGCTACACTCCTGGAACCAGCTCTTCCTACAAACCCGTAGCCTTCTTCATCGATCCAGACTCTTGCTTCCTGCCTGGTAAGTTCCTCTTTGGGGCCATGGATGTTCCGAGGAACCTCATTAGGACTGTCTTGATCCATCAGAGAGGCTTTCATTCTGCAGAACTCCACAAGCACCTCAGCAGTTCTGAACCTGGAGCGTGCAACACACCCTTCTCCCTGGAGGATGGCCAAGTCTGTGTAATCTAGACCATCCCTGTTACAGGGAAACATCAAGTGTCATCGGTCCCAGGATGACTTTTTTGCATCTTCCTAAACACGAAAGCTGTCAGCAAATTCTCTTTCTAAAAATGTATTCATTCTCTATGTCCCGATTACATTGGGAATAAGAGGGGAGCAATTTTAAGAAAACTACATTGAAATACCATCTCACGCCAGTTAGAATGGCGATCATTAAAAAATCAGGAGACAACAGATGCTGGAGAGGATGTGGAGAAATAGGAACACTTTTACACTGTTAGTGGGAGTGCAAATTAGTTCAACCTTTGTGGAAGACAGTGTGGTGACTCCTCAAGGACCTAGAAATAGAAATACCATTTGACCCAGCAATCCCATTACTGGGTATATATCCAAAGGATTATAAATCTTTCTATTTTAAAGACACATGCACACGTATGTTCATAGTGGCACTGCTTACAATAGCAAAGACCTGGAACCAACCCAAATACCCATCGATGATAGACTGGACAGGGAAAATGTGGCACATATACACCATGGAATATTATGCAGCCATCAAAAATGGTGAGTTCGTGTCCTTTGTGGTGACATGGATGAACCTGGAAACCATCATTCTCAGCAAACTGACACAAGAACAGAAAATCAAACACCACATGTTCTCGCTCATAGGCAGGTGTTGAACAATGAGAACACATGGACATAGGGAGGGGAGCATCACACACTGAGGTCTTTCGGGGGAAGTAAGGGAGGGACAGTGGTGGGGGGGAGTTGGGGAGGGATAACATGGGGAGAAATGCCAGATATAGGTGATGGGGAGGAAGGCAGCAGACCACATTGCCACGTATGTACCTATGCAACAATCTTGCATGTTCTTCACGTGTACCCCAAAACCTAAAATGCAACAACAACAACAAAAAAATATATATATATAAATAAAAATAAAAATACATAGGTGGGCCCGGCACTTTGGGAGGCTGAGGCAAGTGGATCACAAGGTCAGGAGTTCGAGACCAGCCTGGCCAACATGGTGAAACCCCATCTCTACTAAAAATATAAAAATAAGCTGGGTGTGTGGGCACAAACCTACAGTCCCAGCCACTCTGGAGGGCTGAGGCAGGAGAATCACTTGAACCCAAGAGTTGGCAGTTGCAGTGAGCTGAGATTGTGCCATTGCACTGCAGCCTGGTTGACAGAGTGAGATTCCCTCTCAAAAACAAAAACGAGACACATAGGTAATTACATAGTGGGCAGTTTCATCTGAAAAAAAAAAAAGGAGGTACCAAGCAAAACATCAGGAAATGCCAAAACTATTTGGATGACCAGTGTTGTAAGGAAAGAACTCACCATCTCTTCTCTCCTCTCCTCCGCCTTCTCTACTTCCCTTCTTTGAGTGAGCAACTTGCTAATGATTAAGAATCCTTGGCAAAGCATGTCCCTTTTGAAGCAAGGGGAAATTAATATTTGGAATGGGGAGGGAGAAGGATTGGGAGAGGTGTAAGCAAGAAGCCAGGTGCTGATGATATCCTTGGAAACATAAGACTTTCTAATTAAAACCTGGCAGGCCCACCAAACAGCTTGCACCATGTGAAAAAGGAAAGCCTGAAAGGCTGGGACCAGGAGGCCTGATGTAATCACATTCCACAGAACAAGGATCCTTTCCTGTGGGTCAGTATTGTCCTGGGAACATCATACTCGGTTCCTAATACATTGCAACAGGCAAGACATAGACACATCACCTAAAAGAGGTCTTCAAATGATTATGGATCCTAAAAGTCAGGAAATAGGTCTGATTTCCCATTAAAGTAGGTTTTTCTGTTCAGCAGGGTTCCCAGGTCACTGTCCCGGAAAAAGTTATTTGCTGACTCATCTTGAAATTGGAGAATTTTCAGTTTTCCATTGTGCATAGTTCTGCTTTTTTCCAGAGAAGGTTTCCTTTAAAATAATTTTGTGTAACATATGTGAACTGTTTCCCTGTTTTATACTCTAATAAGACGTTACTTTTTCTTGATTCCAATAAAGGTGGGGAAACCGTTTTTTGAACATTTTTCAATTTAGACTGTAAAAAAACATAAGCCATGGAAAATTAGTGGCCTCATGTTTTGAGACAAGCTTTTGAGAAATGTATCTTTTATTTAGTCTTTCCAAATTTTAGTAAGACTTTAAAAATTATTGCACTTAAGAAGTTTTTTGTTTGTTTGTTTTTTGTCACTCCTTTGAGGCTTATTTACCTATATGGCCAGAAAAACTAGCTTAAAAATACAAACAAATCTTTGTTTTAGTAGGAAAGAATATAGCTTCCAATAACTTCAGTTACTTGTAAACAAATATTTTTCTCTCCATTCTGGTACAGTGTCCTACTCTTCCTGTCTTGAATCCTGGTCCGGGCTAGTTGACTGCATCCTGAGATTTGGGGAATGGAAAGGATTTTAGAGACCCTCTATTCCATATCACAACTAGTAAAAGAGCCCCATCCATACCATCATACCTCCCAATTGGTCATGAGGCCTCTACTTGGACATCCAGGGGTGTCTCTATTTTGTGAGGCTCTTTCCTGGAGGAGATAGACTCATTTTCAAAGTTGGTCAGGACAGAAAGACTGGATATATTCAAATTCATTTGTTAATTCATGCATTTATTTATTCCTTTGACAAATATTTAATGAGCACCTTTGTGCTAGGCGGGCTTTGTGTTGGCACTGAGGACAGAGGTCAACAAAGCAGATGTGGTCTCTGCCCTCCTGGAGGTCACAACAGGGGAGACGGACATTAACCAAGTAAGTGCAGGGACAACTAATTGCATGTTTTACAATTATGGTAAGTGGCATGAAGAACAAGTAGAAAGGGTGATAGGGCTGATCATATGGAGAGATAACCTAGACTAGGGGGTCAGCTGGAACTATCAACTAACAGTCTTGTCATTTTTTCTCATATCACCCAAAGAAAGCCTGGAGTACAAAGTATGGGTTAGAATTTCTTAAAATAACCACTTATTAGAAAGGGTAAGAAGTGTCTTAAATGGGAGAGTATTGATACAGGCTAGATGTAGGCTGTACATAAGGGAATAGTTAACTACTTTACAATATACATTATTCAGCAATATTACTTAGCCTTAAAACTAACTTAGGAATTATTATCGGTTTCAGAAAAATTTTTTTTTATTATACTCTAAGTTCTGGGGTACATTTGCAGTACGTACAGGTTTGTTACATAGGTATACACATGCCAATGTGGTTTGCTGCATCCATCACCCCATCATCTACATTAGGTATTCCTCCTAATGCTATCCCTCCCCTCTTCCCCACCCCCTGCTATCCCTCCCCTGTGCCCCTAACCCTGACAGGCCCGATTGTGTGATGTTCCCCTCCCTGTGTCTGTGTGTTCTCATTGCTCAACAGCCACTTATGAGTGAGAACATGTGGTGTTTGGTTTTCTGTTCTTGTATCAGTTTGCTAAGAATAATGGTTTCCAGCTTTATGCATGTCCCTGAAAGGACATGAACTGATCCTTTCATGTGGCTGTATAATATTCCATGGTGTATATGTTCCACATTTTCTTTATCCAGTCTATCATTGATTGGCATTTGGGTTGGTTCCAAGTCTTTGCTATTGCGAATAGTGTCACAATAAACATGTGTGCATGTGTCTTTATAGTAGAATGATTTATAAGCCTTTGGGGGTATATACCCAATAATGGTATTGCTGGGTCAAATGGTATTTCTATTTCTAGACTTTTGAGGCATCTTTGCACTGTCTTCCACAATGGTTGAACTAATTGACACTCCCACCAACAGTGTAAAAGCGTTCCTATTTCTCCACATTCTCTCCCACATCTGTTGTTGCTTGACTTGACTTTTTTGGAGATTGCCATTCTAATTGACATGAGATGGTATCTCAATGTGGTTTTGATTTGCATTTCTCTAGTGACCAGTGATGATGAGCTTTTTTTCATAGGTTTGTTGGTTGCATAAATGTCTTGTTTTGGGAAGTGTCTGTTCATAGCCTTTGCCCACTTTTTGATGGTATTGTCTGTTTTTTTCTTATAAATTTGTTTAAGTTCTTTTTAGATTCTGAATATTAGCCCTTCATCAGACTGTAGATTGCAAAAATGTTCTCATTCTGTTGGTTGCTGGTTCACTCTAATGGTAGTTTATTTTGCTATGCAAAAGCTCTTAAGTTTAATTAGATCCCATTTGTCAATTTTGGCTTTTGTTGCCATTGCTTTTGGTGTTTTAGTCATGAAGTCTTTGCCCATGCCTGTGTCCTGAATGGTATTGCCTAGGTTTTCTTCTAGGGTTTTTACGGTGTTAGGCCTTATGTTTAAATATTTAAACATAAGGCCTAACACCGTAAAAACTGGAGTTAATTTTTGTACCAGGTGTAAGTAAGAGATCCAGTTTCAGCTTTCTGCATATGGCTAGCCAGTTTTCCCAACACCATTTACTAAAAAGGGAATCCCTTCCCCATTGCTTGTTTTTGTCAGGTTGGTCAAAGATCAGATGATTGTAGATGTGTAGAGTTACTTCCAAGGCCTCTGTTCTGTTCCACTGGTGTATATCTCTGTTTTGGTACCGAGTACCATGCTGTTTTGATTACTATAGCCTTGTAGTATAAAGCTTAGACTTCATATGGAACCAAAAAAGAGCTTGCATAGCCAAGACAATCCTAAGCAAAAAAACAAAAACCAAAAAACCCAAAGCAGGAGGCATCATGCTACCTGACTTCAAACTATACTGCAAGGCTACAGTAATCAAAACAGCATGGTACTGGTACCAAAACAGAAAATTCTTACGCTCTAGCATTGAGAAAAGCTGCAAATGCAGCAATTATCTCAAATATACTGTATATGTCCATGTGTCTAACAAATGTTTGAAAATTATATCAGCATGTTTTCCATTTCTATTTTTATTATTCAGGACATTACAAATGTGTAGGTATAACATATTTTTAATGAATCCATGTAAAGCAAACATCTGTGTAACCACAGCCAGATCAAGAAGTAAAACACTGCCACCATCCACAGGCTACCTTTTCCTCCCCTTTTCCCTTGAACAGCTTGTATCATAATTCTGTCTCTCTCATGTAAAGGTAAACACATAGGTAATTTTATTGCCTATATGTATTCCTGAGCAATATCATTTAGTTTAGCTCAATTTTGAACTTACTATACATAGAATTATACTTTTCTTGCTTTTAATTCAACTTTATGTTTGTGCAATTCATCCCTGCTGTTGTGTATAGCTGTGGTTAATTATTTCATTGCTTTGGTGTCCCTTGGTATGAATGAATATATAACACAGTTTATTTATCCATTCTACTGTGGGTGGATATTTGAATAGTCTCCAGCTGGGGCCTATTGCAGATAGTATTGCTGCCAACCTTCTTGTCCATGCATATTGTACATGGTGCAGTGAGCCTCTTTACCGCATGATGCTCAAGTGGACTTGCTAGGTCATAGGAGGTGCTGGTTATTTTTGGTTTTTACCCTCCGACCCTAATCCCTTCTTTGTCTTTCTGTGCCTTGCTCTGTGTTCCTTTATGTACCATATTACTAGACTACCTTGCCTTCCTCTTTTAGTTAGATTTGGGAAATTGGAGGCAACAGTGTGAATTTAGGGCATGAGAAAAAGAGAGTTGGGGCATTCCCCGATTTCCCCTTGGCCTTCCCACAGTTCTGGCAGCAGCTACATTGCATTTTCTCTTAGGTTCTAGCTCTTACAGGACTCTGGTAACACTCTTTCCTCCTCTTGTTGTTACAGGCTTAACAGGCTTTCCCCACTTTTTGTCCCATCATTCTCATTGCCAGTGGCAAGGAGCCAAGAACCTTCTTGTCTCTGCAGCATATAACAGAGACAGAGCCTCCTGCCCAGCCTTCCAGGAAGCCCAAGTTCTCATCTTAATTCCCATACCCTGTTTCTCTGGGTTCAGGCTAAGGTTACTTCTCTGTTCACTAAAGCTGCATTTATTTTCTGGGTTTTTCTCTGATCCAGATCCAGAAACTATGACTCCAAGAGCAAAGCAGCCTGTGCATGAAATAGATCATTCCCTCTCAGTGCCCAGATTCTGTTGACCTAATAATCCATCAGGCCTTCTCGCCTCCTTCCCATCTTCCTCCATCTTCTGCTTCCCACACAAATGGTCCTGTTACTCCTGTGGCTGCCCTTCACTCTCTCTAGGGATGTTTGGGTCTCCTGCAGATCTAGACAGGCATTAGTGGTGAATGCAGGTTTGGAGTCAGAGTGCCTGGGCTCAAGTCCCAGTCCTGCTATTTATTAGCTGTGAACCTTGAAGAGGGTACTACTCAATCTCTTAGGATTTCCTAGTTTGCAAAATGCTGATAATTGTGAGGATAAAATGAATTACTCATACAGACTTCTTAATTGTGACTGGTACCTGGTAATTCTGAATAAATGTTAGCTATAATTATGGTTATTAGCTGTTATTTATATAAAACCCATCATGTCTTAAAAGCCCTCTGTCGTGAAAAAGATATATATATATATATATATATATATATATATATATATATGTACATGTAGCAGCAAAATGTTCAGTCCTTAAAGGCCAAAGGGAAAGAGATACATAAGAAAAAACATTGTCATCTATAAACTGCTTTATACCATCACAACGAATCCTCTCTTCCATTGCTTCTCGATCCCAAATCCTTTAGGGTCTACTTTGGAAGTGGGGAGGGCAGAGGTGTGTAGAAACGGAAGTGGGGGTGCTGTGTTTCACGCCTGGGTCACTGTGGTGCACGGCAGACACCACACACTGAAAAGTAGAAGCTTACTGGAGGAGATGACCATTACAAACGCCCTCTGGAATTCATAGAAACCAGAGGGAGAGCTTTACATTTCTACGGCCTGGGGGTGGGGGGTAGGGGGTGATGATAGGATTCAAGCTCATCTTACTTAGGTCTAAGAGGCAGACACCCCATCTGAGTTATTCAGGTAGAGCCCAGAATGGATCACTGGCACCATCTCCCCCAGTTGCTGACAGCTGAGCAAGGAGCTGGGCGTCCTCCCCACCCCTCCGCCTGCTGTGCTCTGTCCTGGCCGCCTTCCTTATGGATAGGCCATATGGGCCGCTTTGGAGCCTGTGTTTGCTTTGGCTTGGTGGTTCACAGCTTACTTCCTGTTAACATTCCTCCACCTCTCACCCCAGAATATGGGTCTCTCTCAGAGCCACCTGCTTTTTCTGTTCTCTGTGCCCATAACCTCAGCTTTCTGATTTCTGCATTCGTTGCTTGGCTCTTAACTGGGACTCAAACCTCACTTGTGTTGAAGTATTTTCCATGTGAGCTTCTTGTTTGGAGCAGGTAGTGTTCCACAGCGATGGGCCTTTATTAGGAGACAAAGGGGTGGTCAGGGGTGGTACTGGGAAAGGGAAGTTTATGGATCCAAGTGACTCTCAAGTGAGACCAGAAAAAGCCCTTCTTCCCATGAGTTTTTGTCCAAAAAGCATCAGACCTAGTGTAGAGGCGATTTTGGCCAAAAAGGTGAGCGCTCAGTTTGAGGCCAAAAAAACAGCCTAGGAGTGGAGGAGGCACCAAACTGGCGCGTGTGCCTGTGGATTCTCTCGCATTTGCCCTCCGGGGTCTCCTTAAGCCAGGCCCTCAGCCTAGTAAGAGTGCCAGGCCAGGCCACAGTCCAAGGCCAACATGTGTACAAAGCTACCACACCCCACATGTGGCATGACTTGTTCTGGCTACGCAGAAATGAGTCGATGTTCATCTTCTCCAGTGGAGTTCAGATAAGGCCTTTCAGCTTGGCTGCCTCTGTCTATTTTCCCATTGAGCCCAGGTTCGATGGCTTCACAGAGAAATACATTAACCTACCTCAAGAACCTCTTCCCTTGCTTACTTAGATGTCCCAGCCAAGAATGCTTTGGCAGGATGGAGCAGTGCTGAGGAGAGTGTGTTCAGGGTTGTGGGTTTAAATCCCACATCCACCAGGTCTTAGCTGTATGGCCTTGAGCAAGCACCTTCACATCATTCTACCTGTTTCCTCTTTTGTGGGATGAAGCTAATTATGCAAAGAGGTGTGAGAATTCAAAAAGATTACCGACAAATAATTAAGTGGGACGATTCCCTGAAAAGCACACCAGGCCTACTGAGACAGGAAACAGGCTTGGTGCTGTGTATGGAGAGGTACCCCTTCTTCGCCATTTAGGGGATGAGATTCATAGCACAGTAGGAAGTAGGGTGGGTAGCTGAGGCTGGAAAAGTAACTGTGAGTGCAGGATGCTGCACATACAGTGCCAGAGCTGACCCAAGCTGCTCAGCTTTTCTCCCAAGACTCTGTGGTTCCAGCTAGAAATCCGAGCTGGGAGCCCCCTTCCTCTTAGCTGCCTGTGATGGGCACTTGGTGTTTGTCAGCCAAAGGTCCCTGAGTTGAGGTGACACAGACCAAGGACAGTGGAGAAGAGCAGGTGCCATCCTGACATGCGCAATGTTTTTGGCCTTGTTGCATTCTGAAAATGCCTGTCTGAAGGGCTCTGGTTCCTGGAATGGGCAGCGGTTGCCTCAGATGCCAGGTCATCTGTTTCACTGGGAAGACATCCACAGCCAGGGATTATGGAGAATCTTAATGGTGACCACCAGGCAGTGGCAACTACAGGCAAAAAGAATGAGGCTCCTTGGTATACTAAGCAAGGCTTTGAGTTTAATGCCTTAGGGCAATACTCATCTGGACTGAGTTTTTGGGTTGAAGCCTTCCTGGGGTCTTGGGGCGCTTACAGAGACATATTAGGGTTGCCAAGGCATTTAGGATACACGTTTTAAGGATTGCAACTGCATTTTATATCCCAAGCTCGTGAATCGGCTACATTTGAGAAGCGGTTAGCAGGCTGCCTGGCACATTTTAACGACTTCATAAATGATGCTCATTATTATTAAGCACGCGTGTGGTGGCAGCCAGAGGACTGAGTAGCAGTCCTTGGCAGCTGCAGCTCCCCAGGGAGAGGGCAGTGCCTTACGAGTTGGGAGAAGACAGTGGAATCATTAAGCAGCTGACACATATCCAGTCACTCCAAGGAATCTCCCATCCCTGTTCAGAAGTCTGACCCAATCTGCTCAGCTTTTCTCCCAAAACACTCTGGTTCCAGCCACACATCTGAGCTGGGAGCACCCTTCCTCTGAGCTGCCTGTGACTGAAAGGCAGCGGGGGTGGCCCAGAACTCACCCTCGTTAGGGGACTTGAGCACTAGCTCCTCTCCGCTAGCATTCCCTGGGGGGAGGGGGGTGTGGAAGGCTGTGAGTAAGGGAGGAGAGAGGGTGTGGGGTACCCCACGTGGTCAGGGAGGGCTCCCCTCCCTTGGAACGTGCAGCAGCCAGGTCATGGGCTCACTGCAGTTGTTTATCATCCTTAGTATTGGGGAGAACAGGCTCACAGGGACAGCACTTTGCCAATCGAAAAGTTTTTTTCCAAACATGCAAAAACCTAGGCCTGGGATTTAGGACTTCTAGAACTTCAGAGTACAAGGTCCTGTGTCATTTCTCTCAAAACGGGACACACATCACTTAAGTTGAGGTGGAGCTGTCACTTGAGTCACTGCAGTTTGCAAGGCTTGGGTGCCTGACTGTTGTCAGGTTCCTCCTGGGTCTCTGCAGAAACTGGAAGAATGGAGAGTAACTTGCGATGTGCTGGCGGAGGTACTGAGTCTCACAGAAGCTGTGAGCTGGGAGCACAGGGGGCACGGGAGTGGGAACAAAGGAGGGAGATGGGGGACAGGCAGATGTGAAATGTCACTCGGGACAGCTTTCAGGCAGAGCAGTATCATCTTCCTTTTACAGATACGGCAACTGAGGCACAAAAAGACTCACTTGCTCCCCAGACCCACCACGACCCACTTCGTCTTCCTGCTGCTGCACCAGATAGCGTCGCTTTTTTCATGAAAACAACTGAGTTCATGGTGTTCATGTGCATTTAGCAATTGTAGAATGTGGTTTTGCCTGGTGGCTAGAAAAGATTAGGAATGTATAAGAAATAAATCCTTTTCAACTTGCACAAGTCCAGAAGGAGAGGTACGACCTAATGTAGCAGAAAGAGGTGTCGGATCCGTGGTGGGTCTGGGTGAGGAGTTTCTGTAGGGGTCCAGAAAGGTTCCTGGCAAGAATAAGGAAACCAAGCAACGCTCCCCAGCTGCAGAGGCTAATGTGCCCTCCACATCAGCCTTATGCACCAACCGCTTACACTCACTTCACCTTCTTTTTTTTCTTGTTTTTGTTTGTTTGTTTGTTGAGATGGAGTTTTGCTCTTGTTGCCCAGGCTGGAGTGCAATGGCGCAATCTGGGCTCACTGCAACCTCTGCCTCCCAGGTTCAAGCGATTCTCCTGCCTCAGCCTCCCTGAGTAGCTGGGTTTACAGGCACGTGCCACAACACCCAGCTAATTTTGTATTTTTAATAGAGATAGCCCATGTTGGTCAGGCTGGTTTTGAACTCCTGATCTCAGGTGATCCTCCCACCTCAGTCTCCCAAAGTGCTGGGATTACAGGCGTAAGCTATCACACCCAGCATTTTTTGTTTGTTTTTGTTTTTATTTAAAAAAAAACCAAAGTCCTACACATGCTTTTTCAGTTTTCCATAATCACTATAACTTCATCTCCTCAGTGTTCATATTGAGGGGACTAGGTAAAGGTGGAAAAAGAAAGGCCAGGAGAGAAGTGACTTCCCCTAGGCCACTGGGCAGAAGAGCAGGGACAGGCCCTCTTTCCTTTCCTTCCCCTTTCCAAGCCACCACACTGAGAGAGGCCGCCCTGTGCTGACTCCCACAGGATTTCATTCTTTCCACAAGTGATGGAGACAGACACAGCCCCTGCACTCATGCCTGAATGTGCAACGGGATAGGTGGGCATTGGCCAAGTGACTGTAAATGAGCAATGCAAAAGAGAGCTCAGAGCCTTCCTGGATGGTTCCACCACCCCAGTCCCGGGGCTTCTCAGACATATCCTGTGCACTCCTGCTGGATGACTCCTCCTCATGCTCCCAAAGCTGCCTACTGTATTCCAAATTACTCTAGACAGGCATTCTGGCCCCTCTACGACCACACCTCCTAACCCATTTCCTTTACACACGGTGCCTGCCAGCTGGCCTGCGGCCCACTGCACTGCCCTTACTCGGGATATCCTCTCTGAAAAAGCCCAGCCTGGCTGTCACATCTCCAAGAAGCTTTCCCTAACACCTCTGATGGCAAGGATCTTTCAGCGCCTCCGTTACATACCCCCATACTAAATTTTAGGACTTCTTTTTGTGGAAAAAATACATGTAATGTGATTCAAGAAATGTACAGCTCCCTTCAGGTAATAAAAAGCCCAATAGTAGACAGAAGGAAACTGGAAGACCTTGAACTAGCCATCTCTAGCCCATTTTTTTTTTCTTTTAAGACAGGGTCTTCCTCCATCCCCCAGTCTGGAGTGCAGTGGCGTGATCGTAGTTCCACTGCAGGCTCAAAGTCCTGGGGTCAAGCGATCCTCCTGCTTCACCCTCCCAAATTACTAGGACTACAGGCCTGTACCACCACACTCAGCTGTTTTTAGTTTTTTTTATGGAGACGGGGGTTTCCGCTTTGTTGTCCAGGCCAGCATCAGGCTCCTGGCTTCCAGTGATCCTCCTGCCTTAGCCTCCCAAAGTGCTGGGATTCCAGGCATGAGCCATTTGTGCCTGGCCACTCTTATCCATAGACCACTCACAATACATCTTTGCTGAGAAACTGTCAAGTTGTGGGTACTGAATAGCAAAATACAACATGAAAAACAGGGTCCTAGTCTCTGTGAACTTACATTTTTGAGAAATCCCTGGAAAGGCTACAGTCTGCATCAGCTGAAAAGCATTTGCTAAGCTCCATTTTTTGAGAGTGCTGCCCCCGTCAGGAGCTCAGCCAGTGATATATATGATTGCGTGTGATACATCTCAGAAATAGATCTCACAGCACCGCCGTGAGACACCCTTATCTTCCCCACTCTGCATGTTTACTCTTGTTCTTCTCAGCCAGAAATGCCTTCTTCATGTCCACTTTTCAGCACCCTACTCTGGTTTCCTTCTTTGCAGTGCAAACTTATGATCTCTGAGTCCTTTGATCTGCTTTGCGGGACTTGTCATTTGGCACCACACAATTTAGCTCTTCCTCCTACATGATTCAGAAGCAGTGAGGTTTGGTGGCTTTGGAGCCTGTGGCAGAGAAAGCTAGGATATTTGCTATCCTTCTATTGCGTGAGGCTGTTTCTGGGAAATAACTATCCAGCCACTTCATTTCTCAGCCCCGCTGTATCATATTGGGACCATGTAACTACTTATGGACTATGAAATGAAAGTGATTGATCTTACTTTGGGGTGAGAGTTGTTGCAGTGTCTAAGGTGCCATCATCATTCAGTCTTCCTCTGCTTTGATGATTTGAATGCCACCTGTTGGAAATGGCAGAGCTTCAAGATGAAAAGGACTGGACTCCCAAGTCACCACTTGGAGAATCACCTCCCAAAATAGCCCAGCCAACCAGGAACACCTGCAGAGGACTGTAGGCAGCAAATACACTTTTATCAGGTCAAGCCACTGAGGTTTTCTTGGTCAAAAGGAAGTTAGATAAATTTAGGATTGAGTCCCATCTCCGCCACTTGACAGCCCTGGCACGTTGGGAGGTTACTCATCCTTCCTGGGCCTCATCTTCTTTATCGATGAGAAGAACTCAGCGATGATAACCAACCTTGCAGAATGGTTGTAAGGTGTAAATAAGATATTTCTGAAGAAATCAAATAATTTGTATGTCTTTGTGCCTATGTGAGGGCATGCGTGCTTCCACATGGTGAGTGGCTTCATATGTGTTAATCTTGCCACTAAATTGTAAATAAGTGTATCAACGTTATAAACCTGTATTCTCCCTAAAGCCTGGCACAGTACAAAGTAAATGGAAGATCGCAATTAATATTTACTAAGAAGCAAAAAAAAAAAAAAAAAACATACTGGCTTAAAATATACGGAGAGCTAACTTGCTGTGCTGCCTCTTTATAACATCCGCCTGTGCAATGGGAGTTTACGACCCTCTCCCAGTGGGCCAGTACCTCCCTTGGCTTCCCACTGACGCGCTCTTTTAAAGTGTATTTTTGTGTATTCTTGCTGCTCAGTGTGTGAGTAAATGGGTGTATCTATTTGGATAAAAGTGCTCTGTGGTTTGTGACAAATGGAGCAGAGGCCAGACAGGGAAGGGAGGGGCAGGTTATTGAGTTCTTTGGAAATAGATGGTGAGGAAACCATGCTAGAAGAGACCCTGTTTTATATTTTTGTAAGTGAGCTGTAGACACGAGGTGTGTGATGAAATCTCTGAGTTGGAAGATGTTGTATGCATTCCTGCCCAGTATAAAATGTCAAGTTGATGAGGATCAAGCATCTCATCAGATTGGTATGTTGAGATTTTGGTAATCATGTCAATGTGTTTTTAAAAAGAGGAAACATATTTAAAGAATAAGAGCAATGAAGGAATAATGGGATTATTTGAGGTCATCTTAAGCCAGCACAGTTTAGTTTACCTTTTAAAAGCAAATCAGGGCTGGGCATTGGCTCACGCCTCTAATCCCAGCACTTTGGGAGGCCGAGGTGGGCAGATCACAAGGTCAAGAGATCAAGACCATCATGGCCAACATGGTGAAACCTCATCTCTACTAAAAATACAAAAATTAGCTGTGCGTAGTGGCGTGTGCCTGTAGTCCCAGCTCCTTGGGAGGCTGAGGCAGGATTATAGCTTGAACCTGGGAGCTGGGTGATGCAATGAGTCAAGATTGCGGCCACAGCACTCCAGTCTGGCGAAGAAAAAACCCAAAACCAACCAACCAAACAAAAACAAATCAGACGCATTCCCCACTATTGAAGAAGCAGTTGAAGCGCCTTTTAAGCCTGTTAATTTTGATAAGCTCTTTGCATGTTAATCACCTGACAAAAGCTCTCTTAAAAAAAGCAGAGCAACACCAATAAGTATTCCGATTATACTAGGTAGAAAATAAATGCCCAACCAGCAGAAAGCAAAATGTTTCTGCTTGAAGGACCATTCACAATTTTTTTTTTTTAAGGTAAGGACTTCATTTTAAAGGAGAATAGGCTGGGTGTGGTGGCTCACACCTATGAGGCCAATGTGGGAGGATCACTTGAGGCCAGGAGTTTAAGACCAGCCTGGACAACACAGTGAGACCCCACCTCTACAAAATATAAGAAAAAAAATTAGCTGGGAGTAATGGTGCACACCTGTGGTCATAGCTACTCAGGAGACTGAGGCAGGAGGATTGATTGTGACCAGAAGTTCGAGACTGTAGTGAGCTATGATCACATTTCTGTACTTCAGTATGGGTGACACAGTGAGACCTTGTCTCAAAAATAAAAACAGATGTACAGTATACATGTATACATGCATGCACACATACAGCAGCAGGAAATGCAGCATCCACAATTGTAGTAAAGCATTCTAAATATTATTTTTCTTTCATAGAGCCTCATTCAAGAGGAGCTGAAATTTCAGAAACAACATATGTACAATTAGCACACATTCCAGTATCTTCTTAAAATTTGGGGCCTTTGAACACATTTTATGTGTAATGAGAATGAGCGGTATGGAGAGGAGGCAGGCTGGGAGGATTGCAATTGGATTGAATTGAAAGAGAAGTGCAAATCAGTCACAGACCAGGGACAACAGCCGGGAGCCATTCTGCTAGGATCTCACTCCTGGAAGTGTGGTCCACAGGCCACACCCAGGACCTGAGCTAAGGTAAGGCAAGTGGGGCACTCTTCCAGAACAGCTTCAGCACCTGTAATAAATAATAATTTATGCAATATTTAAAAAATCCAAACTGCAAACTAAAACTGTGGTCTGGTGGCCTATTTTTGTAAACAGAGTTCTGCTGGAGCAGCATGAGCAGCCCGTGGGTGTTTGTGAGAAATGCAGAACCATGGGCCCTACAGCAGCCCTTCAGACTCAATATTTGCATTTTAACAACACTTGCAACTGGAGTGCGTGCACATTCAAGTCTGGAAAACGCTGTTCCAGGAGACTTGAAGGCAGGCTAGAGTGACGTGTGGCTCCTCTAGGCAGGCCAATCATTTGTTGCCCTTCAAGGTGAATACTCTTTAAATTATTTAGCATTTATTTACTAAAAAGGACAGGAAGAAATTAAAATGGATCTCTTTCTTCACATTTAACCTAGAAAATTTATTGCATGCACTGAATGAAACATAACATGTAAACTTGCTTGGAATAACTCTTTTATTTCACATCTTTCTACTGTGTATAATTGTACAGCCATAGTCCCTCCCACATGAAGTCAACAATAATATAATTGAACTTTCTTATTCAAAATAGATTTTAAAGTTTCTTTTTCTGAGTCTTATATTGGCAACAACATCCCACTTTTCTGTAACTGATTTGTCTTCAGTTTTTCTTTTGTGGTTTGCTGAATCAGAAAACTTCTAGGGAGGCATATGAAAGGTTTAAATTTGAGGTAACAGAATGTATCACCTGTGCCATGCTTTATCTTTAGCATTTCAAGATGGGTTCACTTGAGCCTGGATGTTGGTCAGCGTGCTAGTTGGTAGCGCAGCCTGTATCCCATCATTGCACACTTTTAGCAGAAACTGATTGCCTTTTGAAAAGAAAAAGTCTCTATTTTTGCTCCAGAGAACTATTTATTTCAAAAGAGTTAATTTCTATTTTCCAGTTTTGTAAAGAGTGGTATGAGGCAGTTTGCGTTAACCTGGCCCTGTTTATGATTTTATGTTTTAGGGAGTTTCTCCAGTATTTTGCTGTGGACATACTTGACACTGGATGTGTTGACTCCCTGGGAACTACCCAGTGGAGGCAGGAATTGCAGTCTTGCCCCAAGGCTCCTGTGAGAGGAGTCAGGTAGCCAGTTAACGTAGGAAACCACCTGGGAGCATCCACGCCTCACTGCTGCTTGATTGTTGTCTACTGATGACACGCCACAAACTCCAGTAAAAATTCAGATCACAGAGTCAGGAACCGACATGGTTTCTGTTGTTAGGTTTTAGCTCAGTGTCCTGCAGACCAGCAGTAGCAGTAGTGGAAGGGACGCATATCAGAATTATCTGGTAGATTTCCCCAAGAAAACACCCATTGGTTCTCAACCATGGCTGCAAATTGCAATCAACTGAAGAGCTTTTAAAACTGATAATGGCTGAACCTCACATCCAGATTCTGAATTAATTGGTCTGGGGTACAGTCAGGACACTGGGATTTTTTTTTTTTTTTTAATAAAGCATCCTAAGTGGTTCTAATGTGCAACCAAGCTTAAGAACCATTGCTGTGGATTCTTTGTAGTGAAAAAGTGGATAGTATTTATTTATTTATTTGTATGGGGATAATTAATGGTAGCTGCTACAACAGAAAGCCCCTGTAGATCAGTGGTTTACTACAAAAAAGTTTATTTGTAAGTGTGGATGATTGCACAAGTGTTTCCTCAGCTAGACCTGAAAATGGTATATATATCGCTTCTCCTGACATCCCCCTGGTTAGAGTATCACCCACCCCCAACCTACCTACAGAAGAAATTAGGATATGCCGTCTTTCTGTGGGCACAGGAGAATAAAAAAAAACAGGGTTGGTGAGCTTGTAGTCCACTCCTGCCACATATAAATGTTATAAAAATGTTTATAACTTCCTAATTTAAGAACCAAAGGCTTAGAGTTTAGGTATCAATATTTAAAATTATCTCTCTATATTATTTTTCTCTATTTGTGGAATCAATCATACATATACATTTTATATGTGTGTGTGTGTGTGTGTGTGTGTGTGTGTGTATATATATATATATTTACATTTACATATATATGAAATGAAAGGGTGGTTTACAGTATGAAATATATCTGCCCAGACTGGAGTGCAGTGGTGTGATCATGGCTCACTGCAACCTTGACCTCCCAGGCTCAAGTAATCCTCCTGCCTTGGTCTTCCCACTAGCTGGGACTACAGGCATGTGCCACCATACCTGGATAATTTTTTTTATTTTTTGTAGAGGCAGGGGTCTCCCTATGTTGTCCAGGCTGATCTTGAACTCCTGAGCTCAAGCAATCCACCTACTTTAGCCTCCCAAAGCGCTGAAATTACAGGCATGAGCCACCACATCCAGTCTTTGCTATAATTTTTAATAAGAATTATCTTGGAGACAGTGGATGGCACACTCTCTCCTCAGCTTTCTCTTGGTTTCTAGAAGAGCAGAGAGAAGCCTAGATGTTGAATCACAAGTGCAATTTGTAGCTTACAGATTCCTATTTTGCTTTCTTATGTTACATTTTATTCATTCTTCTGGTATGCACAGTGAATGGGGTATATACTGTGTTGTCAGAAGATCTGGAGTTTTAGTTTCAGTTCCAGCTCTTTGGGGTGAGAGACCTTTGGCAAGAGACCCTAATGTGTGCATGATGAGAATGATAAAAATCTAGGATTGATTGAGGATCAGAGCAGGCAGAGTTCACAGGTGCTTGTTGAAACTGTGAAGTTCTACATTAGTGTTAGATATATATAGTGGGTTATAATGGTCTGCAAGGATATGGGGAAGGTGTTACTATTATCTACAATAACAAAGCTCAGAGACATCACGGAGTTTCCCTGGGTTGAATAACTGGAAAGGGATGGAACTAAGAACTTGAACGCAGCTTTCTGACCCCAGATGTCCTGTAGTATGAGGACTCTCAGGCAGGTGCTCTTCAGGAGCAAAGTGAGCTCTCAGTGAACTTTCTTTGCAGCCCACGGAAAGGTCAAAGCTCTGTAAATCAAGAATCACTGACGCTAGGAAAAAAAAAAATCGAGGCTGAAAGCATCAGGCTTTTAGGATGGTGCACCTGTCTTCCATGTCCTCTCCCGGAAGGGGTGAGGCCTGTGGGGGTGAATGTGTGGGCTTGAGAACAGGAGCCATTTTCTCCTGGGGAGCTGGTTCCACAGCACATTGACTCCCCAGCTGGAGGCACCACACCTCCTGTGAATGACCCACAAGAGAGCCCAAAGAAGCCAAGCCACAAACATGCAGGAAGTAGCAGGTCTCAGGGAGGAGCTTGCCACTGGGCCTGGTCACGGGACTGTCCAAAAAGGGATAATCTCCATACAACTGAAGACAGAAAGGCTGAACGGCACATCGTGCTGATTTCATGTAGTTACAAAAATACACAGACACAAACCCAATCTAGTCTGTTGTGCCTTGGAAATTCTGATATATTCAGGTCTCATTAATCTTTTCTGACAGGTCTGGCCTCCTCCGTAGCAGAGCTGGTGGGGCCAAGCAGAGTAGAGTTCACCATGTAGACACAACTACGAAGGCCTGTGACCTATTTCTGTCACTGTCTAGTGGGACTGATGGGATAAGTGATTATTATCAGGATGTTTTAAGATGTCTCCATTTCCAGGAGAAGAAAAAGTATGATCATTTAGGTTTGATTTAATTCTCCCCAAGAGAGTACTTCAGGGTAAAAAGGAAACAGATCTCTTCTGATTTCTGTAACTCCCAGCACAGCTGCAAAGAACACATTGGGCAGGATGTGGAAGTCAGGAAACACTGAATGGAGCAGCTGCTTTTTGCTTAAAAGCTCCACCTCTGTGTTGCTGAGATTTGAACCTAAGCTATGGATTCCAGAAGTACTTGGAAGTCTTGGAGCCTTCTAGCTGACACCATAACCAACCAACAGGGGGCACAGGGGAGCAGAGAGAGGATAATGTTTCCTTCATTTATGAAATGGGAATGGACCCAGAGACGAAAAATCAGAATGAATAGAGAGCAGAGGGTTGAGCTAGCCAGAAATTGCACCCACTTACCTGCTATAACTCGGTTCAATTAAAAAGGATACACCTTCTACCATCCAACTGTAAAAAAAACTGTTCTTTTTTTGAGATGGAGTCTCACTGTGTCACCCAGGCTTGAGTGCAGTGGTGCAATCTTGGCTAACTGTAATGTGTACCTCCTGGGTTCAAGCAATTCCCCTGCCTTGGCCTCGGAGTAGCTGGGACTACAGGTGCACACCATCATGCCTGACTAATTTTTGTATTTTTAGTACAGAGAGGGTTTCACCATGTTCGCTAGTCTGGTCTCAAACTCCTGACATCAAGTGATTTGACTGCTTTGGCCTCCCAAAGTGCTGGGATGACAGGGGTGAGCCATGGCGCCCAGCCATAATTCAGGTTTGAATCAAAAATTCAAAGCAGCCTATTTCCTAAATCAAGGTTTATGACTTTGTTTGAAAGAAATGAAACATTTTAGATTTATTAGCAGTTAGTTGGAACAACAGATTTTGTGATTGCTGTCAGGTCTTGCCAAATGCATGTCGGGTGTCAAATGTACAAGACCCTCATGTTGATGCAGACATTTTTGGGAATGTCTTTAATTGAGATCCAATCCTGTAAATGGCCTCAGTTATGGGTGCACATGGAAATTTGCAAAATCAAATGTAGAGTCGTCTTCTAGCTCTCTAACCCTCAAACTCAGAATAATAGACATAATCCTTTCCTAACTGATACATACTGTCAGGCTCATACTGGGTTTCAAAAAAGTGTAATGAAGTCGATTGTAAAACAGGGAGAAGAAAAAAAAAAAACAAAGTGTTGTTTAAAATTGGCAAGGGGAAAATAGTTGTCTTCAGCTATAAATGTGACACTAATATTTCTACCTGTAATAATCTTCTAACCTTAAAAACAATGTCCTTAAATCACTTAATAATTCCATTTCTAATAATTCCATTTCTAATACAGTTCTCTAAGAACTACAGTTAAAACCAGAATAAAGTATATTCTGTGGACCAAATCGACTGTAACTAAAAAATTCCTAACAGTTTATGGGTGTATGAGTTTTAAGGATACTAATACAGCATCAACCTAATTGTCCTTTATTTTGGCTCGTCTAATTTACAGACATGATTTTTGAAGTTTAACAGTATTTGTAATGGCAATGTCCAAAGCGATTTTGGCTGAGTAAAGTACTATTTGTTGAACAAAAATGTAGTTGTTTGTGCAAGTTTAAACATTTCACAAGGCCAGCTGAGTTCATTTCAACCCTACTTACAAAATAATTACTGGCAAATGAAATGGGCTGAGGGGGTAGAGACAAGACATTGTCAAGCTTCTGAGAGATTTACAAAGCCAAGTTCTTCAACTATTGAAAGTGAAATTGAAAGGTCACAGACAATTGAAAGGTACAGTTTAAATCTCAGGATTAAAAAGAGTTCCAACAAGAGGAATATTTACAATGGAACAATGAGTAAAATGTTTTGTTACAGTCAGAAACATGGAAAATATGCTGTTCAAAATTGTTGGCTCTGGAATAAATAAAATCCAGACTTGGGACTATTAAAAATATCAAAGTGATCCACTGTGTGCCAACTCCACTTTCTCCCGTTGTTATAAAGAAAATCCATTATTGAATATAATGCAGTTCTGGTTAAATTATCAAAGACATTTTCCATATGCAAACTGTTGTTTACCATAGGCTGTCTGTTCTCTAACAATTTTAATATACCTCTACCACATGGTTCCATAGGTGCAGAGTTAGAAGGAAATTGTGAGTTACATTTTAACCTCTTACTCAAGTTACAAACCTCCTCTGTAATAGTCATTCAGCTCATTCTGTTGAGCACTTGTTATAAACAAAATTAGAGATACAAAATGTTGATGGCCTCTTAGGTGGAAGAAAGCATCTTTGTTCAATGGTTGCCATTAAGGCTAGATTGAAACGCTTTTATCTTGTGACAGGGAGCTCCGCACAATGCAAGGAAACCCATTCCTTCAGTGAGTAGCTCTATAATTGGGACCGTGTGTATTAATCCGGGGCTGACATCAGCTGACCCTGGAATAATACGTGCCAAATCGATACCATTTTGTTTTTTTCAGCTGAGCTCTTCAAAGATTTTGAGAGGACTTTCCTGTGTCCTACCTAGTTCTCTGCCCCCCACCTTCATGCGGCAATCTTATTTCCCCTTAGTTTCACTACCACGAAATGCTTTCCTGCGCTTAGGGATTTAAAAGATTATTTCATATCAACGGAATGAGCCTAACAGCTAAATATTGAATATTGCACTTAAAATAGCCTTTTAAAATTATGACATTAAGAAAGCAAGAGTTACAGCAATTGGATGCAGTCTGGGATTATCCCTTTGTAATTAGATGAGCACTGACTAGCAAATGCTGAGGGGAAAAAAATGGAACAGACTACCTAATGCTTACCAAAACTGTGTGTACTTGAGAGGGGGTCATGATAAATTATTATAATGAAATTCATGTGCTCTAAGACAATATTGATATTTAAACTATTTAAATCTGAGTTTAAAAGTCACAAGATTAATTAGCTCACGTTTCAGAAATGACTCTACAATCTAAATTTCTCACAAGCAATTCAGGTTAATGACACCAGACTCTGCTATCTTCAATGGATAAAACAAGAGATTGACTCTTAGGTTAAATTTTCTTCTAGTGGTTATATATTTAGTACCTTCATAAGCCATAACTAACAGACCCAGGATAAGTTAAATCCAGAGCCTATCTTTAGCCTCCAGAATGGCCCCTCCAACCCCAAATCCATGCAAGAACACAAAGCCAGGGGGTAAACTAAAAAAAAGAAGAGATTGTTTTATTGTGACATTTATGACATTGACCCTTTGTTGACAGGAATGACCGAGGGTAATCTTGGCATATTGCACATGCTGTGATGAAGGATGCACTGGTGATCCTCTGGCCACTGAGGCTGTTTCCTGGTCCTCCCAGACCTCTATGCACGTGTGGGCCAGTCACAGAAATTTCATTACCACTTGGTGTATACATTTAACAAGTCTTTGGTCTTAATAAGCACCATTACAAACCCTCACATTAAGGGCATTATTATTCTAGTTTATAAATGTTTCAATGATAAAAAATAGCACGATTACAGTATACACACACTTAATTTACATGTAATGTATTATACTCATAACTGAGAGAAGCTACTGAACTAACTTTGGTTGATTGAAATTAATGAAGTATTGGAACTGAATATTTGTAATTTGGTTTCTAAGTTGTGTAAATATTACAGTGCATTTATAAATCTAGTTTGAAAATTGACTAGCACCAAATAGATATCATAAATGGGCAACCTAGTACTTGTATTTGGAGAAGCAAAGTTTACAAATTTGCAAAAAAAAAAAAAGAGTAGTCCATCAATTGAAAGCACATTCCTGTACGTTTGCTGGAAGGATGGCATGTCAGCATAAATGGCCAACCCCCAATGGAAATACATGTCCCAGTTTTCAAGAATCAACACATATGACAAGGTAGCTTAGCTACACACACGAGAAGCCTGAGAAAGTGGTTGTTTTGAACTAGGGTAGTCACCTGTACCTTGCTTTGGTAATACAAGAATAGTGCTTATTTATACAAATTTACTTGGTGAAAGACTGTACCTATGATATGATGATTCTGATTGGGGGAAAATATAGTTCTACCTATCTATATTTTTCTTTTAATTATTTGGTCTCTGGATGGTGAATTAATGAAGCAAAATCTGGATTTTCATCTTCAGATTATCACCCAGTTCACCACTGAGGTAGTCTTTGTCATATTTGTCTTCTAGCTGGTTAAGTTCTTTCTTTTTATAAAGTGGAGTACTACTGATTTGTAATGAATAGGTTCCAGCCACTGGCTGCTTCTTTGTGAAGTGGAGGTAGCTGATCCCTTCTTTTTGGTTGATTTTAAAGAAGCCATCTTCATTTCCAGATTTGATCAAGTATCTGTTGTGATTTGTCAGAGTTGTAAGAGCTGGAAGGAGTTCTAGGATTCGAACCTTGTTACTAATGTGGGAAATATTGAAAGCAAAGATGGCCGTCTTCTCAACATCCCAACTTGCAAGGCTCACATTAGCTTCTGTCTCAGACTGATCCTGGGAAGACACAGGGCAATGTGTTAAACACAATGTACCTATGCCACTTAGCTCTCACAGTAAAGAAAAAAACGACTGAAACGTCACACTAATACAATTTTCTGCCTTATGCTGCATACACAACATTGAAAACACACGTTCATAAAGCACTTTGTTTAAACCACAAATGTATTAAATTGGCATATATTTGTAATATTTGAAAATATTAGCTGATGTCAGGAAGAAAGGCAGAAAGGCAGGTCGAAATCATTTGTATCTGGAGGTCTCAAAGTGTAGGCCCTGAACAAGCTGCATGAGCAGCGCCTGGGAATCTGTCAGAAATGCAAATTCTCGGCATTACCCTAGACCTCCTGAATCAGAAACCCTGGGGATGTCTCCCAGCAATCCATTTTAACAACACCTAGTAGGTGGTTCAGCTGCACACTCAAGTTTGAGAACCACTGTTTTAATAGATTATTTTTTTTCCAAAAACTTATCTCAATTTTTAAGTGACAACAGATGGGTCACAGCACCAATACGAAGAAGCAGACTATTTCAGTTTGGTTCAGTGACGCAAAACCATCCCCTCCGAAGGACACACCTATGAGCCTACTTCCTGACTGTGATGATCTGCTAAGTTCAATGCTTTTTACCTGGCTTCTTTCTTGCCTCTATGGGACCACATGTGCTAGATTCTATGGGCCTGGAGCCAGAGGTCTGGGTGAATATCTGTGCACTTCTGAGTTGACTGAAAGGCTGCAGCAGCCGTAGGCAAAGGAAACCAGGCTGCTTCAGCTCCACGTTATTTTTGTCTGCAGTCCAAATTCCCTCACACTCCACATGGCTCTTTTCAGTAGAGGAGCCTCTAGCTTTCAGAACTTGGCGTGCCTATGTAGGGAGCACTATGTCACTTCGCTGTTCTGCCCACTTGCTGTCCTGGATCTCAGACCTTATCCTTTCAGCAGACTTTGGGTGGGTAGTTGACTTTTTTTTGGCGAGACAGAGGAAATGAGCAAGTATGTGAAAACCTTCAAATGGCCACTCCCGAAAAGCAGCAAGAAACTCCAGAAAGTCCCACAGCCTCTTGTAAAATGCAGCCTAGAGCTCAGGGAATGTCTGGAGTTTCTCTCCGGGGAGCTTTTTCACACTTTGGAGCATCCTCGTAGGAAACCACAGGAATCTGGGAGGGCTTTGCACAATAGGAGACATCAGGAGGAACGACCTTCTGACCCACCTCGATATGGGAGACATCAGTTTCATTTGTGCTTCTCCGTTTCCTGCCCCGTTTGGGGTAGCCATTGATCTTACACTCGTAACAAGCCTCTGGGGAGAGTGAATTGTCATCCATCTCACCACTGACAGGTGGCTCTGGGTTTCCTCGGCCCATGCCCATTCCAGAAACACAGTGCCTGCAGTAGAAGGGGAGCATAGATGCTTTTCGTTAGAATGGGAAGACAAGGTAGGTGGTACAAGAGTTCTGGTGAAGCCCGGTCCCGGTACTTGGGAGATACAGCCCTTGCTTGTCCACTGAAGGATGAGCTGGTTCTGAGAACTACATTGAGAGGTCTTCTGTTTGGCCTCTAATTCCCGGTTGCCGGAGTGTACTGATTTCTTTCTACTACCTATCAAGACACTGTTTTGCATATTTGTTTATCCCTTAATTCCTAAACCTCACATGGAAGGCCTTTTGCAGTACTTCCACTGGGGAGGAGACACAGAGTGGAAACTAGAGAATGGTAGATGAGGGAGGCCATGTAACTTGGGAGGCTAAATAAAAATGGCTTCTCTTTATGAACCAGGCTCCATGGGAGTGAGCAAGGTGTGAGACATCACTGCTGAGTTTCTTGCATTCTCCTGCTTCCATAATTACTCCTCCTCACTCAAGCTTCCGAGCAATTGCTCCTATTCCTTCATGTTTCACTTTTGCTGATGCTACTGAGGATAAGAAGAGAGCTCCAGATGGTAATGAAGCTTAATGTAATAAACTATGAAGATATGCAGTATATAAAATGCATGCATCAGGGCTTGCCCAACTGTGGGAAACTGTTTCAAGTCATTCAAAACCACTAGGGCCGTTGGCTCTGACTCATACGAAGGCGGATAAACAAACCCATGCCCAAGAGAGAACTAGTTCAGTTGTTTTTCTTTGCCTTTCAGTTATCAAAGCCAAGTTATGGAGGAAGGCTTGAATGTTTCACAAGTACCTTGTTTTGTTATTCTGCTTACTATTTCTGAGGCCACTTGGAATGTGTGTTTATCAAGCTCCTCTTTCCAAATGTGTTGAAACATGTGAATGGTCCTTAAAAGAATCTTTATTTGGGGGCAGAGTCCACTCTAGTGATTCAGAGAGGCCAAAACTGTTTTAAATGGGTAGATTTCTAATAATGGGTCATAATGTAGACCTAACACTATTTGTTTTTCTGTAATAGCTGATATGCTTTTTAGAGCTCATTTTCCTATATACCCTTGGGATTCAAAATACTTTGCAATGAACATAATATGCTGTATTTAGAAGCAATTTACAGGTTCCTGCTATTTCTCCCAATCTTTCCAGAGCTCAATACATTTCCTTTCCTCTTTATCTTGCAACATGAAATATGCAGAAACAGTGCAATGGATGAAATGATAAAGGCTCATCCTCTGTGTGTATGCACATGTGTATACATTCACACAATGATGACATTAGGAGGTAAACTCCAAAGCTGCAGGCTTTGGTTCCATTCTCAGAACTCCTTTCCAGTATTTTCATATCCCAGGAGCACCACTTTTAAGAAGTGTGACTACAAAATCCCACTGGCCAAAAGCCAGTTTAGAGTGTCACAATTTTTGCTGGGAAAAAATGGTTCTGGCATTAAACTATAAAGAATGAGTCTACTGAGAGCCAGACACAAACATCTGGGAATTTGTGTCCGAATGCTGGCATTCTGTGTGCTTCTCACGAAACATTCTTCTACCTACCCGGATCTGAACGAATCACTTGGTGTCTGTATGTCAAGAAATCAAAGACTGCTACATTAATAATTAATATGAGTGTGGATGTGTGTGTGTGGTGTGTGTACATGCATGTGGGGGAGTAATAATGTGTATGTCTATTTAATGTCTATGCGTTCCTAATTAAAAAGTTAAAATGTGCACTTTCTCTCAGGATAGCTAAAACAAGGTAGACACCCGAGTCCAGATTGATTCAGCAGGAAAAAAGATCCAAACTTTGAAAATTTAACACTAAACTTTTAAATCACTTAGTAAAATAAAAATGTCTTACCTGCCCCAACTCTCACACAGACATACCTATAATTTGATGAAGTTTTTTTTTTTTTTTTTAACCAGAAAAATAGTGTTTCAATTCTCATAACTAATGTACCTTGGGTAACATTTAATGTAAATTTAAGTTTGAAATGTAAAATATAATTTAAAACCCGAAAGGATCTCCAGCCCAAAGGGATATCTTTGACAGGAACTGGATTGAAAGGCATTTTAAGTCAAGATGGAATCCTGCCTGCCCCAGGAGAAGACTGGGTCAGTAGGGTGCAGGGTAAGCCCAGTTCTGTCACTGGTTGGCAGAGAGGTGCATTTACAGAGAGATGAATCGCTTCACAACAAGATGTGAAGATCAGGACAATGAGATCGAGAAGTCATATAGTGAGATATCTACAATGTAGTTTCATTACTTTGATGTTTCCAGAAATCCAGATGCTTCTTTCAAATGAAATAACCTAAAACTTTTGCCAAGCTAACTGCAATTAATTTTAGGATTACAAAAAGCATGGTTCTCCTCTACTAGAAGAGGTAATTTTGAGTTCAGTATACTTAATTATATTACAAATGAGAGAATCTCCAACCAGGACCAGAAAGAGCAGTGCTTACCCTTGGCCTATGCGGAAGTAACCAGGTGGACAGCCGCACAGGTAACCACCCTCAGTATTGGAACAGCCGTAGCTGCAGGGGGCCTGTGAAGAGCCACATTCATTGATGTCCTGGCATCCTCCACTGAACTGCTCATACTGGAAGCCGGCGGGACACATGCACTTGTAGCTCCCCAGAGTGTTGTGACAGGAGGCTCCTCCGCAAATGTGGGTGCTGAGGCATTCGTTTTCATCTGCAGGGAAAACGAGAAGCAGCACCAGAGATTTCTATTGAGGACACTGGATCTGACCATTTGCTGCTGGCCAACTGGCCCTCAGGTAGGTTCTCAGAAAGGTAAGGCAGGCAGAGGTGGCTGGGTGGGGAGAGCAACAGCAGAGAAAGATGTGGGCACAGATGTGGCCTCTTGCTATGTTGTGAGTAAACATGGAAGATGAAGTTAGATGCAGCAGGCAGAGGGCATTAGAGGATGGCATTCTGAGGACCAGCCGACTCCAGTTCTCATCAGAAGTCAACACTGGTATCTTCTGCTCCACATAAACATCTAGTAATGAACCAACATGGTGCTGGTCTGTAGCTAAGATTTAGGGTTCAAGATGGGAAAGAAGGAATCTTGCGATTCTTTGCGAACTTGCTTCACAAGTGCCCAGAGAGGAGATAAATATCTCAAAAGCAGAGACCAACCGTTTTTCCGGAGCCCGCTTTCCCCGTCCACCTATTTCAGGATGTGCCGATCTCGCAAGGGGTGAGATCCTGCCCGAAGTGTCTGCCCCACTTGGATTTCCTTTTCAAAAATCTGAAAAAGCCCCCAGGTACTTGTTCTGGGGGATGAATAGTGCCTTCTGGTATGTCTGCTCCCATCACTGATTCGGCCCCTTCCTTATTCAAACCAGCCTCCTGCCCAGAGTGTCTGAGCCCTGTCTAAAACTAAGTGTGGCTGGAAGGGATTCGCTGCAGACTTCACGAGCAGTAATTGGGGAAAACCCACAAGAGAGACAGAGGCTGCAGGACTGGATACCCACAGGGACCTGCCAAGTCTGATGCTAAGAAGCAGGAAAAAGAACTCTTACTTAAAAAAAATCAACTAGAAAGGAGAAAACCATAAGTTTCTCATTATTTCTGATTTATAATTTTTGGAAGTCTCCAATATATTTTTGTAGACCTGCCTTTGCAGGGCAGGTTGGAAATTTGCTGGTTAGACATTTCTTAATTGCCATAGCCCATTTTCAGGCATATGTTCATTTGAATGTTGGGAGATTGGCCTTGCCTTCACTTAGTGGATACCCACTTCTTATGGAAGAGAGGAAGGGGAAGGGAATGAATGTTTATTAGATACCTATTATATGATAGATAGGATATAGGTGTTACCCATTCATTTCCTTGGCTTTCCTAACAACTCTGAGAAAGACGTGTTATATTCTCTGTTTTACAGCTGAAGAAAGTGAGGCTCAGAAAGCCCTTCCAAGATCTCACAGCCAGCAGCAGCGGGGCAGAAATTCACAGCCAGGTCAGTTGGACTGCAATGGCCGTCCATGTGCTTTCCTTTCTACCACAGGGCCGCTCTAGAGACACTCCCACATTTAAGCTGGTGTTTTCTTTCTCCTATAATTGGTTTACCCTCTTTGCTAAGGCAGATTCATTTATAATTAAAATTGTTTCTCAAAAAAATCTATTTTTTATTTTTTTAATTAGAAAACAGGTAGATAAAAGTGGGGTGGGAAGGATGCTCACTTGTATATATTTAGTAGATACTCACATTGTCCTCCTGCCTGCTTGCCTTCCATATCTCCTTCCCTTCTCTCCTTCTGTTCTTCCTTCAGTCCTTCCCTCTGTTTTTCCCTTCCTCCCTCCCTTCCTTTTTTCCCTTTCTCCCTCCCTCTCTCCCTTCCTCCCTTCTCGTTCCCTCTTTCCCATCAGCTATAGGTCTATAACTTTGGCTGTGTGAAGACCTTTTGTATTCAAAGACTTTCAAATCTCCACCCAAGGTCACTTAGGCTTCAGGACTCTTAGAAATAAAAATTTTCTCTTTCTCATTCTTCCCTTTCTCTTTCTGTGCTCAACACATTGTCTGTGTTCTTTCTCCTTATTTTAAAGTGAGGATGAGATGTGCAATAAAGAGCAAGAGAAACCGTGGGCACCAAGCTCCATGTCCAACAAAGAATGATGAAGCAAGCGTATTAACTTCAGTGGAGAGAACACCTCTGGGCTGATGTCTTCTTGCCCCTCCATGTCCATCCTCTACCTTCTCCACCAGCTCTTGGCCCCAGGTGGGTGATCTACGGAACATAAGCAAGCTCTGCTCCCCTGTCCCCCACTTCTGGTTGGCCTCAGCCATCTGTTTCTTGCTGGGACCTTGACTAAAAAAACCTGTAAGGCGTGGGTATATTAGGGGGAAGACTTGTCATTATATAACTTAGATTTATTCTGTGTTTTTTCCTCCAAAGGGCAGAAGGAGGACCAATGGTGAGAAATTAGAGGGAGAAGTGATTTTTTTTTTAACCAAAAAAGACATTTCTAAGTATTAAAAGCTATCTATAGATAGACTGGGATATCTTGGGAGAAAGTGAGTGCCCTTCAAGGTGGTATTTAAGCCAACCTGTGATAAGCAAGGAACTTAGAGAAGGATTTATATATTAGGAAACAGGGAAGGCTAGATCTCTAAGGTTATTTTTAACTTTGAGCATCTATCTGTGTTACTACAAATATCAAGAGCTCTCCCCCACCCCTTTCAGATTCTTTTTATTTTACATTTTCCCCCCTCCCCGAGAATTTAATAAAGTTTAAATTAAACTTGCTTATCTAGGTTGGAGAGGTGGAATGGAGTGGAGCACAGATTAAAATAAGAAATTTGCAAATATTCAGTGTTTACAGTTTGAAAATAGCATGATTTTGCACTTGCCCTTTCTATTAATATACAAACGCCATGATTTGGTTAACATGTTTTTCACTTTTCCTGACCTTTTTCATCCTCTACACCTTGGAGCAAATGACTCTCCCCAGAGTTTTTTTACACTCCCAAATATATGTTTGATTCTTCGGTCGGTACTTAGGTGAGGGTTTTGTTCGTTTCATAAAAAGAGACAATTCAAATTTTATCAAAACAGCATTAAAGTCTAAAAACCACTCCTTAAAAGCAGATGGAAACCCACCACTCTGTCCTCTAAAATCAAAGGCTTCAGCATCCAGCTTGCACTGTTCATGATCAGCTGTGGCCTTAAGGGAGTAACGATAGGAAAATTCACAAATGTAGGATGGGCTTTCTTTAACTAATTTTCTCTATGGCAAAATGGGTCAAAACTCCATCTATCTGCAAGCTGAATTTTTGAAATTTACTTCTAGAAAACAATGAAATCAGTGGCCCCCTTACCCCAAAGAGTGAACTTGCAGCCATCTTTGAGTGAGGATCCAGGGAGGACTGGTCTAAGAGATCTCTGTTTCTAGTGGTTCTGGGGAAGCTATTTTAGCCCAAGGCAATGCTCATTCTAGGTAACTCTAATTCTCAAGATTTATGAGGGCAATTTGGCATTTGGAGGCATTAAGAACCCCAAACTTCTTCTGACTTCTAAATGAACTTATTGTTTTAGAGTGTCCAGCCAGGAGATGACCTTCACAAGACTCAAGCAGAATCTCCAGGAAACTAGTTCATGGCCTGGTCACCTCTACTATCCTCAGACTGAAGGTAGGAGAAGGAGGATAAGGTACAGGAGTGACATACCTTTCCTCTCTCAAGTTTTTTCACATAGCTCCAGTGTTATTAAAGGGACCTACATAATGAGAACAGACAGGCTCATAAACTGGGTACTGAATCAACAAAGTTCACTCTGGAAGTTCTGTGAACCATGTCAGAAACTGGGGATTAAATCCACAACCTCCTTGAGCTGATAATGAACCGACATTTTTACCAAAACCAGATAGCTAGCCAGAGACTTGTGCAGTCTAAACTTCTAAAGCACAGGGGCCACTTCAGTCAACCCTGGGTGACACTGCAAAACTGTGTCTTGTGCGGAATCAAACTAGATGAGAGAGATGATTTTGATAAATGAAAACACACCAAAATGACCTCCTCTGCATGAAAGAGAACCATTGCAAGGCCGAGCCTGCACCCAGGAGGCAGTAATTCTTTGAGTTTTTGCTACGGAGGGCTCTGTACTTAATAGTGTGTCAATTAGAAAAGGCTACCAAAGCACCAAGCGTGCACTGGCACTCCAGATGCTTGGAATGAAAAAACAACAAGTGAATGTGACACTTGAAAGGCAGCCCTACATCAGAGTGTTAAGAGTTGTGAGAGTGAGCTGAGATGGTGCCATTGCATGCCAGCTTGTGCGACAAGAGCAAAATTCCATCGCCAAAAAAAAAAAAAAAACACGTTTTGGGTTCTAGTTCTAGGCATGTCACAAAAGACCTAGGCAAGGCCATACTACCTTCTCTTCCTGGACTTCTAGGTCTTTATCAGTTAAAGTACCTGAGCTGAATGCCCTCTGGTAACCCTCCAAACTCATATTGTTTGGATTCTCTGACATGCATTAAGAGTTATTTTCCCATTACATTGTAGAACATCATTTCAATTTAATGAGAGCGTCTGCAGCTCTCCCTTGAAGAATTTAGCAATCGTGAAAAAAAAAAAAAAAAAAAAAAACGCTTAGGGACAGAGTACGAGCAGCAGACACGACAAGGGTTTTGTTGCTCGCACTCTGCTGCTCGCACTCTGTCCCCAAATGTGTAGAGCTGAACAGAATTACTTTGGCATCTTCAGGCCAAAAGTCACTCCAAACAGCCTCTGGCTGGCTGATATTTTTCAATCCTAAGTAAGGTTTTTTGACCCCTGATGTGAACAGAGCTCAAGTGCAGCAGGACGCTGGAGGATACTGGCATCAAGAAGTGCCAGGGGCATTTCATTTCAGATGCTCTCGAAGCACCCTCAGTCACGATATTTTTTCTTACTTTGGTGTAAGCTGTTATTTCCCTTGGGTTTCAACCAGGTTAGGGCAAATTTAAATGAGCATTCATTGCTTCAGTAACACATTTACAGCTTCAGAAAGAAAGCAGTGTTTTGCCTCCTAGGAGCTGATAGCCATGCATCTTGAGAGTGAGGAGAAGTTACTTGCCAACACACTGGTTCCACTGGTAGTGCTGGAGGTAGCCCTGGGGGCAGCTGCACCTGTAGCCCCCGATGATGTTCTGGCAGCCATGCTGGCAGCGGTGGTTGCCCTCACACTCGTCCACGTCTGAAAAAGAAGCAGAACCACCATGACGCCAACTCCACATCGCTCTGAAGCCACCTGTATTCTGATGAGAAAGCCAGCCCCAACACATCCTACACACCCTACCACCAACAACTTCAAGAATATCTCTTCTTGAACTGCTGCTAAGTCAAAGGAGAAAAACATTCAGAGAGCCCCAGCAACATCTACAAATAAAAATGATCAGGAAATTAGTGCAGAGCCCAAAGTACTCTCCAGGACAGCTCTGTAAGTTATTTGGGTTTGCTTTTTTTTTTTTTTTGGTGTGTGCCAGAATTAGAAATCAAAAGGTGTCAAAAGCCACAATCAACTCCTACAAATATCATTTAAACTTTTAATTAAATGTCATCAGAAGAGCTTATTCCTCATGTTTACTCCACATGAGGGAAATCCCTTTATGGTTCTGGACCCAGTGACCAGAAAATCAATGAATCAAAGTCAAGAATCTGCCAATTTTGCTTGACTGACTTATTCCCTATTAGGTTAAATTAAAAACTGAGCAGAAAAGGTGTTGATAGCCTTAGGAAAGGCATGTGTGTTAGACACAGGCATGAGACAAAACCCTGTGGCACACTATTTTAGGGGTGGCTCCCTGGGCTTAGATCTGCTATCTCAGAGAGGCTGATAATGAAGGTCACCTTCACAGCGCAGGCCACCTCCACAGCGACTTGCCAGCTGGATCGCAGCTGAGGTCTCTACCTACCTTCACAGCTGGAGCCAGTCTGATCAAGTGAGAATCCCCGCTGGCATTCACAGGTGAAGCTTCCAGGAGTGTTCTGGCAAATGCCCTTAGACCCACACAGATTGATGTCAGAGGTGCATTCGTTGTTATCTATGAGAAGTGGTGGAAGCAAGGAGGGGTTAAAATTCCCTAAAGCTCTCTTTGTATTGTTTAAAAGAAAGTTAGAAGGATGACTCAGAAAAGGCCAAATAAGGCCAACAACTCTCCACATCCATGTGCAGGTGTGTGTGCTCTCACGTACACGCACTCATGTATTTCTTTGAGCTTTTGTTTTCTTACCCCAACAGCAGAGGAAATAGAGAAGAATTGCTACATTCTATATAGGGTTTTTTCCTCTCCCACTCACCAATGCAGGCCGTATGGTGTTGGGTAAATCCAGGAGGACATTTGCACGTGAAGCCACCGATGGTGTTAACACAGAGGAACTGGCAGTTGTGCTGCTTGGTGGCACACTCATCAAGATCTACAAGGAAATGCAAGATAGCGTTTTGTTGGCTTGGTTCATTTGAACCAAGCCAACAAAACGCTATCAATCAGAGAGGCCACCCCTATGAAGCAGCTCCAAGTTTTGATTTCGAAGTCTGAGATGACTCTGACCAGAAAGAAGGCACAGCAAACGCCAGGAAGGGACATAGGGCATAAAGGTCTGAAAGACAGATAAGGAGTCAAGTTAGAACCCCCTCCCCTCAAAAAAATACAGAGAGATCTTTGGGGGATCCAAGAAAACACAATTCTAATTGGAGAAATGCAGGAATTCCTCAACAACGGAATTTCCAATAAATCATGACATTTTAAACAAATTTTATAATGAAGTAAAAGAGGAATGAGTCTGCAAATTTTTCAGAGCATTGAAAATACCTATTTAAGTTGAAGCAAAGAGAAATGTTGAAGCTGGAAATGAATTTGCTGGCTTAGTTCTTTTGTTTGCTGTTTTTAATCTACTCAATAGAAGTCATCAAAATCTGATTCCTTTAGGGATTCTTCTTAGGATAAAACATAATTGAACAGTCAGAAAGGAAACAAAACAAAGGAAAAATTCACTCTGATAGCTAAAGGCACTTTAGTAAAACTGCCTCCAGGCTGGGCATGGTGTTTCATGCCTGTATTCCCAGCACTTTGGGAGGCCAAGGCAGGCTGATCACTTTGAGCTCAGGAGTTTGAGACCAGCCTGGGCAACATGACAAAACCCCATCTCTAGTAAAAGTATAAAAATTAGCCAGGTGTGGTGGTGCACGCCTGTAATCCTAGCTACCTGGGAGGCAGAGGCTGCAGTGAGCTGAGATCGTGCCACTGCACTTCAGCCTGTGTGACAGAGTGAAACTTCGTCTCAAGAAACAAAAAACTGCCTCTGGTGTTCATCCAACATTATTTTGCACATCTCAATAAAACCTTCTGTTTTGACCAGGCCTCTTTCCTCACCGCCGCAACTTCTAGCTACATTCTCAACTCCAGTGTTATTTCAAAATATCAAGAGTGCTGCATATTCAAAATATCAAGTGCTGCATATTCAGGAATAAACATTAGTGACCTTATTTTATCACAAATTCAAGCACTATACCCCCACCATCTGCACAACTGGGTTGGAGCTAGCTTTGCCAGTGACTGCTTCCACTCCACAGGGCCAGTTCCTGGCTAGAGTAACATCTGGAGTAGACCTACACTGAGAGACCCTCTCCAGACTTGTCCTAGTGCTGGCTTCTCTTATAATGCAGCCTGTCCTATTCTTTGCACTGCTCAGAGCTTGACTGATATGTACTTTCTCTTCAGCTTTCTCAGAGCCTGTGGACTGACTTTTCCTGTATACGGCCCAAGGAGCTTCGCTGGAGCATCACTGCACATTTGCTGAAGCTCATCTGCAACAGGTAAGGAAGATGACTCAGTGATTTCCTCTAACACCGCTTCATGACTACAACACATGAAGAACAGCAGCACTCGCTGTTCTTGCCTCCAAGAATGCCCTTCCTCCTCTAACCTGCATCCTACCCATCTCTCATTGGGGATGTGCTGCTCCCACACTCCTCCCAGGGCCACCCTTCTGGTCTCTTTCTTCTCAGTGTCCATGGTGTACTTACCTGCACCATTCATTTGATATTTAGTAATAGAAACTAAGTAAGTGGAAGAATTTGAACATTATGAGAAAAAATAGGAAAAGGGACAAGTTGCGAGTGGATATGTTGCTCTTTGTTATTGATGCATTTTCATTTTTCACCTTTGAATTGCTAGAAACTTTTGAGCATTTTCTGTCCCCAGAGGTTAGAAAAAAAGCTATGAATTTGTTTGGTTTGTTACAGATAATATATACAATGAGAGATATTTTCCCCTTGAATTTGGTTCTTCAGTTATATGAATACATTTATGGCTCTGAGTTACAGCTTCACATTGCATAGAACTCAGAGTGACCCCAGATGTAAAATAAGTTCCACTCTTCATTTACGATGGTCAAAATGTGTAAGTAGGTCTCTCAACTTCCTCTCCCAAAACTAGAGGATTATACAGGCTTTGTGCTGCACAGGAAGGCCTCCGGCAGTTGCCCGTGACATCATCCTCTGTTACCTGCCTCTTAACTCTCCCTTGCAGCAGACACAGGAAAGAGGTCGAGAGCCCAACTTCTTGCTGTTCTCCACTTCTCTCCTCGCCTCTCCTCCAATCTGGATCCCACCCATCTCTGGGGGGGTGTGCTGGTCCCACACTCTACTCTTCTAGCCTTTCTTGGTTTCAGTGGTACACATAGCTACATCATTCATTTGATCTTTAGTTATATATACCGAGTAAGTGGAAGAATTTAAGCTTTATGAGAAAAAATAGGAAAAGGGACTGGACTCCACTCTACCCTTTACCTTCCTTACTTCTGTATGTTTCTATAAATTTCCTTCAAAGTTCCATGGCATGACATGCTATCTCTTGGTCTACCTTTTCTTCTCCAAATCTCTCATTTCCCAAATTATCATAAAGATTCACTACATATAACGTTCTTAGGAACGGAGAAGAAGATGTTTACAGGAGTCAAATTTACACCAAAAAATTTTGCAAAGGATAACTTCTGGTTGAGAAGCGATTTTTGCTAGTTATTAATTCTGTGTGATACTCATGTTTCAGGGAAGCTCCTAGAAGGCAAGAATGGACTTTTTCTGCAGAACAAAAATATGCACATAGCATCTAATTAACTAGGCACAGTGTCCTCTAGGATCATGGCACTGATTATTCCGAGGCAGGACTTTCCCGGAAACCTGAACTATACGGCTGTATAGAATGAATAGAAAAACCAGAAAGCAGAGAGGAGGTCACCAAGTAAGAATCTGCCCCACCAGAGCCTTTGAGAGCTGACCCTGCCATCTCCGAGATCCTCATGGATGGCTGACATGGATACCCAGGGGGCATGCAGCGAGGATGGCTGCTCCCACTGGTCCTCCACAATCTCCCTGGCTTTAGCCTTTCTCCCTCCAGCGTAGGAGGTGGGTCCCATGGAGGCATTAACCCCAGGGAAGCACCTCCTGCCTGTAAAGCAAGTCTTGCCTGTTGGGTGCATACAGGCAGAGGAATGCAGCCATGTGTCAGGTGCTAGGTGAGGGGCAATGTTAAATTCTACCTTACCTTTGCAGCTCCTTCCATCCTCTTGCAGAATGTAGCCCTTCGGGCATGAACACTGGTAACTCCCTTCTGTGTTTTTGCAGATAAAATTGCAGGGTTTGGGAGCCTGGTTGCACTCGTTCAGATCTATGATCAAAGAAATACAGTGTGATTGTGCATCTAAAAATGATGTCTACATGCTCAATTTCCATAGGGTCTAACAGAGAATTTTAGTTCCGGGGAAATAAAAAGTAAACTCTTTGTAGACTTTGATTTTTATTTTACTCCATAATCTAAAGTTTCTACTTAAGGATAAGCCATCAGAAATAGACACTTACCTACACAGGAAGTCCCAGTGATATCTGGAGTGTACCCAGTTTTACAAATGCAATGATATGATCCTCTGTCATTGACACATTCCCCATTCCGGCAAACATCATGGATAACCTTGCATTCATCGATATCTGTAATTTAAAAAATATGAAATAAGATAAATATACCATAAAACTGACAACATTAATTTGTAGGGGGTCACTTCTGTGCAAATACTAATAAATTGGGTTACTATATTAGGGGCCTAAGAAATTAAACCAATGGGATGACAGCATACATTTAATATGTAATGGTAGCTATATAGAAAGGCAAACAAATAACTTCATTAGACTGTGATTGATAAAATAACTCAGCTACAGAAAATCTTCAAAAACAACAATTGGTCTTCTAAATGTATCTTGTTTTCTCTTCTGGGTCCACAAAACAGGGAGCCCATCATCTCGACATACTTGGCTTTGTGTGTCGTCACATGCCATCAAGCTTGCCTCCTGCTGATACCTCATAAATGAATCCCAGAAGCACAACCTTCGGAGGAGGAAACCCCATTTCCCCCCAATATTGCATGCTCAAAATAAGTGAGTTTTTTTTTTTTTTTTAAACATTATTTTTGTTGTGTTTGGAGTTAATCCTGAAAAAGTTCAAATGACATAATATTGGGGAAATGAGATGAACTTCTGTCCTCTGCTGAGGGGGGAACCAATCAGGGCTCTGGGGTAGATAACAGGGCTGGGGTTTTGCCATCTGCTAAGGAAGGGAGACCCTTACTCATGGCTCTACCACAGAGACAAAGACTGGGTCAGTATGTACTGTTGAACATTAAAGCCACTGTCCTCCACATCTTGACCCATCTACCTCCTTTCTGCTTGGCGAAGTGCCAGTACAAGCTCTTTCCACATGAGTTATCGACCCTTGACTGCCAAATCACCATTTTATACCAACAAACAGCTGGGTGTATCTGACCTTTACAACTGTACTCTGAAGTACAACTCAGCACTTCTTATTGGTCTCCAGAAATGAGTTTTTTTCAACCATCTGATTGTTACAGCCTCTAAAGAATCACAGATTGCTTTGGTCTCTCCATCTTATCTTTGTAGATATGTTTTTTTTTAAAAATCACATCCACTTCCATTATTCTGCCTTCAGCCACATCTTTCCAATGTAAACAGAAATCCTCGTAACCTCCTTCTTCCCCTTCACTTTCAATTCCCTCCCAAGGAGCTCAAAAAAGCTCTCTCCTTTTCTCAGACCTTTTATGAACTAAAAACCAATTGTAGTTACTGTAGATAAACATAGGAATCACATTAGTGACAGGCCTAGACATCTCTAGAGTTGCCTCAGACAGTCCAACACTCTCTTCATCCTTCTCTAGTTCAGTAGCTTGTGCTTTTCCAGATGCAATTGTGTTTAATTGCCAAGATATCAGCATGGTTTATACTTCTTTCATGTAATATAGTTTGGCCACTTTTAGAAGTTCTACATCTTGGTAGACCAGTTTGGGCATTTAATGATCATTTATTTCAAAGTTCATCTAAAAAATTTAAAAAGTTATATTCTGAGCAACCAATTGACTTATAGTAAACTTCTGTTTAAGAAGTTGAAGACTTACTGGGTCCTAAGCACACACAGGTTAATCAAGTGGACCAAGGGCACTTTGGCAGCATGGCCTCAAATGTCTAAAACTCCATAAGGAAGAATTTTTGTTGGGCTCAGCTGTGCAACTCAACCTAGGCACATATTGCAGATTCTATATTTTCATCTGTTTTTTACACACACACACACACACACACACACACACACACACACATTCCCTGCAAGTGTTTTTGGACCATAATGAAGTACCTGCTCCGTTGGTCATGAATCCTCGGCCATGGGGACAAAGTTTCTTGAAAGCCACAGTCCCCTGGAAAGGGCAGATCTCACAGTGGGGACCCCAGCCTCTCCCTCCATCACAGCAGCATTCAGATTTGGTGACGGGGTTCCTGTTGCTGGAGCCGATCTGACACATGTTTTGTAGCACCTCTGTGAAGCAGTACCCTTCCCGATTGTCTGGAAGGGACATTATATGGCAAAGGGGATGTTAGGAAATTTTAAGAGCAAAACAAGGTATTAAAAATTTGGTCAGATATAAAAACCAAAAAGGATGTAACACTTTACCCTGGGTGAGAAGGAGCAAGAGGGGAAAGCTGGAGACAGCAGTAAAAGAGAAAGGATGACGTCTGAGGAAAACAAATAAGACATTCAGTAAGTAGGCAGAAAGACCTTGGCCTAGACACGCTTATAACTCTCTCTGCTCCCAGAAATACAGGGGAATAGCCATGCTTACAGAGAGAGGGGCAGAGAAACATATGGAAATGGATCGCGATCACCAAGGGCTTCAAAGCCAGCCAAGAAATTCCAAACAAATGATTCAAGATCCAATTAGCAAAGGAAGAATTTAGCTGCAGGGTGGTGCTAAGCCCAATGGACAATCACAGTCACTACGGCATCTCCAAAATATGAACATTTTTCATCCTTCCTCAGATTTTGACATTTTCTTGTATTTCAAATAAGAGGTCTGGGTTTCCAGCATCCTAGTGTGGAGGTTAGGAAAGCACGCTGCTGACTGTACTCACCAAGGCACTCGTCCTGGTTGGGGCTGGCAGTGAACCCATCATTACACTCGCAGGTGTAGCTTCCACGGGTGTTGAGACAGCGCCCATTCTCACAGATCCCTGGCTTCGTCTGACATTCATTCTCATCTGTTTGATTTGATGGGAGGACCAAAACCAAGCAGAGTCATTGACTATTTTACAGAGGATGGAGTTCCTTCCTCCTCCCTCCCTTTGTTTCCTCCTTCCCTCTCTCTCATCCTTCCTTCTTAGTTTTTGAATCACTAATCTGTTCACATGGCTCAACATTTAAACGGTATAAAAGGGACTTCATTCATTCCTGTTTGCTTTCACTGAAGGACTGAAAACAGAGTTATCTGAATCTTTGATAGAAGAATGGATTCTCTTCCTTCTTTTCTATATAGTTTGTAAATAGCTTATCTCTTCACGTGGTTCAAAATTAAACAGGGACGAAAGGGGATTCAGCAAAACCCACCCCCTTTGTTCCCTATTTCCCAGACACCAAACTCCCCTTCTGAAAAGCAACCAGTGCTGGGGCCAATATAAAAGCAAGCACATACATAATATATGTATGTGTGTGTGCACTTCTGCTCTTTTAAAAGCATAACTGATGATAGCATTTTATATACTTAAACATAGATGGTAGCATTTTATGCACAATGACATTTTTCACTTAGTAAAAATTAAATCTTTTCATATTAGGACATAAAGAGGTCTCCCAAAGGGTTATTTCCAGTGGAGGGAAAAATGTGAATATCAGCATATGAAAGAAATATGTTAATACACATTAGAATCATGTCTATAATGGTCAATACTGATCTGGGGGAGTTTGTCTAGATTAATCTTCAGATTCAATATAAGTTGTGTTTATTGTCATATTTCAATACTATTAAATCATAAACCACAATTCAGTTTTGCAGGTTTAAAAAAACATTAAAATATGTACAGATTGTTAGAATTATCTGATGGTTATTTAGAGAGATCGCAAATAATTTGCTAAGTGCTTCCCATCTTTGGAGAATAATTCAGGGTGCCTAAGCTGGAGCTCTTACTAGGAGAGGCAGAAAGTTGGAAGGTGACATCAGAACAATGTAAAACAGGGTCAAAACCCCAATGCCCAAGCCACCCACAGACCAATTCAATCAGAATATCTGGGTTGGACTGGAGCTCCCCAAGTGTTTCCAAAGCTTTCAAAGCTGAGGTTGAGAATCACTGAGCCAGGAGGATCCAGTGTGTGATAATCTACATATTTTCTTTCCCTGTGCTTTTAGAGTCTTTAATTATTGCTTCAATCTATATTGTACAGAGTAAACGGGCAATGGGATTCTCAATCTTCTTCACTGACAACATAAAATACATCTTTATAACACCACTTATTTTTAAAAGGAAAGAGAATGCATGTGAGAATATTTTAATAATTTTCTCCTGTAATTACTGTCTAAGCAGAGGTCATGGGTCATATGATCTCTGTTGCAACTACTTGGCTCTGCCACTGTGGCATGAAAGCAGCCATGGACAATATGCAAATTAATGGTTATATCTATGTTTAATAAAACTTTATTTTTAAAAAAACACACAGTGGGCTGGCAGGCTGGAACTGGCCTGTAGGCTCTAGTAGTTGCCAACTCCTGGTCTACAGCTGAAGTTCTCAATGTTGGATCCACATTAGACTCAGATGAGAGCTTTAAAAAAATATCAGTGCCTGGATGCTACTGACCAGATTCTCTGGAGGTAGATCCCAGTGGTTTTGAGATAATCCTGGTTCAGAGGCATGAACCAGGATTATTTGCTACCAGGGTCCTGACATTTATACTCAATGTCAGGGTCCTGGTAGCAAAGTTAAATCAATGGGGAGGCATTCCAATGTGATGGGGAGAATTAACCCCCCAATTAACAAAAAGTATGGAAAGTAAAGTAGGGGAAGAGAGAAAAGGCATGCTGTTCAAATCCTGGCAGCAAACATGTCAAGAAAGTAGAGAGAAAGGCCAGTTGAGAGGGAGAATGACCGCGCTCCTAGAATTCACAAATGATCAAGAGGCAAGAGCACCGCCATGGAGAGTCTTGACTTGAGATAAGTGAACACAGTGTCACAAGAACTCAGAGCCCAGGTTCCTTCTGCCCACGGTCACTTCTAGCACACTCAAAGCTCCTTCCACAGGGATCCTCTTACCTACACAGCCTTCTCCATCAGGTCTCCGCTGATACCCGGGTCCACAGATGCACATGTATGTGCCAATGAGGTTCTTGCATTCCATTTGTTTTTCAGTACAGTCATGTTTTCCCTCCTCACACTCATCCTCGTCTGTAAAAAATGTACAATTGCAAATTTTTCAAAAAAATGCATATATCTGCCTGACTTTTAAACACAAAATGTTAGTAAGTAACCAGTTTTCATCTATGGTATTTCAGTATTGGCTGTATTTCCTTCTGCTGTGTTGAGTATGATCTCTAAAGAATGGAATCTTCTAATCACCTTTGAACTTGAAGAAATTGCTCCCTAATCAATTGACAACCTCTTCAAGAAGCATGATTTTAATCATGCCTTTTCTCTCTTCTCTTCCTTTTTTATTTATTTTTGTGACAGAGTCTCTCTCTGTTGACATGGCAGGAGTGGAGTGGCCCGATCTTGGCTCACTTCAACCTCCGCCTCCTGGGTTCAAGTGATTCTCATACCTCAGCGTCCCCAGTATCTGGGATTAAAGGCATACACCACCAAGCCTGGCTAATTTTTTTTTTCCTGTATTTTCAGTAGAGACAGGGTTTCACCATATTGTCCAGGCTCGTCTCAGACTCCTGGCCTCAAGTGTTCCACTCACCTCGGCCTCCCAAGGTGCTGGGATTATAGGTGTGACCCACCATGTCTGCTTGTCCCTTTCTTTTTATACTCCTTTGTTGAAGCATGATTTCTAATTCTTTTTGACTAATTTAAAAGGGCCTCATGTAATTATAATACAATGGATATATCTTAATATAACAATTGTAGCAGCATCATAATCACAATATATAATGCAATAATTGTAACAGTACTACAATCATATAAGAGTAACAAATCAAAGCTTACATTATACAATAATTATATAACACAATATATTATTATTTTTTGAGATACAGTCTTACTCCATCATCCAGGCAGGAGTGCATTGGCACCATCTCGACTCACTGCAAACTCCGCCTCCCGCGTTCAAGCTATTCTCCTGCCTCAGCCTCCTGAGTAGCTGGGATTACAAGAATGCGCCATCATGCCCAACTAATTTTTGTATTTTTAGTAGAGACAGAGTTTCGCCATGTTGGCCAGGCTGGTCTCGAACACTTGACCTCAGGTGATCCACCCACCTTGGCCTCCCAAAGTGCTGGGATTATAGGTGTGCGCTACCACGCCTGGCCAATATAATATGATTTTTATATGATAATGTTAATAAATAGGATACAATAGAATGACTTATGTAATAAGAGCTTTGGTTTTTATACTTTAATAAAAAGCCAAACATCTGCAGATATCTTATTCTCTACTGGTTCTTTCCTCCTTCATATCCTTTTCTGGACTTGGTTGGGCCTTCCTCAGTCTTTACTTTCTGTCCCATTGTATTTCTTTCTTTCCCTTTTACATAGTCTGAGGTGAGAAATTTGAAATTTATTCTGCATATGATTAGGACCTTTCATGTAGGAAATCTCCTCACCCTTAAGCAAAATTGTATTTACATCATCTTGAAAGAACAGGTGTTTGTTCATTTAAGATCTTGAGAGGAGCAAATCGGAGCTCTTCAAGCGCAAACTCTATGATTACTGAAATTTGTTAAATAGAGCCTAGTTCAGTGCTTAGGAAATTGCAGGTGCTCAGGAGGCATTTTTAATGGAGATGGTTTAGCTAAAGTAGATTTCACATGTTACCTCATTCTTAAAACAGAATATCCTTTGGTGTTCTCAGAGCATTATATATATATATATATGTGTGTGTGTGTGTGTGTGTGTGTATGTGTGTATAAAACCACCATAGCATTTATCACACTGTATTACGATACCTTATTTGTTTCTATCTATCTCAGTTTCTTCATATTGGGTGTTCTGAATGTGGGGAAATGTCTTTTGCTTTATATTCCCACATCCTGTAGAAATACCAGCATGTTGTGAGTATGCAATGTACAGTGAGTCCTAATAAAGGATCTGCAGTGCAGTCCTCAACTTGGCTTGATGATGCTTCCAGCTACGATTTAGGGGAAAACATGGCAGTGACAACCCCCATATTGTCCCATGGACTATTTATATTCCCCAATTCCCAGCCCTCCCCTACTAATGGAAGCTCTGAGGGACATCTCTCCTCACAGAGTTTCCTGGTTTAGATGACCTTGAACACGATGACTCACCTCTGCACATCCTACGGTCTTCTCTGAGAACATATCCCACAGGACATTTGCATTCATATGATCCATAAGTGTTCACACATCGGAAGGCACAGAGCAGAGGATTCTGGGCACATTCATTTATATCTGCAACAGAAGAAAGTAAGAAAATAAGGGATCATGGACAGCAACAAAAACTAAAAACTCAAACTTTCACCAACAGTTGCAATGCTTCATTGTCATAAATATGGATGCATAAAGCGGTCTCCTATTTCCAGGCAATTATAAAAGGGTTGATTATTTCATAGTTGTATAAGTAGGGTGACCATCCATCCTGGTTCTCCCAGCACAGTCCTAGTTTATGTTTGTTATTCTGGTATAATTATTAATGATTATTTAGGTGGATGGGAAACTACAGGCCACCCTATGTATGAGGGACTTTTCTGAAATTCTGGCTTTGAAGGCTCAGGTTGACCATTTGCCACTCCCTACAGTGACATGGCATGGGAATCCGTTTTCTCCCATTCTGCCAAAATGACTGTGGGCAGAACAGAAACTAACTCCTCCAATATTCTTAAACCACCTCTCTCCCCCCAAACAAAGAGGCTCCTGTGAAATAACAGCGATTCTTCTGCCCAAGCAAATAGTGTTACAGATCATTTTATACTGACAGAGACACTTGGTTTACACAAATGTCCATGTTGAAACCTTAAATAGATGAGAATGATTTACCATTAATGGAAAAAAAAAAGTTATTTCTGTGGAATGCAGAGTTTGGAACCATCAGAATGTGTTTTGGAAAAGCAGGGTTAAAATAGACCATCTCAACTATCATGTTGCTCCCGAAGCCCAGTGCTGACTGAGAACATGAGTGAGGGCCCAGATCATGACTTAGTCACAACCTTTACAGATTTACCACAACTCTGACAATGGGCATGGATGGGTCCTTTCTGCGGAAGAACTCTCTTTGCATCAACTTTATCCTCTGCCTTTACTTCTCCTTCATTCTTGCCTTAGGCCAGTGAATCCCTACTTGAGAGTGTATCAGATCACCTAGAGGGCTGCTGGGCCCCACCCCACTCCCCGAGTTTCTGATTTAGGAGGTCTTGGATGAGACCTGAAAATGTCGTATTTCTAGTAAGTTCCCAGGCGATGCTGATACAGCTGCTCTTGGGAACCAACGTTTGAGAGCCACTGCTCTAGATACTTCCTCCCCTTTCCTTCTTCCTATACATTCTACCAGGCTTATGGATGGACACTTTACAGATGCTTATATAGTATAGGCATCCGCTTTTGCTGTGATTGCTTCCAGATGGCTACAGGATGTTGGTGGTTATCTCAGTGTGCAGTGCTTCTAGAAACAGAAGAGAAAGAAAAAGAAAGGGAGCACGAGAGACAAACAGAAGGGGAAAGTAAGAATAAGAAAGAAGGTAGTAAACAACACAGGGGCATCTAAATATAAATAATAGGGAGACGCCAACAAGAACTCTCTGAGATACAGTGTAGACGCATGCGCCATGAGCACACAGCCACATCTTTCTTGGATATCTCCCTTTCCCTGCAGAGAAGAGGCCACAAAAGAAGAATGATCAAATGGCCCATCAGGCCTAGATGATCTTTATTACATACACCCTCAGTAGTATTTAATATTAAGACTTGTAATCAACTAACTGTTCCCATGATCAGTACATGTAATCAACTGTTCTCGTTTAAGAGACGTACCTTCACATGTCATCATTGGACCCGGCTCAAATCCCTCCTCACAGGTGCATTCGAAACCTCCAATCACATTCTTGCACGTTCCATTTCCACAAGGATTGCCCACAGAACATTCATCAGTATCTGCAAGCAACCAAGTATGCCCAAAACATGATGAACTAATACCTTTTATTCTATCAGAGTATTTTGAACTGTAATTTTTTTTTTTTTTTTTTTTGAGACAGTCTCACACCATCATCCAGGATGGAGTGCAGAGGCATGATCTTGGCTCACTGTAACCCCTGCCTCTCAGGTTCAAGAGATTCACATGCCTCAGCCTCCTGAGTAGATGGAATTAGAAGTGCACACCACCACGCCCAGGTAATTTTTAAATTTTTAATAGAGATGGGGTTTTGCCATGTTGGCCAGGCTGGTCTCAAACTCCTGACCTCAAGCAATCCATCCACCTCAGGCTCCCAAAGTGCTGGGATTACAGGTATGAGCCACCATGCCCAGCTTAATGTATAATGTTTAATTTTCATTCTGTTCTTGCAACAAAGGAGTGTGCATGTCTTATTATCTCAGGTTTACAGCCATGAAATTTGGCTTGCTCAGTGACAATGACAGTGAGGATGACGGTGCCTGACATCTAGCCCTTACAGTGCTCTTCTCCACGGGTTTCCCCAGTCTCCCGCATTATAAGCTAAATCTTCTACTTGGAGCAGATGCTCTAAGGGTTTAAAAAAAAAAAAAAAAAAAAGCCTCCTACAACCCATCAACAGTTTCTGCTTGTTTAAAGCTAGAAATACATCTCCAGTTTGGCCTTACATCACTCCCCAAGAAGCCTTAAACATGATGGATTTTTGCCAGATATAAAATAAAAGACTAAACTTAAAAGACCAGAGGTTAAGTAAAATTAATATAATGAATAAAATCAAGATTCAAGTAGATTTTGTTGATTCTGTTGAACCCAGATGGTTTAAATTAGGCAGAGGAATGGCTAGAAAATATATATTTAGGTTATGATCACTCTAAAACACAAGCAGAGAGAACAAATCTTAGAAAGACAGACACACACACGTGCGCCTTCTAACCCATCCACCTAGAATACTCGCTGTTCTTATTCTGACACATCCTTTGGGGAGAATATCGCCCCTTGGCAAAGAAATAATTTTGAGAAATAACATTTGCGCTATCTAAGGCACAGAAGAGTAATGGCTCTTGTCAAGGGTTGTATCTTCTGCTGAGGTTCTTAAGTCAAAAGGGGAGGGAAGAGCCTAAGGTGGGCGCTCCTAGGTGAAGAGGCTTATTTCGCATGCACATATTAGCACGAACTGAAGAGTCCAAGAAGAAAACATTGAAAATTTGCTTTTGCTTTACTGTCATATTAAATCATATTGCACTGTCAAGAATATTATTTCTCTTTCAAGGTAATAAAAATCCCAGTATCACTGATCTTTAGAGCTACAAAGGTAATTAGAAATGTGATTTTACCTACATGATATTACATTCTAAGGCCTGGAAAAGCTAAAAATCTTGCTAAAACTCCCACAGCCAGAGCTGGAGCTGAAATCTTCATGACCTGATTTCCTTATGGAAAGAGTACTTCCTAATTCACACAGACACACTCTCAGCATTTGTGCTAGTATTAATTAGGTTATATTGAATTGCTTTGCAATTCTTACATAACTAAATATAATATTTGGATTTAACTTAGAGTTAGTGTTGATTAAGGGTCAAAGGCCAGCCATTGGAGCCATTATTTGACATTTTAAAAACAGTTACAACAAGAAGATTGTATACTGGGAATATAACTTTCATGTTACTAAATGTAAATGAATCCAGATAACATTTTTATTTAGTAATGGAATGAGATTATGACCATTAACAATTTTTTAAAAATTTCACCAAGACTTTCATTATGATGTTGTCTTTTCTATTATTTCTTAAGACATGTCGAGTGTCTGCCTTCCCCATTAGACTGTGAGGCCCATGCAAGGAAGGAACTTGTCTTCTGGGTTCAGGGCTGCAGCCCCAGAGCAGCCTGCACAGTGCCTGGCTCCTGATGGTGGCTCACTAGTATTTTAAATGAATGATACATCAGTGGATGGATAAAACTTACGTCAGTGCCATCTTGGAACCTATATTCATGGCTATACAGTGAATGCTGTATAGCTTAATTTCTAATTTGTAAAATTCCAATGGAAGAGAACTAATTACTCACCCACACATTCGTTCCCTGCTAGAATATAACCAAAGGGACACTCGCAGCGATAGGAGCCATCTGTATTGATGCACTGCCCATGTTTACAGACATCGGGTTCTTTGCATTCATCCATATCTTAAGCAAGAGAAAAAAAAAATAGTGAATAACAAGGTATTTTTGAAACACAAACTATGATCATTTCAGTGTTTAATCAATAGAATATCTAATATTATAACGCAATAATATTATTATATAATCGAGTGGTAAAACAGTAACACTTCATTTTCCAAGATAGATGGAGAGAAATAACAATAACTGAAGAAGAAGCTGATTGAGAATACTGAGAAATGCTGAGAATCCAGCACAGGCAACTGACCAACTGCTGAATCATCAGGTCCCACGATGATCCCACTTCCGTAAGGACAGATCTGGCGGAAGGCCTCTGTGGTGGAGACACTCATTAATAGATACAACAATAGCAATTCATTACAAGCTTCTCCGTAAGCATTTTGAGGCAGCCAAATTGCCACATGCTGTGCATATTGATAAATGACGGACAAGACAAGCCCAGAAAACAGAGGAAGTTAACGAGACTCCCTAAGATGTTGTGCCTACTCCCTGGGCATCTATGATTCATGACATAATTAAAAAGAAAATTACTACCGAGCTCCTGAGATAAAATAATTTTAATGAACATTCTAATTAGACTTATAATTAAATTAAACTGTCTTACTGTCTTTAAAGCCTACTATCTTACTTACAGCGTGGCCAGTCTGCACCTTGGATGGCCCAAAGAGAAATGCAGATGACAGACATACCATCAGGTTCAGTGGGGCACAGTTCGCAGGGGTCTCCCCAGCCTTCTCCCTTCAACGCACAGCAGCATTCCTGCTTGGAGTGATTTCTGGATTTGGGTGATGAACACTTTCCTCCTTCAAACTTTGCGTAACAGTAGCTCATTCGCAAATCTGCAGCATAAAGTTATGACAACCTTCAATTGCTTTCCTACTGAATCTTTATTGTATGATAATGAATAAAGAACAACCCACTATATTATATGTGTTCTCCTTATGTGATTATAATGGCAACTGAGCTGAGATTGTTAAAGTCATAGGCATCTTTTGTATAGTGAGATCTGATGAACAACCCCATAACCTTAAATTTGTTACTTCTCATTTTAGTCACTATTTCAAAGTAACCTGCTTTGAATCCAATAAAATCCCAAACTGACAGTTTTCATAATTGACACCTGTTAGTGACTTCAGGATTGGAAAATCCACAGATGGAATCATTTGAAAGATTCCTTCATTGAGAGCTTTGTTTGCAAGATCATGCTTAGTGAGCACACTAGAGTAAGAGAAACCTCTTAGTTCTAATATGTACTGTGATATCACACTTTATTGTTTATTCTGTGTCCCCTAAACTCTGGAACCAAAATAAAATCCCAGATCACAGGCACAGAGCAAATACAGAAGTGGCAACTTTGTAGGTGGGCAAAAATACAACACAAGGGTTGGTCAGTGAAGCAGATACTTTGAGATGCTGGCTACAAAATCCAAGTGGGACTTTTTGCAGATTTTACACACACACACACACACACACACACACACACACACACACACACACACACACAGAGCTGTGTCAATGTTAAATTTTTAAAAGAAGCTTTTTTAGCTCAACACAGAGAGGGAAGGAAGAGGAGGGCAGGGCTGTGGATGGGTGGGAGCAGAATAGTCTTTCTTTGAAAGAATATATTTCTTCAATATTGATTATTGCTTGATGACTCCAACAAAAAAGATGCGATCTACTTCCTACAAAATTCTCCAACACTGCTTGACATAATTTTGGAAACGGGCTTTTCCATTTCTTACAGAACAAACTGGGTGACTCTAAATAAGAGTGAGCTCACCCAGAGGTATGGAACGTGTTTTCCCTCCAACTTGACTTACAGCCCCGCAAAACGCCTCTCATTACACAGAGGCCACAGTCTTCAGATTTAAAAGAAATGCTTTCATACCCAGACTGTACTATTCTTCTTTCTTTATATCTGACCACCTCTGTCTTTTTCCTTCACTTCCATTACTGTTTTTCAACGCTAGAAAGCATACTATCATAACCACCTAAGCACTTCTGTTAAAACAATTTTATTTCATGACAAAGAAGACAATGTAGGAATAACAGAGTGCCAGAGATAACAAAGGAAAGGTTTTCATGAATTAAAGTTTTAAATCTATCTATCTATCTATCATCTATCTATCTATCATATTAGTTAAGTTCAGGTAGCCTCCCCAATGAAGTTGCTCAGTCTTTCATGGCTACCAACTCATCCAAATAAATCCTCTCTCCAATTTCTATTCCACACCCCCACCTGTTGTGGCTAAGACCTGGGAAGCACCTTTCAATGATTATCCTTCTGAAGATCAAAAGCAATAAAAGTCAGTTCTTGTCCTGCAGCATCTCTGCCACCCAAATATTTGCTTTGCAGAGAAACTTCAAGATGGAACAAATTCTCATTTCTTGGAGAACACCTTTTGATCTCTTTTATTCTTCAAGTTCTTTGTCACATATAATGTTTTGTATTTATCAGTCTTGTTTTTATTATTTATGCCTCCAACTACCTTAAGATATAATTCAGTGACTACTCACAAAAACGTCTCAACACATATATGAAAACTTAACTCTCTGCTTTGTCTTCCAGTTTGTAGTGTTTCTTTAAATATGTATATTCTAATATTGGTGTGTTAAAATTCTCAGTCTCTTTTCCTTTCATCGCTGACCTCGTCCCAGACCCCAGCTCTATCTCCCCCATACCACTCCACTCCACCCTGATAAAAGAAATCTCGGCATTAGTCAGAGACTCAAACGCATGAAGTTTTGAGTCAGCCTAAGCGGCAAATTCCCTTTGTTGAACTTTGCAAGTGGGACTGGCTCAATTACACCTGTGATCTTTAGTGCCACGATCTGTCCACCGGAGTCCCGTGACATTCACTTTTTAAAAAACATTATCCACAGTTTTGTGGAATTTTCTCAGTTCATGGGCAATAGAAGTCTGACTCCTAATTTATCATCTTAAAAGAAAAACCCAGCTCTCAATGACCTGGCTCTAGCAAAATCTGTGCTCTGTAAGAGATTTACTTTAGCTTGTGGTGATTCTCTAGATTGGTTTATTAATCAAGGGTGCCTCATGTTGGGAAAGAGAGCTGTACTCACCCACATACTTTAACTAGGACTCGCTGGGATGCCTGTTTACCAGTCCATCTGCCAATAGCCCTTAATGACCTTGAAATTTCATCAGAACTACAAAAGTCACTTTCCCTGCTTGCATTCCTCAGTTCTGGCTCTGCCTCCTGGAGCTGAGCATGTGGCAGGGCTGCTCACAGCTGGGCTGATTCTTCCTGCAGTGTTAGCTTGCTCTGTGATGGGCCAGTGCAAATTGAATTAATAGCCTAGGAGTTTCCCCTGGCCTGCCACATCGGCAGATTCACACCTGGTTTCTCACTGCTTTCTTTCCAATTTCAGGCCAAGCCAAAGGCACACAAAAACAAGGGAGCAAGAGTTAGAATTTATCTGGCTGGTCTGTACCACACAGAATATCTGTTCGAATGAAGCACCACCCTGAAATCCACGCAGACCACTGACAACTACCAACAAGCTGAAATCGACTAGAGAATTCTCAACCTGCTCTCCTTCTTACTTCCAAAATACCTAGTTGAAAAGTAAAAAGTTACTCAGACCATTAGAATAACAACAAGAGTCTACAAAGGACTCAGAAACTAGCAAAGCTTTGTCACATATTCAGTAAGACTGGTTGGGCAGATATTATTGTTGTTTAAAATGAGGAAATCGAGCTTCCAAAAGATTAAATGGCTTGCTCTAGGCTACATATGGCAGGGCTGGGACCCCAAACCCAGGATTTTGAATTTAAAATGATATCCAGTGCCTGTTCCATATTTGGTAATATGAAAGCAAAAACAAAAAACTATGGGGAAAAAAAAAAACTCAACAACCAAAAAAACCCCCAACTCAACACCAAAACAACAGTAACAACCAAACAACAGAAGATACAGGTGAAAAAAAGAGAAATACATGTGTTTGTTTCATCTCCCTCCACCGGAACTCATGAAGCTCCCTTATGTATGTAGACAAGCATACACAATTGCATTGTTTAGAAAAGTCTAAACAGTTTTCTGACGTAAGCACACACTGTGTTATGCTGAAGTTCAGGATCCTTTTTATTTGTTTAAATTGTGAAAGTCAGCTGGCAAACCCTTGAAAATCTTTACTGAAACAGTTGACAATTATTATTCCTAAAAATGGACCATGGCCCAGCAAGAATCCTGGTCAGTTTAAATTTATTTTTTGTTTTCTTGGATAATTTGTGATACAAGGGATGAGTACCATATCCTAGAAGCAGATGGGTTAATGTGCAGTTTTTCAGTCTCAAGTCTAAGTTTGAACCCCTATTTTTCAGCTTATCTCTTCAGAGGTGGGGATATGTAGCTCAGCTTCCATCAGGCTTTGCTGTTTCAGTGGCTCAAGGTGCTTCCTCACTGATGGGCCTATCAGCATTTGTGTTCTTAGTGGGAGAGAGGTTTAAGTGTCAGTACAGCTGTATAAGCAACCATAACTTGATGGATGAGTTTTTAACCTTAAACGTGAAAATGAACCTTCTGACATATGGTTATCATTAGACCTCTGGGTAAGTGAAAACTCTGCATCTTCTTGTTCACAAAGAAACAGAGTTTTGCCATGTTTGAAAAATGAGACCACAACAAATAAACATGGAGTAATGAAACCCCAAAGTCTTCAAAGACACTTACCTTGGCACCTTCTTCCAGTGGAGGACAAGGAAAACCCTTCTGGACACAGACATTTGAAGCTGCCTTCAGTGTTACTGCATGTGCCCAGGGCACAAATTTCTGGCTCTTCAACACACTCATCAATATCTAAAAGAATCATGAGTCAAACAAAGTCAAAACATGATGGAGACACCATCAGGTACCAAATACACAATGTGGATGTACAATGGGCAACTGCGTTTCCAGACTCTTACAATAATAAAGGCATTTTTCTGTACCATAATGCTGTGGACTGCACTTCTAGGTTGTCATGACTTTTAAAAAATTAGTTTTGACAATTATTGATAAAAAAATAGAACGTGCAACTGCCTTCTAAGGGGTGCAGTGACAAACCTCTCTTACCCAGACTGAATTGCCTGGCTAACTAGAAAAGTCAGAGTAATTTCATACCACCCTAAGCCAGGAAAGAAGCATGAAACTGTTGAGCCATACTGCACCATTGTTCTGAGACTTTAAGCACATTGATAGTGAGTTACTCAATGTGAGATCTAGGCCTTGGAACCAAACTGATTCCCCTCCAACCATCCACAGAACTTTTCCCAATACCCCATGCTAGAGCCCTAAAGCTGAATTTTACAACAGCAAGACTCATGACAGTAAAGTATCCTGTGAAGTGCAAACTAAAGATATCAGAGAAAATGAGGCTCCTAACTGATTTGTGGGTCAATCTTTCCAAAGAAAGAAAAATATCTTTCTTGTAAAGGCTTTTTCTTGCATCATATAGATAATAGGAAACTGGTACACTTAGGATTGTGGCAAGTTTTCTTTAGTATATTATACATCTTAGCTCCTGTACAGGGATAGTTAAGAGTAGCCAACATCAAGTTTGAATGGCTTGAGTAACCATATGTCCTAGTTTGCCTGGGACAGCCCCAGGTTATGGCAGTTGGCCTGACTTTATTGTTAATAGTGCCCTTTTCTACTTTCAGAATTGGCTTGGTTTGATCAATATGATTACTCTACCTATGGAAAAAGTATGTCCACTCTACTCCAAACTCAAACTCACTCATCTTTCCTCCTGACTTTCAGCAGGAATTTGTAGTGAACAAAGTGGTAAGTCTTAATTTTGAGCCATGCTACTTTTATTTTTATTTTTTATTATTATTTTTGAGACAGAGTCTCCCTCTCTGTTGCCCAGGATCAAGTGCAATGGTGCAATCTCGGCTCACTACAACCTTTGCCTCCCAGGTTCAAGTGATTTTCCTGCCTCAGCCTCCTGAGTAGCTGGGATAACAGGCATGTACCACCACACCTGGCTAATTTTTATATTTTTAGTAGAGATGGGGTCTCAGCAAGTCAGTCAGGCTGCCCTCGAACTCCTGACCTTGTGATCTGCCCACCTTGGACTCCCAAAGTGCTAGGATTACAGGCGTTAGCGACCACGCCTGGCCGAGCCATGCTACTTTTATGGGATTTTTTTTTTCAACGAAACATCAAATATCCTTGTATCCTGGGGCTCTTTATTTTCACATTTGTGCAAAGGTTTCTAGCCACACCAAAATGTGTTTGCATTACACAACTTTGTTCTCAAGAGGCCCAACTAAGGAAAAGTTGAGAAATTAACTCTATTATCTTGATTTACTATTGTAAATACCACACAATATATATTCTACAAATGTGCAATGCCAAGTGATTTTCTTTCTGTGCAGTGCAAAATCAGCTTCTTCATCATGCCAGGTTATTGGGTTGTGTTTATACCTGTGTAATGTTCCCTGTGGTTTATTAATGAATCTGAGCTACTACTGATGATTGAATTAATCCATTCTGACACTCCTTCCACCCCCATACTCAACCTTTTCTTAATAGAAAAGTTAACTTTTGTAAAAATGCTCAATTTTGGGGGGTTGTTTTTAATTATTATTACTATGACCATTTCTGTTATGGTAGATATTAGCCTCTATGTGCCAACTTATTGGGATAGAGCCAAATTTTGTAGAATGGGCACATTCATTGACTGTGCAGTCATTTTTCTTTCTTTATATCTTAATTCTGTCCATTTTAGGGAACTTATGCACTGATAATAGAGTAAATTTTTAATAAAAGTAAAATAACATGCTTAAAAATTTGCATCTAGACAATTTCAATAAGGTGTTTCCATTTAAAATATCACCACTTGATTATTTAAATTGGATATATAATAAAATTTCTAATTGATGATATTAAAAATAGAGAACATTCTCATTGTGGATTAGATGCAGACCTTTTTAAAGTCAGGGGCGTGAACTAGGTGACTTCTTGAAAATCCTTTCAACCTTACTTATTTATGAAATTCTAGCAATTAATATTCTTCACTTAATGCTATGACATATTTGTTGAACTTAAAGGGATGTCCTTTGGAGGCTAAGGAGTAAGGATCGTTTGAGACCAACCTGGCAACATAGAGAGGCCCCATGTCTACAAAGAAGTAAAAAATCAGCCAGGTATGGTGGCACATGCCTGTAGTCCCAGCTACTCCAGAGGCTGAGACAGGAGGGTCGCCTGAACAGGAGTTCAAGGTTACAGTGAGCTATGCTTGTTCCACTCTACTCCAACCTGGTGACAGAGTAAGATCCTATCTCTATTTTTTTTAAAAAAGGAATATTATAAAGCTTGCTGAGAATTTATTTCAAATAACACATTTCCACTGCTCTATAGGTAAAAACAAAATAGACAAATGATAAAACCACATTCATCCAACCTTGAATGTGGTCATTTAAAGATTTTAACTGGAATCAGGAGCTTTTTTAGTCGCAAAGGATTGCCACTTAAAAAAAAATCTAACGGAAGTGGGACAGCATTCTTACCAACTGTGTAAAAGCACAGTGAAAAAGACTCAGGATCGGATGATCGGTCATATGCACAAAGCAAAATAACTTCATTAGAGATTAGCATGAGAATTAGTGCTTCCTGTCTTGCCAGAGGATGAGACAATGTCATACCCTACGCCCTTGGATTTGTTTCTTATAAGCTATTCCAAAATGAAGACATCATCACAAAAACCCTCATTTTGGTAAGTCTGGTGAAGTTCCCGATACTCCTCATTTGCTAACATTGATAGCCTTCCTACCTTCACACTTGTCCTTTTGAAGACTGTATCCAGGTGGACAAATGCATCTGTAGGACCCATCCAAGTTTTGACAGGTACCTGGTGCACATTTTCCTGGTTCTAGAAGACATTCATTGATATCTGCAAAGAAAAGGGAAAAAGAAGAGGTTCCCACTGGCATGACTTCCAACAAACAATTAAAATTGAAAAAAAAAATAGAATAAATCAAAGAAATACATAAAGCAAATTAAAGTTCATAAAATTCCACCATGAAGAAAAATAAGTGACAATAAAAACAAGCTTTACCAGCTTTCAAAAGTATACAGAATAACACCATATTTTATTTTACCTGCCACAAATTAAATATTTCCAGAAAATTGTAGCATGTCAAAGTAAGTGAGTATATAAAGATTTTAAGGATACCCAAAATATGAGAGCTTACTACAAAAGTATTTTAAAGAAAAAAATATAAGAAGGGAAATCATAATTGCTTACAGAGCAATTTAACAATTTCACTGTTTTACAGTATTCTCTGTGAGTACAATAGCTTTAATTTTTAAAATAAAGGAAAAAGTGATTTTATACACACACACACACACACACACACACACACACACACACTCTCTCTCTCTCTCTTACATGTATATATGTTTAAATAAAAACAAAGCCTTTATAGGGAGGATTAATATAATTCTATTTTGACTTTTCCTCCAGGTTTCCAGAAAGAAGCATTAGAATAGAGACTGCATGATTCATTGATTGGTCTCTGGAAGCATTCTTTCCAGGTCTTTCCAAGCCCTGTACTTACCCACACAGGTCCTCCCATCTGGAGCCACCTCATAGCCATCATTGCACTGACACTGGAAAGAGCCGACTGTATTAATGCATTGGCCATTTCTGCAAAGATTCCCGTTTCCACTTGCACATTCATCAACATCTGCAGAAAAAACCCCAACAATCCCTTAATATATTCCAAAGATGTCATAATCCCAGCAATAATCAAAACTTTTAAAGGAAAAGATACTTTTTTCTGAATTCTAGTGGCCTTTCTTGGCTTAGCCAAACAAGAAATTCCAATGAAGATCTAGCTGGCAGCAAGAGAACTGGCTTTAAGCACCTATGCACATTTAACAATAAGATTACATTATTATATTTAAATTTACATGACAATTTACATCTAAATTTCCTACCCGTTTTACCTTGATTTTCCTTAAGATTTTATTTTTAAGTTTTAGATTTAAATTTTTTTTAGATTTAAAAAATAAAATCCTAGTACACAATTCAGCTGAGGCCATTGTTTTGTATTCTTGCAATTAGAAATATTTAAATTAGCCTATAGTACAATAAAATTTAAAAATTTGGTTTATTACTCTTGCCTTATATGTTTTAGAAGGGAGATTTTATAGATTCCATGATTTACTTAAGAGAGGCTGCAGCAAAACATCTAGACCAGAAGGTTCCTATTCCTGAATCATATAATTCTATACAAAGAATCACTTTTGTATATTTTAAAATTTTTAAGAATCTCATTCCATTTATTTTGAAATATATTTAATTTACAGCAAAGTAGATTGTAACACTCATTAGCAGCTATAATTTTTATACTTTGCTGTAAATTAATTTTTTTTACAGCAAAGTATAAAAATTTAAAAATTAATTTGCAGCAAACTGTAAAAATTATTATAGCTGCTAATGAGCATTTTAGTAAAAGTAATGGATATAGTTACAGTGGTTCCCCCTTATCTATGGTTTTGCTTTCTGGGGGTTCAGTTACCCAAGGTCAACAGTGATCCCAAAACAGGTGAGTATAGCACAATAAAATATTTTGAGAGAGAGAGAGAGATGGAGAGCAAGAAAATACATTCACATAACTTTTATTACTGTATATTCTTATAATTGTTCTATTTTCTTATTAGTCATTGATGTTAATCTCTTACCATGCCTAATTTATAAATTAAACTTTTGTCTAGGTATGTATGTATAGAAAAAAACACGACATATAAAGGGTTCAGTACTATCTGTGGTTTTAGACATCCGCAGGAGGTCTCAGAAAGTATCCTTCAAGGATAAGGAGAGACAAGTCCTGTTACCAATTGTTATGCATAAGATAGCATATATTTTTGAAAGACAGCTAGAGCACTAGAGATGATGCTAATTACAAAGAACACATATAAAACTGACTTGCTTTGCTGATGCACACTTTTGCACACGCACCTATGCAGTCATTGTTGTGAGACAAGATGAAACCATGATTGCAGCGGCAGTTGAAGGAACCAATTGTGTTCCGGCAAGTTCCATTCCCACAGGCATCTCTTTCACATTCATTTATGTCTAGTAGGAAGAAAAGCCATAAAGAAACATATTATAAATAGAAAAAGTGGTTACATGGTTACAGTGGCTAAAGAGCATTTTAGGGTTCAGAAAGCCTCTCTAGCAGCAGTCATCCCTGCAAGAAACCACGCAGAGGCAAACTCTAAACCTTGGGAATAAACGGTTTCCTTGGCTGGCCAGTGAAAGGAGGCAAGCTAAGGACATGAGACCTGAACAAGAATTATTCTATTTACTTCTAGAATTCTCCACCCTTGCCACTTTTCTCAAATATTTTCACTTGAAAATGGAAAAAACTGTGTGTGCATCTGGGTCTCGAGGTGTTGCCACCTTTGGCAAACTTCAACCTTTAAGATTCTCACTCCAATTTACCAAAAAGCAGTGACTCACCTGGCATTACCCCACAATCAGCAACAAAATAACTCGGCTTTCTAGCTCACCTGTCATTTCAGACAACTTTTCCTTTTCCCTACGTCCCTAAACACATAGGACCACTTCCACCAATGATGGCTTCTCTCACTCTTCTAAACTACCCCAACGGGATGGTACTTAATTCGTTCTTCTCATACATGCTTGCATTCTTGTTCACCTTTTGATTGGTCTGTGCTTTTCTCTGACAACTTTGTAAAGCTACTCTGACATCTTACATGTCCTTGCATCTTATCACAAGAGCTGGCATGTTTCTTATAAAGAGTAGGTGCCATTATATTAAGAAGGAAGTAAGAAAAATATTTAATGAAAGAAAGTTGTTACTGCTGGTTTGAAAGAATGAGGCACCATGAGGAGGGACAAGGATGAAGGAGGAGAGAGAGAGAGAGGAAGGTAACAACAGAGAATGGCAGAATGTAATGAAGAGAGCTGGGATTTCCTTTCTTTTCACATTTTGGACATGAAGGTAAATTATCCGTGATTCCTGAATCAGGAAGCTATTGCTAACCCAAAGGGACTCTAATGTGTCTGTGTGTGTGTGGTTGAAGACTACACCCAGTTGAGTCATTGCTAGCAATCAAGAATTTCTGTCTTGATTAATTCTTAGCCAAACTGGTGAAGGTCTTTGGTAGGGGAGGTTCTATGTTAGGAGGTTCCAAAAAATTCAGATGAGAGAAGTAGAAAGAAAGTTGGGCAGGGTCATCATGGTTTTTGCACAGGTTAGCTGCCCAGTAATGAACAGGGCTGTCAATGCTCCTGTCATTTAAAACATGTCATCACTCTGGAGAAGATACAACTTTATGAGAACATTCCCAAATGGATGAATCCAGTTACAGCCAAAGTCAAGGACTTTAAACATTACCATATTAACTGTTCTTTCAGCCATGAATCTAATTCATGTTGTTAATGTCCCCAAAAGATTTAATGGTATTGCTTTAAAGTAGAAAAAAAAAAAAAGGAAGGAAAAGGAGAAAAGGAATAATTATACACTGAAGTTTTCTAAATCAACATCCTGACACTAGAGAAATCAGGGAAGAGATTTAAAATCCTGAACTCTTTTTCCTCTAGAAAAATGAATAACTTTTCTTTGCCTTAATAAAATGTATAAATTTGCCTTTGAGGATCTGGTACACACTATACACAAACCCCTCTGGAAAAAATGCTCATCTCACACTCAAAAGCTCAATTCAAAAGGAAGTCCACATCAACATTACATACGAATCATAGCTTATTAACATTAATAAAAAATATTTTTTTGTATTAATGTCTTTTTCAATTTATCCCTTAGTCAAGGTTTTCTAAATTGACAGCCAAATGAACAAGGAAGAAGTTTATCATGTTCAGATTGCCAAAGATTAAATAGGACATCACTGCTGCATACCTGCCCATGTTTTTATTTTGTAGATAGCAAAAATACTATTAAAAGGCTCAGTATTAAATTTTATCAATATTTAGATTCAAATGAAGTTTTCAGTAGCATATAAAAAAACATAATAATAATTGCATACTTACCCAAGCACATGGTTTGGTCAGCATTTGTTTTAAAACCAGTGTGGCAAATGCAATAAAAACTTCCAACCGTGTCAATGCACTGCCCATGACTGCATATGTTGGGGATTTCTTGACATTCATTACGATCTGTAAATAAAAAGCATCTTAAGTGAGAACTTAGAAGACGCACCATAATTGAATAACTTACTTCTAGCTATTGTTCTCAAGAGTAATCCTAGCTCTAAACTAAGTTAGTGTGACAGACATATATATATATATATATGTATTTTTGCATCAAAATGGATTAAAACTTACTCTCATTTACCAGGCATATTCAGAGTATGTTAACAATATATGACACAATAAAAAACAAGGGGAAGTAATCAAAACATATTCTAAAAGATGAATATTTATAACTTAGAAGTAAAATGGGGAAAACAATTCAAGCTGGGAGGATTTTCTGTTTGATTATCTGCCTACGCAGCACCAGAGGCTGTGGAATTAATGGAAGTATTTTGTCTAGTTAAGATTTGGTGCCTCAAGTCATGGATAGTTCATGGCTTCCTTTGGAAATTTATATCAAAGTAAAATCCCATGCTAAGATTAAGTTTTTCTTGATGGACAACCCACATGGCCCCCTGTTCAAGTTGCATCTCTTTGTTTTGTCTTGTTCCTATAACTTTTTATTCCATCTTCACCAAGTATTCACGTACACACAGGGCTCCTCTTAGCATGTGACAACCTGAATACTCTCTTTTTATTCTCATCCATTCAAAAGGAAGCCCTCTCATCTTGCTTCTGCCAGTCTTTAAGCTGTAAATTATGTTTATAATCAACTGAATCTTTGTTGCTTTCCTGAAATCTGATTATCTGAGGGGCAGAATTTAATGCATGAATTCACAAGCGACAGAATTACATGCCTACTTATGTCTCTAATTTTTTTAAGTTTTATGTTTAGAGTAAATGTGCTTTGAAGAGCACTGTGCCATTCTGATTTTCCACAGAAGAAAGCAAATGGAGTGCCATCTTTGCTGCAGATGCTGTAGGGTAGACGGCATTCTGCTCTTAGTTGAATACTCCAGACTTGCTGTTTGCCTGCCTTGTCTACTCAGAACATAGTAATCATGAATGGACACTTTTTGCAGCACAGAGCAACCCTCTCTATCCCAGAATAATGAACATCTCCTCCATTTCATGTATTCAGGTTGCCATTTTTATGACTACTCCTATTTAGTAGATGAATCACCATACCATTTAGAAATTCCAAGTGAAGTTGAATATATCAATATGAGGGGAAATCGGAATACAGCAGCTTAGGAACTACTGCTAGCCTATGCAGAAATGCTATTTAACAATATGATTATTCCCATTTGAGAAAATGAATTTAAAGTGAATAGACTGTTTCCCAGTATAGGAAGAGGAAATTGATTTTTGATCTTGAGGAAGGTATCTCAGGTCCTACCACAGCTGGCCCAAAACTTTGGCACCTTCAGGTAGTACTGGATCTGGAAGTATCCAGGGGACAAGGTCTGTCTTATGTCTGGGTTCTACAAGGAAATAGAGAGCCTTAGGATCGTATTAGGAAGGGATCCCTAATTAGGAATTTCTTTTCATCTACTGCCCTATTTCATGATGGTTTAAATAAAGCCATCTTCATTTTTCATATGAAAAATGAAATATGGAGAGTATTTTGGAGTTCTACTGGTAAAACTAGAGTAGGTATCTAGGTTCCTATAAGCACCAGAATTTGAACTCTTAGCTCATATTTGAGGGTGAGATAGGAGGTTTGAACAGGCTACTGTGGAAAGAAACCCAAACAGTCAGCATACAGAGGACACTATGAGGAAGTAGCTGGGAAGAAACTGTTACTTGTCTTTAGGTGGGCAAGACATTTCAGAAGGGGGTTGCATTTGCTCTAACTATCCGGTTTTTGCTATCAGACTACCAACCTGAGCTCAGATATCTAATTGTTCTCTCAGCTCTCTCAGCAATGATATGGGTGCTATGGCCAGCTGTGATTTGGGCTTTGAAATAATGTGCTTATGCATTCAAATAAAGATCTCGTGATGAAGAGAAAGTTTTCGTTATTTTCATTTTAAACAGAGGTAAAAAGGAGTACTTCGCAGCATGCCTGAAAAAAATGCTAAGTGTAGAATAGCATTTAAAGGTATTTTAAAAGTAAGACATAAATAAAGACATTTCTAGAATGAAGTCTTCAACCTATCTGGCTGAATGGCTGCAAAACTGAAGTTCATTCCCTTTCTTCTGAGGTTTTCAATGAATAAAGGAAATCAAGGTTTTGGCTGCAAATATACGCAACACTTACAGCTGGGTGCATTTAATGTATGTTAGTCTTCTACAAGAAAACAGTAAAGGGCTCCAGCCCAGCAGGTTATGGCTGAATGTCTTATCTTGATCTAGTAACGGCTCTGTCCCACTTCTTACCTGAGTGTGAAATGGTATGAAATGACTCATTCTATATTATCAGCAATTCTTTATTTTGACTGGAATTACTTCATCCATTTCTAAAGAAATATAAATTACGAGCAAAATGCAGGGAAGTGGTATTAATGCCAGGTTTCACTAGGGTATTGTGGTTCATATCAGAGACATCCCCACTTTTCCTGTCCTGTATTATTACATGGATAGCAACAGCTCTGTTGACAAAATGCTAAATACTTACACATGTTCCTTTGAACTCAACAAAACAAGTCTTGATTCTCAATGTGATTTTTTGTTTGGCTATTACACCCTCTTCCCACCAAGGTCTCATAAAACAATGCAAAATACCCTAAAGAGAACAGTGCACTTCCTACCACTTAATCACTGGTAGGTAAGGAAATCCAAGAAAAACCTGACCACGTTCCCCTGTGTTGTTTCATTCACAAATACATAAAATATCCAGGAAACCCCCTGTGAAATGAACCATGAGCAAAATAACACATTCTTCCTAAGATACAATGATTTGCTTTGCTAAATATACACTGATATTTTTCTAAATATACAATGGTTCAGAATTACTTAAAAACTTACAGGAAAATCATTCTGAGGTATTGTTTTGCTACTGGGATGAAATGCTAGTCTTTCAAATTTTTATATCACTGGCTACAAGATACCACCAGATGCTGAATAACTTCACCATGCACTGAGCTTGATAATTCACCACGCTTCTTATTTCTATCACATCCCTGACAAAAGTGAACAACAAAAAATCTAACCTCTAGGGGACATGGTAATAAACAGCTAATAAAAGTTGTTGACTTTTGCAGCCTTCAGTGAGTGATTCTTTCCCTGTAAGATGACTGAGAAGAAAAGCAATGGTTTTGTTCTGTTTATGCAGATTAATCTGATTCAGCTCAGGAGAGCTTCACTGTCTAGACTTGGGGTATGTAGCCAAAATGGCGAAAACCTCACTTTTCTGAGAGGGATTCTGCATGAGAAAAAAAAAATCATTTGGTCCTAAATGTTGCTTAGGGGAGTGTATGTATGCATGATTCTGTATGTGTGTGTAACGTATAGGGGTGAGTGTCTGCAGGCAGGGCAGCAGACAGGAAGATATGAAATCTGTTTACTGAAATGATTTACTTCTGTTTGAAAACGGCTCCTCTAGAAAGGGGATTAAAAAGCTAAGTGTTTAGACATTTTGAAAATATCCTTTTTTCCAATTTAGTTATTAGAGTTCAATAATCTAAATCCTAACTCACATTTTCTTCAGCTTAACTATCTGAAAAGAAACCCAGATATCTGAAGCTTCATGAAGACAAACTTGTGGGTGGGCACGTCCAGCCTGGGGGGCACTACATACCATTGCACTGTCCCGTGGAAGTGAAGCGGTAGCCGGGCTTACAGTCGCAGCGGTAGCTGCCCGCAGTGTTGATGCATTCGGCATTGCGCTGGCACACTGGGCCGTTCTGACACTCATCAATATCTACGAGCAGAAGAGAACTGAATTCGAAGGAGAACAGAATCTGGTGTCCAGTCAACAAAGCCTCTCACATGAAAATGAATTTATATTTTACTTTGATCTTTTCTATTGAAAAGACAACACAGATGTGTAACAGCAGCTTTATTCGTTGCCAGAATTTGGAAGCAACCCAGACGTCCTTCAATAGGTGAATGAATAAATAAACTGTGGTACATTCAGACAATGGAATGTTACTTAGCACTAAAAAGAAATGAGCCATCAAGCCATGAAAAGGCATGGAAGAAAATTCAATATGGCCGGGCACGGTGGGCTCACACCTATAATCCCAGTACTTTGGGAGGCCAAGGCAGATGGATCACCTGAGGTCAGGAGTTCGAGACCAACCTAACCAACGTGGTGAAATCCCATCTCTAGTAAAAATACAAAATTAGCTGGGCATGGTGGCAGGAGCCTGTAATCCCAGTGACTTGGGAAGCTGAGGCAGGAGAACAGCTCGAGCCTGGAAGGTAGAGGTTGCAGTGGGCCAAGATCACACCATTGCACTCCAGCCTGGGCAACAAGAGCAAAACTCTGTGTCCAAAAAAAGAAAAAGAAAGAAAATTAAATGCATATTACTAAGTGAATCAGAAGCCAATCTGGAAAGGCTTCATAATGTATGATTCCAACTATATAACCTTCTGGAAAAGGCAAAACTATGGAGACAGTAAAAAAAAAAAATCACTGGTTGCCAGGGGCTAGCAGAGAGTAGGGGATAAACAGGAGAAGCACAGATAATTTTTTGGGCAGTGAAATTATTCTATGAGTAGTTATGGAATGGCAGACACATGTCATAAATTTTTCCAAACCCACAGGATATACAACACCAACAGTGACCTCTAATGTAAATCATTGGAGTGGACTCTGGGTGACAGTGATGTCAACGGAGATTCAATTGTAACAAATGCACCACTCTGGTGGGGGATGCTGATAGTGGGGGAGACTGCGCCTGTGGAGGGGTAGTGAATATATGATAAATTCCTGTGTCTTCTCAATATTGCTGTGAATCTAAAACTATACGAGAAAATAAAGTCTATTTTTTAAAAAAAGAGAAAGGAAGACTGAAAGCCCATTATCTAAACTTTCCCACTTCAGTAATATTTATAAATGCAAGTGCTTGATTTATGACCACATATGAACTCTAATGATACCCATGTCTAACAAAAAGTCACGGAATTTGGCTGCTAGGGCCAGCACTTGACATGGGTATAGATTAATCTCCTAGGAAGCCTTGAATTTCCTCAAAGCTCTGGATTTTATGTTTCATTAAGGGTGCTATTGTCTGAAAGGCTGCAAGAGCAGAACATCTCCAATTTTAAAGTCCACATGAATCACTTGGGATCTTGCTAAAAGGCAGATTCTGACTTGGCATGTCTGGGAAATGGCCCGAGATTCTGAATTTCTAATAAGCTCGCAGCTGATGCAGCTGCTCCTGGTCTGTAGAGTGCTTTCAGGTATAGGGCTGTAGAGACGCCTGCTCAAATTACTGCCACAAGGCAGTCAAATCAAGAAAACCTAACATGGGAGTTACCATACTGAAAACAAACCAACTCTCATTAAAACAGAAAAGATTTTGGATAATGGATATTGTGTGCTCCAGAGCTTTGATTTTGCTTAGGGGTTGTTTACTTTAAAAAAAAAAAAAAAATCCAGATACCTAATATAGTTCAAAATCGTGGCATTACAAAAGTTACTGCAAGTCTGCCTGGCGCGGTGGCTCAAGCCTGTAATCCCAGCACTTTGGGAGGCCGAGGCGGGTGGATCACGAGGTCAAGAGATCGAGACCATCCTGGTCAACATGGTGAAACCCCGTCTCTACTAAAAATACAAAAAATTAGCTGGGCATGGTGGTGCGTGCCTGTAATCCCAGC
>NW_016107324.1:7800894-7877353 GCF_001604975.1 Cebus imitator | reverse complement strand
AAAAAAAAAAAAAAAAAAAAAAAGTTACTGCAAGTCTAGGCTACGCCATGGGACAAAATACATGTTTCCCTCTTCCTTGCTCCAGTGGAACAATCTAATTCAGGCTAGTCCAGTATAGGGGATGGCCTGTAACAAAGGTGAGGGTTGGTCCTTAGTACCAGTTCTGGGCTTTTACACAGAAGTTGGCTCGGCCAAAGAAGTTCTACAAGGGGGTGGCAAATATATCAGCTGATGTCTGTTGGACGTGGTTCTGTGATGGAAAACCCTCGGGACTGTCAGTCAGTCAGTGGGGGTTCCTGTCTAAGGTGGGTGAATTGTGGGTTTCTGGGCAACAGACACAAGAGTAGATGTGTGCCTGCCTTGGGTTACAAGGGACCCAGCACTGCCTCACTCACCAGGGCTTCCCTGCTCTGAATTCAGGAAGTATAAAAACACAGGGGGCAGATTGTGCCAGTGGAGAAACTGAGTAGTGTCACAGGCAAGCAGTTCTATGACACGGCATCTGATAATGCGGCTACTTGCAGGGAGAGGAGATGCTAGAAGCTCCCTAAATCACCTCTGCAATCCATTCCAATTTCAGTGTTGCTGAGGCACGTATGAACTCCACCTTCATTTTCCTATTCTAAGAGCTAAGAGTATGCTGGGAAGCAGCTGACCCTGGATTAAACATTCACCCTGAAGACGGATATTCTGTGAAACAGAAATCAGAAGTTGTTATCTCAGTATCCACAGAATGCTACCCTGACAGCCAAATGCCTTGCATTAGTACACTTGTATGTTTTTAATCTCATGGATCTAGCAAGGTCTAAGTTGACTTGGTAGTCATGGGTGGTCTTGCCTATGGGTTCTGGCCAAGAGCTGCTGCTTCAGCAAATATAAGTGGTTAAAAGGTACCTGGGTACAGTAATCATCAAAGCGAACTCTGAGGGGAGGGAGGAGAGGAAAATGCCACAGCAGGTGGCAGGCATGCTGAGCATGTTTGAGAGGGGTAAGTGCAGCTGTGAGGAGGCAGCCAACTCGAGCACTATAAGATCATCTGTCGTGGATTCCCTCTCCCACAGTCATGCTTCCTCTCCAGGTACGTGATCCTTGATGGCTTCCCAAAGCCCAGGGACTGGGGCCAAGGTCTGAATTGGCTATCTCCTTAGGAAGGCTATGAATGGCTATCACCCCATTCCCACTAACCCACACAGCAGGCGGAATAAGGGACATGTGCCCACTTGGCCACAGTAACGGAAAGCCTAGTAAGAGGAACTTAACAAGTATGTGGTTAAGACTGTAACTTTACTCTTGGTATATAAGTTGTCTTCAGTTTAGACAAAAAAGTTTTTTTTTTTTTTAACATTGAAATGTTGACATATGTGCCATAATACGTGCTCTAAGGGGTAATAACTCTATCTAACATGAATAAAACTCTGCTAGAGGAACTAAGTTTAAGTATTAAATAGAAAATTATTCCAACTATCCTGGGGCACATGGTATATTTAATAACCAGTAATGTCCCTTTTGCTAAAATGTAAAAGAACTATCTTTCCCAGATGTAGGAAAAAATATGAAGTGCTACAAGGAATGCTCAGAATCACAGTACATATACATGGCAACAGGAGGTAATTTGAAAATGAAAAAAGTACATGTGCATGCCAACATTCTCCATATAAAATCAAATTTGCTGTTCTTGCCATTTGGAATTCTCTCATGCATTTGGAATATTTGCATTAACCTTGTTTTCACTTGGGAGTTGCAAAGTCTCCGTCTGGAAGAGAAGTGATTCTGAGAGTCAACTAGGATGACTGTCCACTCACGTTGATTTTCAAGCAATGTGAAACAAAGTGATCTATGTGACACACCCAGGAACTCAAAGCTTATTCATATCAGCTGGGAAATCTAATAGCAATACATTGTGCTTTAGGGGAGGGGGGCTGGGAATGCATGTGCCTCCTGGTTTTTTCACTGGAAGTTAGGGAATTTTTTTTCTTGCATGAAATTTCATGTTGTTCTACACCATGTCCTTTACTATTTCTAGAGCTTAACACATTTCTGAAATTTCAATGTTGTGAAATTCACCAAGTGTGTATCATTAAGTAGCTCATCAGTTAGCTCTTTTCCGGATATGATAAAGTCACAATGCCACTTACCTTCACAGACCAACAACTTGTCATTGTAGAAGAATCCCACTGGACATTCACATCGGAAGCTGCCAACCATGTTGATACAAACTCCATTTTCACAGACCCCTGGGATCTCCCGGCACTCATCAATATCTAGAGACAGAGTGGTCATTCGTGAGTGACAGGACAGCCCATGATCCCCATGCACAGTAAGACAAGATGGAAAGTGTTTGTGTGTGTGTGAGTGAGTGTGAGAGTGCGTGTGTGTGTTGGGGTGGCAGTGATGGCAACAGGGGACATCAATGAATAGCAAATTGAGATAACTAAACCACTTTCAAGGCATATGAGTCTAACTGGATTGAACATCTATCTTTTGAGTTTTGTTTCAGAATGTCAATTTTGTAGGAGGCATCTTTGTATGTAGATACACTAGATGAACAGAATAGAAGGGACAGCCAAGAGTAAACAACCTCTCTACCCAAGTGTACCTGTATTTAGGGAAAATGAAAAGGTGAGCTGGTAAAGAACCACAGAGGAGTGCATGGTTATATGGAACTCTAATCTTTCAAATTCCAGTTAAACGCCCCCTTCCTACTTCATGTGGCTTTAGAAAGGAGGTAAGTCAGGTGTGGGAATGACAGCTGGGGCAAGGCTGACAATGAAGACAACGTCAGCACCAAGGAAGAACTGTCATAATAGACGGTAAGCTTCCTAAGGCTGGGAGCTGGGGCTGGCTGCCCCATCACTGTGTTACGGGTGCTCAGCACTCTACATGACAGGTAGTAAATGCTCAGTTCAAATTTGTTCAGTTGAAAGCAAGTGTCTGGCAGCGTGTTGGTGAGCACCAAAACAGGACCAAGAGTGAGAATATGGCCAGGACCCAGGCTGCTAAGGCAGGGCTGGCCAACTGTGGAGAGAGGCTGTGGGCACCTCGCCAGCCTGGCCACATCACCAGCCTGGAGTGATCCCATCTCTGTCTTACCTACTCTGAACTTCTGACCACTGAATTGCCCTCTAGGATAAGAGTAGTAATAGTAATAATAATGGTAATAGTATTAATATTAACAGAATCTCATTTGCTGCATGACTGGTATGTTTCTCAAGCATTCAACCTGTATTTATCTGCTGAATTATCACAGCCACCCTATGAGATGGTCTTGGTACTCTGACTATCCTAAGAGATGATGCAAGTGATATAACCTGAGGATATAACCTGCCAAATACCAAGCAGCCAATGAGAGGCAGGGTCAGGATTTGACACCAGGACTCAGTTAACAGGCCATCCTGCCTCCCTTATCATACCAGGGAAGACTGTATTAGGGTGATTTCCTACATCGCCCAAATACAATCTTCACAGAACTGTCATCAATACCTTTGTTATCTCCGAAGGCCTTCCTTCAGCCCCTTGGCAGGTGAAACACCTCAGGTGGGAGGTATGTAAAGCCTTGGTCTTCCAATTCACTAGTTTCTATAACTGTTGTTGAGATACTTTGTTTACTTATTATAGTCAGGAGCCTCTGCAAGGTACATACTTTGTTTGCATACTTTGTGAGAAGATGCTCATAGACTGAAGTGGAGCCTATAAGAGCTGCTGCAATTTTAGAAGAATGACACTCAATCTGTTTCAAAGGAAAAATTTGTTGCCAGAGATTTATTTTAGATCCTTTTTAAAAAAGGACTTGATTTTGTGTGAAGGCAAAATTGACCTATTTAATGACAAGAAACAGCTTAGAATCTCAAAGGGCACATTGCCATTTTGAATACAGGCAATTATGTCTTTAGCTCTTTCACACCTTCGTCATTCATGTCATGAAACGGCCATGTAAAGTTATATCACAACCGTGTATCGTAAGCAAACAAAACAAATTCAGATGCCATTCATTCAGTGTGGGTTAAACACGAAATATCATATTCATTTGTTTTAAATATAAGTGATATATTATCAAGCTTAACAATAACAGGCTGAGTCAAATTTCTGGCCATTGTTAGGTATAAAATAGCAAAAGGATATATTAAAAATTATATATTTTTTTCTTGTCAGGGTTTTATTTGAACTTCAACTTGGAGAATTTTATATTTTAAGACAAGATGAATAAACATGCTATAGTTTTAACCCTATATGAATGGACTCCACATGCCAAGAATCATAAGATCTTCCAAAAGGAGAGTATAAAGCTTAAACAAAACAAAGTTCTTCATCATCTAAATATTTTGTCATAGTGGAATTTGGTAACAATAACCATAGAGCTAAATATCCGATTTCTAGTTTTCAAGAGTTAGAAGCAAACTAAGCCATGAGTCAGGACTGTCTTCTGGTCCCAGCTCTGTTATTAGTTAGCTGGGTGGCCTTGGATGAGTCCCTTCCCCTCTTTGGGCCTCTGTGTCCTCAAATATGAAGCAAGGCATTTGGACTAGATGATGTTTGAAGCCTATCCAGCTCTCCTAGTGGACGACGCTAATGTAGTTTTTAGTCTTTGCTTACTGCCAACCTTGGAGGGTAGTCTTGCTGGGGTACATGCCTGGCGGGTCCATGGAGAACCATTACCATTACAGACCACTTATCTTCCGATCACAGATCCTAGGGAGATTAAAAGATCTGTTTTGGGAAGGGGAAAAACAAAGCAGCTAGGGCCAGGTGTTCCATGCCAATGTCATTTAGCAGTTTTTCTTTCCAAACCATGAAGTTTCTTTGGATGTTGATGAGACTGTGGAGCCATATGGATTTGGCACTAAGGGAGCCAGGCTGATTGCTGGACCAGACTCTTGTTTTCTTAAACAAGGTCACTGGAAAGGCTGATGCGGATTTTAGTTTACTTATTACGAATAAGGTGGAATAAAGCAAGTGGTGATGTTTGCTACTAGACACAACTGTGCAGACTTAAGAGGGCATCTAAGGATGCATATAAATCAGACCAGGGAAAAACTCAGAAAATGCAACAGCTTTCCATCTACTTTTATGTTATTTGGTTTCAAACCACAAGGGCATTGCCTGCATTGGCTGGTGCTGTGCAGTACTTCTGAATGTTGCACAAGCATCTCTACCGATGTTGTGTTCTCTGCTTCAGTTACCAGGCGGGGCCTCAGACTGAAAAGATTTTCATTTCACATCTGAAATTCTCAAAGCAGATGACCTGAGAAGATTCCATGTAAGATAAAATTGATCCACGAAAGGGCTTTAGGTAAACAATCTACATGTAAGGATTGGTGTGAAAAGTCACTTAACCTGGTCTTAGAAGGAAGGATTGGGAATTACAGTCAAATCAAATGTCAACTGGCCCGACTCCCAGAATCGCTCCCCTTGTTGATGCCGAAGGTTGGTTTAACTACGCTTGATTGTAATTTTGTGAAAAGCTTTCCAGTCCCCTTAATCATGAACAACAAATGCTGCTGCCAATTATGTGGAGCTGCACAGGGTGTTTGCACAGTTTGTTTCAAACTAAGAATCAGTGTTTTAAAATTAAAGGCATTGTTTAACATTTTTTTTTCTTCTAAGAAAAAACAGGGACAGGGAAAATAATGGTGTACTCCTCTTGCTAACACAAAGGCAACAAAAACCCAGAAAGTTGTGACAGTGCCATCATGACTCACCAACAGGTAAACCGGTATAAATGTCGATGACAAAGCCTGGCCTTTGACTTCCACATAGTGTAGCAAATTCATCTGCAGTGATGAAACAAAGGTGGGATGGGATGATCAGAAAAGAACAATAATTGAACTGAAAAAAATTATTTTGTAAGCATTCTTGAAAGGTATTTGTTTGTAATTTGAAGAATTTAAAATAAAAAGTAAATCTGAAAATTCCTACAGATGTAATTTTGCCTGTAAGACAAATATTGAGGAAACAAAATAATCTCATGTTGACATGATAATGAACGAGAAGTAGAGATCTCCAGGTCACATGCCACTCATTCACTTGAGTTTGCCTGTAGGAGTTTGGATTTCAATACAGATGATGTTCAGCTCTGAACTCAGGGACTGGCAAAAGTGCCTCTCCCTAGTCTGCATTAAGAGAGCTGGGTTTGAGGAACACGTACAAAAGCCATTTTCTCAGTAGGTTATGGGAGATCAAAGCAAATCCAGCCATGTCCTTGATGTCAAATCTATTAATTTGGATCAATCAACCTTCACCATTTTTTCAGTTTTTTGAGCTGGATTTCATTTGGTACAGCTCTGTCAAATTCTCTCCCTCCCCCTCTCTCCTTTTCTGTCTGTCTCTGTCTTCCTCTCACTTGAATAAATCAAATTTAACAGATAATAAAGGATGAACTAAAATCTATCGGCAGTCCCTTCTAACTGTGACATTGTAGATCATAACTGTAGCTGGTAAGGTATGGTATCAATCTAAGCTAAGATGGCCATTGCCTTATTGGTCATGTGCAGTGAGAATCAGTAAAAGATTTCTGGAAGCATTTTAATCAAAATATAGCATGTTATTCTCCTTTCGTTTTCTTAATCTGAGAGTGCTGACTTCTAAAACCATAATGCCAGCTGACATTGGCCATCCAAAGAAATTACAGAGACTCCTAAAATATGTATAGATTTCACAGCTAATGAAAAGCCATGACTGGATTTGGTGAATATCCAACATCAAGGAGAAATATTGCATTTTACATAAGAGAATACAGATATTGACAACTCAGGCAATCATTTCTGAAAGTAAATGTTAGTCTATATTGAGGGTTTCCAAAGTGGTCTTCAGAGGAATATGCAATAATCCATTAGGATTAAAAAGAAAATACTAGGACTTCTATCTTTGGAAAATCTAATCTTTAAAAAAAAATTTTTGTGTATATTTTATATTAGAACAGTTCAGGAAAATAATAAGTGCATTTTTCAATAGAATTGAAAACAAATACACATACACATACATATACACATAGACTTTTACATGTAAATGCACACCAGGTATATATAAGCTCCAGATTTTTTACCAATAGGCAAGTAGTAAGTATCATCTAAAGTTTTAAAGACCATTGTTCAAGATCAAGGGTCAGCAAACTTTTTAATAACAGGCCAGAGAGTAAATATCTAAGGATTTAGAGGCTGTACAGTCAGTCAAAACTATTTAACACTGCCATGAAAGCAGCAGTAGACAATATGAAAATAAATTAGTGTGGCTGTGTTCTAATAAAGTTTTATTTATGGGCAACAAACTCTGAAGTTCATGTAACTTTCATTTTATAAGATACTATTCTCCTGACTTTTTCCAGACATTTAAAATGTAGAAATCATTTTTAGCTTGCAGGTCATTCAGAAGTAGGTGGGGGGATGGATTTGGCCCATGGATTGCATTTTGCCAAGCCCTGGCCTAGACACATTTTACAGGGTGGAGGCAAATTAGGAATTCTAAGTGGTGGTTATTATATTATTTCTGGTATAAACAATGGATGGAATAATATATTTTTCTAAAAAAGAATTTTCTGTTGCATGCAATGTTAGGTAGTCCCAAACAACAGATTTAATATTTTACATATCACTGTGGAAAATAGGGTAGGATTCCCTTTATAGCACACCCTAATCAATAATAATTTCATAATTTTAATTAATCCAAATAATAATTTAAGTTAATTAATAAACCTTGCATAATAATTTCAAATAACCCAAATCATAATCTTGGCAAATGATGTCATCATCATATACATAGTGCAGAGTATATACCATATGATATAAGAACAGTACACTAATGCCTTCACTTCATTCACACAAAGGATGTAAATTAGCCTTTTTTTTTTTTAAAGACAAGTAACATTTAGTTTCTTTATGAGAATATAAGAAAAAATTTATCTTGGATCTCAATATGAAAAAAAAGTTGCACTTTGCTTTTGAGTTTTCTTTATAGTCATTGAAAATTTTGAACTTGATCACATCTCCCTTTTCATAGGACTGCTAGAAAGTTTGGGGCTAAAGTTACTACTTATTTCAGACAAGTGTGTAGGAATTCCCAGCTTGGATTCTGTGTATCAGTCCTGCTCCTGGCTCTGCCTTTCTTATTCTTGTTTGCCATTTGCCTTATGCTTATTTCTTATTTTACATTTACATCTTTGTAGGCTGCCTTTAATTCTGTTTGGAACAAGTTTAGCTTTAAATAAGTAAAAACAAAAGGAATTATGTTTCTCTTATTGTCATATTGGTTTGTCTAATGTTTCCAGTCTTTTAGTTACGTAAGACTTCAGTAACAATGAGAACATTGTTTATAGTTTATAATTTTGTGATATGCTGAGTTTACAAGTCTGGTTACGTATTAGGGTATAAATTAGAAAACATATTCTGTGACTCAATGTTTGGCTAGAATGACCAGCATCAACTGTGAATTTAAATATTTGCCTTTGTGAGCCATTTTCTTCCCTGTAAAGTTAAACAATGCAAACTTTGCTTCCTTCGCTAAGACTGATTTCCCCAACAATTCATAGGTAATTTTTCAACCTGTATTTTTGGCAATGGTGAAACTAAAACTCACCTGTACTTGGGATGGGACACTGCTCACAGGGCTTATTCCAGGCCCGGCCAATGTTGTAGGAACAACAGCACATCTTCTTGGTCATGTTGAATAACAGTTCTCCATCACAGGTCTGGTTGTCAGCATAGTAGTTTCTGTAGCACAAACTCCTTCTCATATCTAGGCAGGAGGTAAAAAAAGAATTGGAGGACTGGTGAGGCCATGTGGGAAATCGCAACAAATTTCTAAGTGGATACTCAATGAGCAAGGTTGATCTGAGTGGTATTGTAGCTTGACTTTGATAAGGGCAAAAAAAACTTACTCTTACACTACTTTCTAGCTACTCATGCTGCCACAGGAAAAAGGACTTTGAGAAATGTATTCCCTAATAATTCATGCCACAGAACTAAGTCACTATGTAGTTGTAGCACTAATAAACTTTAAATGACTCTCTGCCCAGTCTCCTAGTAACAATTCTCTACTGCCATTTGGCAGTAAGTTTCTCATTTCCGACTCATGCTGTTTTAATACTGTAGGTCAGTACTGTAAATATAATTGTACAAAGATACACCCAAAAGTCAAACAAAATAAGTACTATTAACTTTTGTTTGGGATTTTCCAGCATTGCATTTTAGAGAAAACTCCCAACCACCCACCCATGCTAGTGAAAAAATGCCAAGTTATGGTTTACAGGGGAGGAGGCTCCTACCAAGACAGTGAAGAGATGTCAGCACTCAGTGTGATGAGTAACATCACCTAAGCTCTCTTCTTCTTTGTGGATGGAAACCAAACGAGAAAAGCTTGGACTTACCCATGCAATTATTTCCCCCATTCACTTGCATGTAATCTGGAGGACAAATACAGGTGTAGTTGCCAACGGTGTTGTAACATGTCCCTGGACCACAGATTCCAGGAGTCTCACATTCATTCACATCTGTAATCCAAAGAGAAAGTGGTATATGAATATCAGAACTTCACATTTTAGAATGGCCTGATACTGAATGTCAACATGAATGTTGACAACAGAGGAGAAAATCTATAGGGCATTTTGAAATAAGATAAAAATAGGTATTTCATTCATCTGTGTCCTCTCTCTCTGCAAATCTGTGCCTTTTAAGGAAAGGTTTTAGAAAAGGAACTCTTGGCTGGGCATAGTGGCTCACGCCTGTCATCCCGGCACGTTGGGAGGCCAAGGTGGGTGAATTACTCGAGGGCAGGAGTTCTAGATACGCCTGGCCAACATGGTGAAACTCCACCTCTACTAAAAATACAAAAATTAGCTAGGCGTGGTGGTGCACACCTGTAGTCCCAGCTACTCTACTCAGGAGGCTGAGGCAGGAGAATTGCTTGAACCCTGGATGCAAAGGCTGCAGTGAGCCAAGATCGTGCCACTGCACTCCAGCCTGGGCAACAGAGCGAGACTCCATCTCAAAACAAACAAAAAACAAAAAAGAAAAGGAACTCTTGCCTTCTGACATGCAGGCATATCAAATATAATAATGAGTCTCCTAATAAATGAATCTATAACATCCTCAAAGGTAGGCAGAGGTAGAAATATGGAGAAATTAAAATCTCAAACACACCTTGGGAAAACAAGTACACTTCATATGTTCACCAAATCTATGATAGAGTATACAGTATCTGGAAGCCATGAACAGCTGGCGTCATGAATCTGCACTGGTAAGGCGGCATGGAGCATATTTCACATCCTCTCCTCATTTCCAAACAAAGGAGTTGATTCTAATCTTCGTTAACTCCATGAGTCTTAGAGCTGTGCCATATATACTGTGATGTTCAATGTAATACTCAATGACGTTGCCATTGTCTAGGTGAGCTAATAAGCCACTTAAAGAGCCCTAAGAGCCATTTCCTATGCAGAGCACAAGGAGGTCTCTTTCCTAAACAGTGATGTGATTCCTGCGTGTAGATGAAAACCACCTCTCCCACCCTGGCTCATGGCTGAGTGCTCTCAAACCCAGAAGTGGTTAATATTCTCCACCTTTCCAGAAGCACAGGGTGAACAAGGACCACCACTCACAGCATGAAGCCAAAGGGCCGCCTTCTAGGAGAAGCTCATTTGAATGCAGGAGCACGGATGATAAGAAGTGGGCCCAGAACTCCCCCAATAGAGAAGCAGCACTGAAATGGGACCTGTGCCATTCTCATGAAAAATGGCTTTTCTGAAGAACATAGAAAACTCCTTTGTAAGCATAAATGAGGCTATGGTCCAGCAGAATAAGAGTCTATTTTTCTCAGGAAAAGAGAGAGATTTAGGACTTACCAGAAATGACATATTTTGAGTAACATTATTCCAAACTGCCATGGGTGACATATTTACCTGGCTATGCTTGTGTTTAGACCACTGTACTATACAGCTAAATTCTGTTTTCCTGGTAACCATATTCTGGTTTTGCAGGTCAGTTCTTGATATCTGAAAAACTTTATCATCCTACAAGGACCATTTACCATCACACACTCGTGTATCTTCATTCAGGTAGTAGCCGGTTGGACAGCGGCACTGGAAACTCCCGAAGGTGTTGATACATTTCCCCCCTTGGCACAGCCCTGGTAGCTCCTGGCACTCATCAATATCTATCAAAACCAAAACAAAAGCATTCCTTCAGCATTGTAAACAAACCCAAGGAAATTCAAATTGCATGCATTTTAAGACAAAAGAAACACAATTACCTTCCAATATAACTGTGATAGGATTTGGTCGAAAACCTTCCCCTCCAGGACAAAGAATTTTGTACTCAGCTATTGAAACAAAAATTCAAATTGAGTTGCTTTGAATCTAAAAATTTTTACAAGTAGTAACCTCAAGGGAAATACTGACATATCCATCTGAAACTATTCATGTTCGGGAATCTTTAGTTGTTACTCTGCCTGTCCAAAGTAAGTTAACACCTTTGTGTACACTTGCCATTCTCCAGTGGTTTTTATGATGTGTCCCCAGTGCAAGGCCACTGTCCTTAGTCCTTGAACTCTCACCACTCCCCTGTTCTTATACGCATGCAGACTATTTTATCCCTTATCTTCATCACTGTTTTTAAGATTTTCTCTCCCTTTTTATTTTCTGAAAAACTTCATCTTCACTTTTATGTTCTGTTCAGCCTTACTTTCCGGGAATTACAGCTTCCCTTAATAATCTTACTTGGCCTATTTCCAAAATGTTTTCTTAGAAAAAGCTGTTCTCTGTTGATTCCCATCCCAATTCTCTCCTTCGTGACTAGAGACGTTTCTTGCGCCTCTGTTTCTATGGATGGCAGTATTGATTCTCCTGGTTTCCAAAAATAACTTTCTACAGTGTCCTTGGGTTCCCCCATTAATTCTTTCATCCAAGTATTTTACCCAGAAACATTTACTTCAGTGCCATGTGCCAGCACGGGGATACGTAGAGGACATGTCAATAAGCACATCTGTAACCTGCTGCATCTTCCCAGTGAAGATCTATACAATCAGTTCTTTCGTAATCGTCATGGTCTTTCCAGATCTGCTAATCCCTGTCCTGGCTTCCTGAAATCATATGCACACATGCCTGTATGTACATACTGTAGTTCTAACTCTGGTCCAGATCTGGCGTGGGGTGCATACCTATTGTTTTGCTACTCATCATTAATCTACAAAGCTGGCTCCCCCGATTAAGTGTCTTAGTTTGTCCCCTTCAACACCAATGAAATGAACTGTCCTCCTCTTTTACTTGTTCTCCTGTTTCTCCAATCATCCACACTTTTTTTCTTCTTTCATGTCACAACCTTCTTGAAGGCTCAATTAGAAAATGTGCAAAATCCCAACCCTCTCCCAAGCAGAACTGACCTCCCTTTCTGAAGAGAAGAGAGAAGGAGGAGCCGGCTGAGCACTCACTCCTCTGCTGGGTACTCTGCATGAGTGGTTTCATTTAATCCTATGAAGTATTTTATGAATGCTAAGGAACTTGCCCAGGGTTACATGGGTGACAAGTAGTGGAGTCCTAATTTGCACCAGGTGTGCTGTTTGTACCAACACAGCACTGTGTCTGCTCTTTCTTCTCTTTCTGAGACCTACTTTGAATTATAGCACTTATGTTTAGGTCATAATTTGCCAGCTATGCTGTATTCTTCTGAAGGGCAGGATCTATTTTAATTCATCTTTGCACATACAAAGTACACACTTTAGGTACTCAACAAATATTTTTAGAAGAATTGAATGAATGACCCTTCAGCAAAAGAAGCATCCCTATCAATCCCAATATACGCTATAAGCAGTAGCCACTGACTTTTGCCAAAGAAGCTACATCTGATTCTGAATTATAATACAGGGCCCACTTGGAAAAATAACAAGCCTTTTACATCTTTAGGAGACATAGTATGTATGTCCTTAAAATCACATGCTAAAGCTCTCTTTCAAGGCACACCATAAGAATGGAATCATCTTCCACTTCCTAGTTGCTTAACTAATCGCTTCTCTTCAAACCCAGGGACACTGAGTCTGGCCTAGAGCTTTCAAAACTAGTCAATAGATGAGAAGAGGAGAGATAATCAGTGTGTCCCTGGAAGGGAAGCAACACGGTGCAAGTAACGTAGTCTGGAAAATCTTTAAAGTAATGCTATCTGCTTCTCACTTACACAGAAGTGAGATGTTACCTGCCCCACCTGATCTTTCAGTGCGAGCCAACCAGGAATACTTTCTGACTCTTGAATTGGGAATAAGGTCCCCTCCACACGGCTGAGAGGACTGATCTTCAGTCTGATCTAAGAGTAGAAAAGGTTTATCTTCTGATCTAGAGAGGAGAACTGCCTGGAGTTGAAATAATACTAAATAGGAGGTTGTCCACTTACATGTGTTCACAGCGGGGCACATCTCACAAGGAGTACCCCAGGCTTTACCCAGAGAACAGCAGCAGGAAGCTTTGGAAACCCCAACTCCAATTTCATTGCTGCAGGCTGTATCTCCATTGTCTCCTCGAGGTCGAATATCCAAATAGCAATTTCCAGAGCGGGTATCTATTTACCATATACAAACACAAAATCATCAGGCAGATTCTTTCTACCGGTGCTGAAAATTCAAACCCATTTCAGGAACTATTAAAAAACCATCATTTACTTTTACTAAGAAACTAAAAAGTGCCCACGAATATCATACAGTACCGAGAATTTTCCTATGGAAAAAGACACCTGAATATAAAGCAGAGTTGGGAAATGTTTAAATTTCTGTATCATTCATTTTGCAAACTTTGAGAATGGAAGGTTTAGGGCTATTTTCAAAATAATAAACAGTATGCTTCCCTGAAAAGTTTTTAAGGTCTTACCCACACAGCCAACTCGAGTTGGATTCAGCTCAAAATCAGGTGGGCAGTCACAGGTATAGCTGCCTGGAGTGTTGATACAGTTCCCACTGATGCACGTGGTTGGATCCAGGCATTCATTAACATCTAAAACCGAACAGCGAGCAGCGGACTTATCACCTGAGCCAGTGCAGGCAGACGTCACCATGAAAGAACAGGACCCAATCTAGAGCTCCAAACAAGGATGTTAAAGCTGCTAGTTATAACAACACCTAGAAATGCTGTCCTCCACTTCAGAAATCAAACCCCTCAGGAAGGAAATATGTCATAGTTTTTGGTCTTCTTCCCCCACAACACATTTACCATTCAAATTTGTCATCGGGATAAAACACAACTTTGGAACTAGGAAAAATATTCCAGTCAAGGTAAATGAAGGCAGAACATGGTTGTGACCTCGGTCAACCAGAAATTCAGACACAGGTTTTAAGAAAATATATTGAGTATATGTGGCTTGTTATTTCACCAAATTGGGGCAAGATGTCCCAGGAAAGCCTCAGGAGCAGCAGCTCTTGCTGCTTCCCCCAATACACACGCATGAGGCTTAGTGTGTTCCCTGAAGTCGGCAAGGAGTCTCTCTCCCGTCTTCGATGTTGAGTGGAATATTTCCCTTTCAGTTTCTATTCCAAAACTATGTACAGAATTCCAGATATTTAGGACATGTGTTTTGGCAAATTCCACTCCGTACAATCCCTTTTGTCTGTTTTGAACACTCATGAAATACTCAAGGACAGACGAATGGCTTCTGTAAGGAGGGACTAGAGAAGAGGGATGACTACTTTGCCTTGGTCCTCCCCTTAAATCCGGCAACCCTCCTGCTGGTGGCACTGCAGATGACATTTTTGTTCAAATTACATGTGCATTTGGATGGACAGGGCCAGGCTAACAGAAAGAAGGTTAGACAGAATGATGCTGATAGTCATCTGAGCCACTCAGGAGAGGCTACGTGCCATGGAGAGGTGACTTCCTGAGGCATGCAAGAGACCCGGCCTGGTGCATAGAAGTTTTAAGGAAAAGCAAGGGAAGAATGTGTGGCTGGAGAGGAATACTCCATTCACAGCGTTTGCAGGGTGGTGGTGGTGGTGGTCATGATCTTGAAAGCCCTGAGTCATGTTTTGTTTAGGTGGTTGAAAGGACCAGATTTTTTCTGAAATTTGAACTCATATAGAACAGAAGTTGTTTCTTCAATATCCTTGAATAGAGGGGTGAATTAGGAAGGGAAAACGTAAATGGCTTTCAAAGTCTTAGTGACAAAGAGAACCGCATGGCAGTCTGCTGGGTGCCCGTAGCTTTTCTAAGCTTTTTCTAATGTTCCCTGAGGGTCCCTGGCTCAACAAGAAAACGGCTGAGCTCTGTGTACCAGGTACTCTGGTGACCACGGGCAGGGCAGAGGTGGGAAGGAGTGGGGTGGGTATTGCAACAAAGTACAAGGAGAAAACCCATGATCCCAGGACATGACCTTCAAAAGGAAACTCTCCAAAAATGTGCCCAAGTAGAAAAAGGAAATGTCTGGAAAGGTGCACAGCTGGAGCACCCCTAGAACATTCCTGTGTAGCCACAAACTCAATTTCAAGGCTACAAACTTTGCTCCTTCAATTGTCTTCGACTCTTTCCTCTGCATCCTCACCTCCCATCAGTTCCAGGTCTGAGAAACTGTTTCTGTGATTCTTAACATTTCCCCCTTGCTTTTCTTGTCCTCTGTGACTGCCCTCGTATAGTCCCGGGGGGCTCTAATAGCTGGGTTCCCCGAAACACCAGGGAGCTGATTTTGATGCGAGCGGAGGTCTTACCTGTGCAGTTCCCGCCGCTCCTGTCCAGTTCATAGCCTATCTCACACTCACAGCGGAACAGGCCAGGGAGGTTGTGGCAGGTTCCAAAGACACAGATGTTCGGAAGGGAGCACTCATCGATATCTTGGGGGAGGGAGGAAAAAGGAAATAAGTTAATTTATATTTTTTTAAACAAACCCCAAAACTCCCAAATATAATTAGGCAACTAATGTAAATATTAAGAAAATGCAGACTACCTAACACCAGTCTAGGCACTTCTCCTATAGACTTTGAGGCGATTTGTCACGCACGAGGAAGTCTCGCAGGTGAGAGGTTACCTTTCCTCAGTCCCTATCAAATGGGAAGCAGCGGGCTGAGCATTTTATAGATACGTATCTCATTTGTAGTGTTCCATGTAGGTCCACACCACTTCTGTAAAGTAAGAGCCAAGCAAGCCGCCTTACACTAAATTCTTTGGTTGTTTTCTCTATACAGTCACAGTTTTTGCTGTGAATTAACATTTTACAAGCCACAATGTCTTTTTGGTAACTGTCATAATTGGTTGCATAATCCCCGGTGTCCCTGGTCCTGTGGTGTGCGTTTGCTTTTGTTGATGAAGACTGGAAAACCGCACTTGCTTCTTCCAGGCCTCCTCTCTGCCTCATGTCAATATTCTTGTTGTGTAGATGACACATGGGCACATTTTCAGGCTTGAGACTGGCTTTCAATAGCCATGACCACTCTGCCGGCCACGATTTATATTAAGAACAAACAAACAAACAAAACCTTCCCTTATAGCAATAAGAGAAGCAAAACTTTCACTGTGACTATTTATGCTGCCAGAGGTGGCACCGTACCTGTTTTGCTTGGATATTTGGAGTAACAAAAGTAAACATGGCATTAGGCACATGATCAAGAGCATAATCTGGTTTCTTGCCTCTAAAGAGTTTTATATCAAACTCTGCATATTCAATATAAACTGTATAAAGAACACCCAATGGTTCCATAACAAAGAAAAGTATTTACATAAAAATACATGAGGGAATTAGTACACATGTCATAGCTAATGACTGATTTTGAGTTCATGTCTTGTTAACAAGGAACAACTACTCACTAATACATTAATCAGGGTCTTGTTTAAACTTCTACTGACAATCGTTATCATTTGTTTACGTCTACTGAAATCTTCTTCTCAATGAAGGAGAATGTGCTTCAATTTGACAAATGTTGGTAAACAGAATAATCTTGTGTTTCCTAACGGGATCCAGCCTTAGCTAAAGGTTCCTAGGACTCTTCCTGTCTGACCAACAATTATCAGAATGACAGAGCCTACAGCTGAGAGATACTATGCCATATGGCATTATCCCAAGGGTATACCTGTGGGATCTAACATATATAACATGGGACCGTTCTGCAAATTCTTCAAATTCCATTGTTATATATGTTAGATATATATACGTTATATATGTTATTTATGTTAGGTAGTTATATATGTTAGATATGTTAGATATTTAGAGCAAATATGAGACATACCATTCTATATATTATTTAGAGCAAATGTGAGACATACCATTCTATATATGGACAAGACTATTTGCTCTGCTGTTATTTTAAAGCCTTTATTTCTAGAAACCAAATATAGTGGGGAGTACAACCTGTGTTTCCATATTTAATGATAATCCCACAACAGGACATCATCAGGGAACCTGCACTTGGAGCTCTTTTCCCCCTCAATAGGGGTAAATGGGTTGCACTGAGTTAAGCACACTTGGTTACCCTCTCTGACCAACGGGTATACAGTTGCAGACTATGCAGCCAAGCCTCGATGTGCAGCTTGTGGCCAGTGAGCTGAGGCTTTCTGTGCACCAAGAGAATGGTCAGCTGGAAACCTAACCCCTCTACAAACTGAACTGACCACCTTAGACATGAAGCTAAAACACACCTCAGTTAAAAAAAAAAAAAAAGGCATCAGGAATGTTTAAATAACCTAATCTCATCACACCCAGCAAGGCTCCCAGTGGCTTCCCAATCAGTTACCTTCACAGGCTTTCCCGTCAGCACTGGGCACGAAGCCCATGTCGCATTCACAGCGGTATCCTCCTGGGACATTGAGGCACTGGCCATTGCCACAGAGATTCAGATTCTCGGAGCACTCATCAAGGTCTACAGACAGAAAGAAACACACATTACTCTTCCTCAGTTAGGGGCTTTCTAATTCCTCAGGTCTAACTACTTTCCAGTGCAGCAATGTTTCGTCATAACTTCAATTTGACACATTTAAGTTCATTAATTTTTCTCTTTGGAAGGCTAATATTGAATATGCAATTTACATGGGGCTGATTCAGAATCCTGAATGATAATTTATCCTGAATGATGTAAAATGAATAAGCCAAAGGAATCATGCAAACTAAGGCCTGTTGAAGAAGGGTCATCCACATGGAGGGCATACGCATGACAGGAAAGGACACATCATGTTTGTACCTATTTCTCAAGTTCCAGGCTTAGCTTAGATGGGCACCAAAAGTGCAAAAGAATGGCAACCATAGGGGACAAAAAAATTCCATCTGCTGAATCTCTCCCTGGTTTTCTTAATAATCACAGGCATTTAAATATCAGACACATAAATCATACATGCCTAATACACAGAATTTGAATACGTTCTCAAAATGATGGGAGGTTTTTGATGATAAAGCATCAATAAGTTAGGCAACAATGATTTCATCTGAGATAAAACTTTCAAGGAATTAAAAAAAAATTCCAGGTAAATCACCTAATGGGCCTTAGCTGCTTTTGTGCTTAAATGGCTTCTTATGAACAAACTGCTCACAATAAATTTATGTTTTAAGTTAAGGGGAAGCTATGTGACCTAATGGCCAATGAGTAATGGATCTTACTATTTAATTCCAAAGCTCTGATATAAAAAGTTCTGTATATGCACATGTAAGTATGTGTATAAGTTAGGTAATGACAAGTCTAATCATGTATGTTTAAATGTGTGTAGCAGTTTCTGTTACTTCTATGACCATTAATTAGAGACAAGAAGAAAATTTCATTAATATGTTATTGCAAAATTGGAAGTGAATGAATTCCTTAGCAGGTTTGAAATTTTTACTTATACCAATATGGAATGATGATGATGATGACGATGGCCTGTTGGAGAAAAATATATACTGTTCTCCTAATCTAGAACATCTAATCCCTTCTCCTTACATAGCTTCCTACAGCAAGCTTACCCATGTGTTGTTACAGAAAGGAAGTTGGTGGTGAGGAATAGGCACAAAAACATAAAGGGTAAGGCATATAAAAGGAAGTATGATTTGTCTAAACTAATGACATCATTATATCTAGTTACATAATGATACGTATGCCAATTGTAACTATTATAAGGCCTAGCTGACTTGAGGTGGAGAACACTATGACTTTTTTGGTATCATTTTGTATTCAACCACAGATCACTGTAAACTATGCGGTAACGGCACCTAAACATAACTGTCTGTCTATCTATCTGTCTATCTATCTATCTATCTATCTATCTATCTATCTATCTGTCTATCTATCTATCTATCTAGAAGCATTTGAGGTCTCCCTAATTTACCTGGTTCCATTTTTTTATTTTCCACAGAGCTCTAGTGCCAAATGATGAATCTTTTCTATCAACTGACCCAGTCTTCAAAACAAATTGCTAGCCTGAGAAATATGGAAAGCCTTGCTTCTCTGGCTGGTGTTGACATAGTTGTTTCCAGCGTGAACATACCTGTACAAGTGAAGCCATCGCCCGTGTATCCTTCCTTGCACAGACAGCGGTAAGATCCCATGGTATTCTTGCAGTCTGCATGCTGGCTGCACATGTGAGTTCCATTGGAACATTCATCCAGATCTTATGGAAAAAGGTTATATCATTATTACCAGAAAGTGTGGCAGTTAAAATCAATAGTTCACAAAATAACTTTATAGAACTTAATATTTTCATACATGTAATCTATGCAGTCCTTGATAAGCAATCTCTGTTACTTTCCTACTCACCAGAGCACTTAATGCCATCTCCAATCCACCCAGGACTGCAGCTACATTTGAAGCTTCCTGCTGTGTTGGTACATACAGCATGTCTGCCACAGTTGTGTGCTCCAATTTCACATTCATTGATGTCTGCAAAAATAAGCAGTGATTTAGAAAAAGGCTTAGCACAAATGTCTTTTGGTTTTTAAAATAACTTAGCAATATTCAAAAGTTGGCTTGCCTTCAAACTTCCCATGGTATAGTATAGATTGGTTTTGCAGCCATATGTAAACTCTACATACATCGAACAGCTTTAAATTTCAATTTATAAAGATATAACGATATGATTGTACTAGCTATTAACTCTAATTATTTTCCATATTTTAACATAAGTTTCCAGTTACTGCAAAGTGACTTTTTATAGCTGAAGACAACAAAAAATGAGTTGCTTAATTTTCCATGGTTTTAATATAATACTCATGGTCATTTATTTTCTATTGCTAGTATTTTTAATAAGTCAACTATGGAGTAATGATGTGTATTATTTTCCTATCTTGTATAAACAAAAAAAAATACAAGTTTGTTGGCATATTAGAAATTTTTTGCACTATATTTTATATACAAAATATTTTTTATTCTTAAACTTAAATCACTCTTAATTATGCTTTATTTCTATAAAAGCTTTAATTTAGGTATTGCTAATTTAAGCATTTGCAGAAAATGTTCCTTAAGGCAGTATATAAGGCATCCTTTCCCTAGCTTCTTAGAGGCCTACCACATTGGAGAGCCCAGGCTTCTTGTATATTTCACATAAAACTCAAGTTGTCCAATGGAGATTTTGTCAAAATATAAGGAGTACTGGATTAGGGTCACATTACTAAAAGACTCCAAATTCTCCAAAATGTTCTATTCTCCAAAATTCCATTGTCAACTTTAGCCAAGATGGACTCTCTAATATAAACATGTTACAGAAAAGAATATAAAGTATTAAGTGAAAATTTCCTGAAATAAGTCCATTCTATAATGGGTTACCCTCATAATCAACTTTGTCATTAACTAAGAACAAGAACTCATAAATATAGTACTCTATATGGAAGCCAATATCTAACACCAATCTTAGGTCAAGAAGAAAAATTTTGACATACAAAACACTGCAAGAATTTCCAGTGAACACTTGAATAGTGGCATGAAAAAGAAACTGGGCAACTAACTCATGTTTTCCTTTTTGTTTACTTAAGAAGCCCAATTAAATGATTTGAAAGTGTTTGCAAACATGCCATTCGCCAAGTGTTCCATCTGAAGCTCTGAATGGTCCTGGGATCTTTGACTTCTTTATAACTTCTAGAGCAAACACAAAATGAAAAAACAGATTGCTCCTACGAAAGAACTTTATGGTATCACTAATGATCATAAAATTGAAGCAGCATGCCTGGAAGAATATCCTTTCAATCATGACACATTGTATGGGTGGATTTTAGTGTAACCTTAGCAGCCACACAGACCTAATCCAGTTATTACAGCAGGCCAAGGGAGGCACATAGCTTTAGACTGTGACTGGGAGCTTTAACCAGCTAAAGAAGAGCATGGCACATTCCAAGGAAATGAGAAGGAAGGCCAATTCAGGGATAACAGTGCTAAGTAGGCACAGGAATTCAAGAATGTACGTCTTCCCCTACCTGACCTAACAGAACTAGCACAAGTGCTCCCAAGCAGGGCTGTCCAAACTTTTCTGCCTCAGGTAATTGCTCCCCTCAGGAGTCATGAAACAAATCACCACTTTTGTGGAGTCCTGCATAAATTTCTCTCCCATATTTGTCATGATCATCTTATGTGGATACAAGGAGCTTCAACTGCTTAAGTATCAAAGCCTCCAGATGTCATAGAATCAAGGAATTTTCTAAGTGGAAAGAAATAGAAATTCCATTCTCCCAATCTTCAGTTTCTCAGAAGAGGACACAGAAGTTGGGCCTCACAGACAGTGAGGGCAGAGCCAGGACCTCCTGGAACTCAGTTTCCCCATCTGCTGAATGGCACTCCTTTCCTTGGCCCACGGCTGCCTAGCTGAGCTCATTTCTTTAGTCATATCAGGATTTTATTCTAAGTCTTGCTTTATGGAGTTCCCAAAGTATTGATGAATATTAAGTGACTTATGGAAATATTCACTAATATCTTTACTCAGCATAATTTTCAGAGATGACCACAACTTATTAATCTAGTAATTCTGTAATCTTTTTTTTTTAATTTTCTAATAACCAAAGCTACTCTTATTTTATAAGAGTATTATTTTCATATGGCTTTTACCTTCCATATTTAATCTTACAATTAAGAAAATTATCATTTCTTTTTAAAGGAGAGGTTCCTTTAAAAGTCATCAATAATATGCTAATAGAAATTTATAATTTAACAAAGTATTTTCAGTTTTATGGCAATGTTTTCAAGGTGAAAAGAAACCATATTTGCAAAAGGCTGTGTATCATGGACTTTGAGGTAACTCAGGAGCCAGTATTCAATTCTCCATTTTGTGAATATTTGTATAAGTTGTTATCTCAATGCTTTACACTCTCAGTATCTAACAAGTAAATCAGAAAGACTTGGTGGTCATAAAGCAATTCCAAATACAAAGTTTTTGCATGTGATTGTGTGTGCATGCATGCACCAACTACTATTCATTAACTGTTTCCATGGCAGACTTAATTCATCATAAAAGCAAACAGAAGGGGAAACTGAGCCATAAGGAAAACAAGCAAACAAAAATGCCACATTGAAACACTCTTCAATAATACAAAGGAAACACAGTACATGCTTGCCAAGAACATCTCTTTCTGTAAAAATGTTCTTTCCCGAACAAGTTCTCTGCAAACAGAAAATTCATTTTTAAGATTAAGAATCGCATAAGCCAAGAAAAGCAAAAAAATTCAAATTTAAGGCTGACGCCGCAACCTTCTTAAACCCCACCAAACCTTTGTCACAGGGACTCAGAGGTCCTCTGGCAGAGCTCTCTTGAAGGGCAAGCGTGTGGTGTGAACAGACCCTGCTCACAGGGTCTGGGTATGTCCCACGCAAGTCTGTCATCCAAGTACAGGCTTTTGCTCGGGGCTGCTGTGGCCTCCTGTTACAGTCACCCAGGGAGAGACTGGATCACCCACACAAACACCTGCCTTCCCCGCCATCTGTGCATCCATCTCCTGGATCCTGACCTGGCAGAGCCGTGCACTGCAGAAACTCCTTGATTAGGCATTGAGGAAGAGGGTGTTACTGTGAATGAAGGGGCCAAACGTGAAGGCTACTTGGATTTCTTAATCTGGATCCAAATTTGAGCCAACACTATTAACTGAACACTCATGGAGTTTTCACAGACTGACAGCCAGTGGAGAAAATTGGCAGTGATAAGAAACTGGAAGGAAATGAACACAAATTCTCATTGACTGTTGGTGGTTGAAATATATGATTCTCTCCTATGGACCAAGACCCAGCAGATACATTTCTCTTGTGAAAGGAACCAGCTAGTTTGCAATCTGGAATTACCCAGAAATCCTGCCGTTTTAACTGAAAACATCTCTGATTTAATTTCACTTAATGGTATGCTCGCTTTATTTGTTAACTAAGTAAGCATGTGATGGGAGGTAGGGTCTTAAAATTAGCTTGTGAAAGCCAGACCACCCATCTAAGATGACACCTAGCAGGGCCTTAATTATGTAGAACAAGCAACACAAGCCTTACGCTGGGTCATAGAAAAATTGTAATCCAGCCCACTTAAGCCAAGGATAGAAGAGCTGTGTTCTACGTTTCAAGCAAATGTGTTCTCTCTCCATTAAATGGAACATTCCCCTTGGCAAAACCCACAATCTGAACAAAGCTTAAGGAGTAAAAAGAAACCCTTAGCATCTGTGTGGGTTGGGAATGTAAGTCAGTGGGTGGATTCTGAACATTGCTAAAGTGATCGGGGGAAAAAAACATGTTTATTTGTTAAAATGGAAACAATCAGTAATGACAGGGAGCTGAAATATTTAGACAAAACTGTAATGAAGCCCAGAGGACTTTTTCTTAGTTCTCATGAAACCATATTTCTCCTTAAGAAATAGCATACATATTTTCATAATTCTTTTCCTTAAACAATCATCTATCTAAACAAACAAATAAATAAGTAAGTAGACATATTCCTTTTGTCTGCTTGCTTATCCAGTTAGGCAAGATACCTGTCTCTACTTACATTAGTTGCCTGGCACATTATAAACAAAGCCATTACCAAGGTAACCTGAAGGTGTTCTAAGTTGTGAATGACACGAATATTAAAGCTAAAAGAGCCTCAGTGACAGGGGATTTAAAATTTCTGTATCCCAGATTTTTTAAAACACATTTTCAAGTATACCAAACTTTCCGTTTGGTTAAGCCATTTCCAATCAAATGTGATGCCCTTCCATAGGTCAGGGTTGTTATTTACTCAAGGGGAACGTTTGAGCAACTGCAGAGCACCCTGGTGATTTGTTGAAGATCATGAACGAGTGGAATAACTAAGAACGCAATTCAGGGTACTACTCCTTCAGATGAGAGTATCACATGCCATGTTACTCTGGTATCAAAGGGTCATAACTCTCAAGTCTTCCTACAGTGCTAGCTGGATTTTATCAAATTGGAAAATCATTTTAGGCTCTAATTTTTAAAACTGGAGGAAGAGCTCAAATGTTTCCTTGACTTCAAATCAATGAAAAGTATTTGAAGAAAGGATCGAGTGCTCCTTTGACTTCAAATCTGCGTTCATGTGATTGACTAAAAGGCTTCTGTTCCAATGTAAAGCTGGTGTCACCTCATGCAACGTAGTGCACAGCTCTTTGTCACCATAGTCTTAGTATCTGTGCAAATTCAACTACGATAAACAAGCCTTTCAATATTAAGAGTAAGATTCTCCTTCTTTAAGCTGATTTGAAAAATGAATCAGTAAACAATAGTATAAAATTTTTGCTAGACTGTTACATTCTCAAATAAAACAACCAAAAAAAATGGACAATAGATATAAATTAGAAGCCATGGCTTTCATTAAAATGGTCTCTAGACATTGTGTCTATGTTTAATTTAATTTGACAATAGTTTTTATTTATTGACCAGCACTGCACCAACAGCGTTGTGAACATTATATCTCATTTACCTAAAACTGTATTAATATAACATGAAAATTTAAGCTTTCTTCATGGTAAGGCCTAAAATAATCAGCCACTGCCCATGCCCCAGGTAGCTAGAATTTGGAGCACTGAATTCTAGAGACCTCTTCCTTACAGGGAATGAAGGCTGTCCCATAAGATTAACTTCTTTCGTAAGCATCCCTGCCTCTGGGTTGAATTTCAATTTACTCATCTTAGACAAACAATGGTATTATCCTCTATTAGGTAAAACATAATATAGAACTATCTTACCTTTCTTTTCACTACTGCCAGACCATCATCTTTTACCAAGTCCTACATTTATCCTGGAAGCTAAAAATAAAGCTCGAACCATAGATATACAAAGCTAAGCACCATTTGTACCCGAGAGGCCATATGGGGAGCTGAGAGTTTAAACACTGCCATTTATCAGAATGGACACCTAGCCAGGCTTCATGTAAGGAGTAACACAGTGAAAATGAAAACATTCCAGCTTCATGCTTCTTCTCATAATTTGGCTAGCATCTGTTATTTTTGAACCAACAATAATATTTTTGCCATTATCCTACATATCAATAAATTTGAAATAGCATTATTGGCCAGTTTGAAACAATAATAAATATATTTTGGTGCTTTCTTGAAATATGTTGATATAATTAAGAGGAAGATCTGCACATTTGCCACATTGCCAATCTGCAAATATTTTAATGTTTGTTTTAAATCATAAGAGCTTGCCAAACTGGGTTTTGGAATTACAGACTGTTATTTATAAAGAAATTATTTGGTTACCTAATTCAAGCTCGCCATGGTTTCCATTATGTTTTAAATTATGTGCCATAATCTGTTAAATTCATATAAGTAACTAGAGTAAAACTTATACATTCCATGGATTTAATGTCATTGCCTCATATTTGAATATACCAATGAAATACTCATAAACAAAACACAATGACATTATCACAGAGTAACTTCTTCATTTGGCATTTAATGGGATCATCTCCTACAAATATTGTGAAAACATTTTCTCATGTGCTATTGGTAATAGACAAGATTGCAAAAGGTTCCATTATCACTTCATAAGATTTGCTAAGTCCCAAGAATAAACACATATTTGGACTAACACAACTTGATACATCAAAAGTGCTCCTATTTAAGGCACTGGAAGACTAGTGGGAATTGATGAAAAATATGAATTGTAGAATGTGTTCCTTTGAAGAGCAATTCCAGTTATAAAACCTTAAATGAAGTGTTGGCAAAGGTAGTTACTGGAAAAGGCTTGCTTTAGTAAAGGGCTATGAATATTTGGTAATTAGCATGTTCACTAATTTGATATGAAAATGTGATTTTTAACCTCATATAAATGTGTTTTTTACAGTGTTAATTTATTCAATACATTTTTTTCCCACAAGTCAAGAAAAAACCTTCAACTTGGATCCAATATAAATGATGATAAATTTCAAAGAAGTGGAAGCTAAATTAATGAAAAACGTTATGCAAAATGCTTTATAATAGAGTTAAAATGTAGTAGTTTTAAAACATGTATCAATCTATAATTATGATACTAATCGCTTAACTACTTAATATTTTATTGTTCCGCTTGAATAAACACACCTGTACAGCCAGTTTTTCCTTTCTTGCCAGAGTAGCCCATATCACAGTGGCAGATAAATGAGCCTTTTGTGTTTTCACAGGTTCCACTTAGGCAGATATTTGGATTCAGGTCACACTCATTGACATCTGTAAAACATAGGTATTATGAATACATGTAACTATTTGATATCATTGAATACTTTCCCCCTGAGATAAAATAACTATGACAAATTAGAAAAGGTAAAATGTTTTTACTCAGAAAAACAATGTTAAATTTTAGGGGCCAATTTACACTTGCTCTTCATAGCAAGCTCAGACTGGCTTTCATCTGGCCAATAAGCAGCCGGCCAAGTAATCAAATAAACAGATGGACTCCAGGCTGAGTCTAGACTCATTTATATGACAGTCTAGAAAACTTTTTAACAGCATACTCTGTTGCAAGATGAAAATTTTAATTCAGTCTGAATGATGCTAACAATTTAGTTTCCATATTTTGAAAGAAAGGATAGATTAACTGGTTATCTTAATGTAAATAAAGACTTCTTTTCCAAATTAAAAATTATTTTTTATGACATTCATTTTAATTTCTAGGACTTCAAAAATTTTCAGTAAAGGCTTTCAGAAGATAAATGTGATAAAAATTTAAATATAATCGATACTAGACTATTGCTTCTGGCCAAGACTGAATAACAGAGATTAAAATTACATTCTCACATGAAACAACCCAAAAAATGGGCAATAGATACGTCAAAAAAATGGTTTCCAGACATTGAACATTAAGCAACAAAAGACAGTGATCCCTGAAAGAAAGAAAACAAACTAGGTGAATTCTACAATTGCCCCAGATTGCCGAATAACCCCATGGCATAAGGAGGGGGTACCAGACGGAACCAGGCAGTGTCCTTGAGTTGAGGAGATGAATCGGGGCATCCTGGAAGGCTGAGGTAGTTAGGGGGTCACAGAGCAGAAAAAGGACAGGGGAGAGCTACGCAGAAGAAAACAATGCCAGAGACATGCCAAGAGTCGTCCTCAAGTATTCAGAGGAATAGTGACCAGCACAGTCGTGTAAGGAAACAAACTACTCGAGGCTGGGAAAAGCCCTGCCCAAGAAAATGAGAGGGAACAATCCTCAATGTTCACAGGTGGTCTGGAATTGTGCCTGTTCCCTCCAGCCAGACTGGAAAACCTCATAATTCACAGGGAATCTGGTAGAATATCCAGAAGGGTCTTACCTCTCTAACAGAGCAAAATTACCCCTAGACTAACTGCAGCTGAAAGGATTCAAAGCTTAAAAGCAAGACTTTGAAAGGGTTCTATGTGTTTCCAAGTAATTTAACTCTATTTCAGAACAAAGTTCAAAAATATTTCTAGGAATACAAAAATACCCAGCACTCGGTAAGAGAAAATTTACAATATCTGGCATCCAATCAAAAACTACCAGTCACTCAATGAAGCAGGAAAATATTACCCAAAATGAAAAAGTCAACTTATTCAAATGACCCAGTACTAACACAGATGATACAGTTAGAGACAAAGACACTAAAAGTTATTGTAACTGTATTCCATGTGTTCAAACAGCTAGAGGAATGATTGAACTTATTATGCAGAGACACATAAGATAAAAAAAAAATACCCAGGTCAAACTTTTAGAGATGAAAAATACTCTGCATGTGAGGAAAGGCAGATTAGATATCGTAGAAGAAAACTTTATCAAATTTCAAGGCATAACAATAGAAACTATACACAACAAATGGATCAATTCTAAAGTTTACCGCATTCTTGTCAGAGGTAGATTTTGTTTGCCTTTAGCCAGGCATTTAAAAAGCCTACATTCTAGTCATAGCAGAAAGAGGGTTAAGTGGGCAAAAGTAATGGATAGACATAAAAGAAATGTCCATCTGGAGTTGATGGTCAGCTCAGTCCACATAACGTATGTGACAAGAGTACCATTTAATAGCCACAAGAAAGCTCTCTTTGTGTTCTGTACCCCTAACCCATCCTTACTTGTCCTATGGAATCTTTATTTTAATGACCCAAACTAACTTTATGTAATTTAACAGTGCTTATGAACCAGACAAGATGAAAAATTCCATCTTCTTTGCTTACCTACACAAGTCTTCATGTCTTCAGATGCCATGAATCCATCATAACACAAGCACCTGTACTCTCCAGGGATATTTGTACACTGACCACCATCACAGATATTGGGATTATCTTCACACTCATCGATGTCTGCAAAGAATAAAAACCAACAACCACAGGTTGTTCATATTGGTTCCGTTATTCAGTGAGAAAATATTAACTGACCCAAGTCAAATAAACTTAGTCTACTAGTAAAGACTATTAACTCTCAAATCCAAATAAAGCTTTACGTAAATTAGCCCATCAGGTTATCCTTGGTAAAAAAGGAAAAAAATCATTTTCAAGATTTATAATACACTACTCAAAGGCAAAGTCCACACCTGCTTAAAAGTCTATCATTTAATTAAAATCTTTATCTCATTTATCATTCAAAAATTATTATAAATCTTATTTTCCTTATTGTCAAATCATAAATGCCTGAAGTCTATCACCTGTTTTAGCAATATTTTAAAGTAAGAATTACTTGAAATAACTATACCTACTTAGATGCTCTTAGTAATAATATTTAATTTCAACAATTTTTATAGCCAAATTTATGGTAGAGTTTTTTAAGGGACATTTTTTCTAGGTCACATAAAATAATTTTGGCTCCTAAATCCCAATTCTCTTCTTAAACCAAGCCCAAATCAAAGCCTGTGTTATTACCCACTTTGTTTCTCACCACCACCTAGCTCTCATCTCTCACAGCACAGGGTGACCAAAAAAAAAAAAAAAAAAGGAAGTATAAATCAGGCCACCGGTTCTCAAACTTCAGCATGCATCCAAATCATTTGGAGAGCCTGTGAAAACACAAATTACTGGGATCTACCCCAGTAGTTTCTGATTCTGTAGCTGGAATGGGCCTGAGATACATTTTTTAATAAGTTCTCAGGTTATGCTGTTGCTGATGGTTCAAGGAATACATTTGGAGTAGCTCTGAATTAGGCCAAAACATCAAACTCTTCAAAAGTCTGCTCAGTGAAGGAAAACGTATTTTATATTCCATTTATGATGTGCCAGGTACTGTGGTAAGCTCTGTAAATACTATTTTACACAGGCAATTTGAACTCCATTTTATAGATGAGGATTCTAATACTAAGTATGTTGATCAAGGATACAGTTAAAATATATGACAAACAAGGATTTAAACTCAATACTGCTCAACTCCAAAACCTGGGTCCTAAACCACTTTACTTAGGAACCTATTGAAAGAATGAACATGAGGCTAGAACCTACTCACCGGTGCACGATCTCTGGTCAGGCATTAGCGCAAAACCCGGCTGACAGCTACATTCATAGCTGCCTTCAGAGTTTGTGCAGAAGGTTTCACAACCACCGTTCATTATGCTGCATTCATCAATGTCTAAGAGAAATGAAAATAATATTACCTTCTGGTATGGTCTGGATGTCTGTCCCCTCCAATATTCATGTTGAAATTTAATTGCCATTGTAATACTATTTAAGAGGCAGGACCTTTAAAAGAGGTAATCAGTCTATGAGGGCTCTATCCTCACGGTGGGATTGGTGCTGTTATCAAAGAGCAAGTTCAGCCCCCTCTTGCTCTCTTTCAGCCTCATGCTTTCTGTGATGGGATAATGTAGGAAGAAGGACCATGCAAAATATTGGCACCTTGATATTGGATTTCCCATCTTCCAGAACTGTGAATTAATAATTTCTGCTCATTATAAATTAACCAGTTTCAGGTATTCTGTTATAGCATCACAAAAATGAGCAAACACACCTCCCTCTATGTTTATGAGTATGGCACATTTTTAAAGTTTCCTGGCATAGGTCAAATAAAGGGGAAAAAGCATTCGAGGGCAACTGAAGTCACTGTTCGACTCCTTCAACAAACTACCTACCTACTATGTGCTAGAGATGAGGATCTAATAGTGAATGGGACAGACACAACCCATGCCTTCAAAGTGATTACACTGAGGCCAAAAGACAAATGAACAATTAATTGCACCATGCATGATGTGCCATTTGCAACGCAGGAGAAGTACTGGGTGCTAGGAGAACACATCTTAGCTATGATAATGGGCACGTGGATGAAATTCTCTTGGCCACAGGTTCACTCACAAACTTGAAATTCAGTTTGATTGGCTGACGTTCCAATCCTTTTCAAGAACCTGAGTTGAAGTTCTGAGTTGTCCTGGGCCACGTTTCAGAAAAATTTGGGCTGATTTATGGTTTTGGGTAGAAACCATGTGAGACTTGGCAGTTCCACATGGTATACACCCCAAACCAGGCAAAAACTGGCAGTTTCTACAAAGTTTCACTTTGACTTGGGGCACAATAAAGCCACAGGGCTGTCTGTGCCACTCTTCACAGCACGACTAAACCTACAGAGGGCTGACCACAAAGCGAAATTCTTGTCCCACAGAAACCCATTTTTAAGGAGTGCCAGGCATAGCCTCTACTGCAGTGTAAGATATGAACATTCCATGGTCTTCTTTCCAATAGTTATTCTTTGAAATCTTCTAGCTTATCTAAACCACATAAGGGCAGAGATTTCACCTCAGCATTTTTGCCTTTTCCACAGTGCTCCCTGTGTTTAGTTTATTTCAGGTGGCTAGCTACCATTTGTTAATGAGCATCGGTATGCATGTGCGTAAACACGCACATACTACTGTTCCCTATCCAAACAGCATGGGTCAAATTATGCTTATTAGAGCTAAAACATCCCACGTCCTTCATTTAACTGGTTCTTTAAAGATAATGGAGATGAGATCCAAAGATCGTGAGCCACTATAAAAAGAATATTGCAGGGAAACAGGAAAGATAAGTACAAGCAGTGATGAAAACAAAACCTGGAGTACATTGAGTGTTTTAGGAAGAAATAAAACAAAATAAAAGATAGAACTTACCAACACAAAATAGCCTATCAGGAGTTGAATGGTAGCCAGGGTTGCAGGTACACTGATACTTCCCTATGAGATTCACACAGCGGCCATTGGGGCACAGGTGTGCACTCAGCTCACACTCATTGATGTCTGTTGGGAAAAGAAGAAGAATAAACACCCAGACATAAGCTTCTGACTCTGGCAGCGATGTCGGTCAACAACTAACCCCAAGTAACTGGTGTGAATGTCTTCCTCCTTACCGATACATGCAGAGATGTTGGGGGACAGCTGATGGCCAGGCGGACATTCACAGCGGTAACTTCCCTCTGTATTGTGGCACACACCACCTCGGCATAGGAGAGGATCTCTCTGACACTCATCGATATCTGCAAAATGGAAATGACCATGTTACTGGTGGCGGCAGTGGTGGCCTCATCTCCTCTACCAGACCAGAGCACCTTCCCCACCCGTTGCTGGGTGTCCTGGCTAATAAGGGTTCACAGTCTTCCTTTTCTGTCTCACTCAGAAATGCCTGGGAGGTGAGAGATCATACCCCTCGCCCATGCTAGGGACCACCCATGGTCAATAATTGATTGAACTGACATGGGAGTATAAAATCTTGACCCCAAACAAGGCAATACACATTCTTTGTCTCAAGGTGGGACAACTTCTGGTGGCATTCATATACCAGAGCACCCCGCAGAATTAGACTAAAGCCAAAATACAGCCATACTCTTGATTTATTTTCTTCTCCTGCACTACCCTGCTTTCCTCACTTCCTGACAAGTACCTTCTGAGAGAATTTGCTCACAGAAAGAAATGTCACTTTTGCAACACTCTCCATTTCAAACTTTGTTTCTAGGAAACCAGACCTAAGACAACCAGCTTATCAATCGCCTTTTCTAGAAGTGTTGGACAGAAATCCTGTATAGGGACCTCTACTACACCTTCTGTTTCAATTGTTCTCTCTCCCCACTGGGTATCCATTCCAGGTGTTAAACTCACTTCTCAAGGACCCACATCTGGTGTCCACTGTCACCCACAAACCTACAGCATGAATTCCCTCATTCTTTCTACCTCCGTCTCCCTCTGCTGCAGACTGATTCCTAACTCACTGGTCTGCAGCCCAGTGCACTGGGGCAGCAGGACATAGGCTATGAGCCATCAAAGCTTCTTGGAATCCTCCTTTCTGTGTTGATCAAATGATCCCAAACTTACCCATGCAGTTCTTCATCATCATGAATCCACTTTCATAGCCTTCGTCACATTTGCATTCAAAGTCCCCAGGGGTGTTCACACACTGGCCTCTGCCACAGAGGTCAGGAGATATGCGGCATTCGTCAATGTCTGCACAAAAACAACAAGTGGCAGCAACTGAGCCTCAGGACAGCCTTATTTTTGCAGCAACATGTTAAAGAGGTTTGGGGCCTGTTGGGGGTGGGGGGTGCTAGGGAAAGGATAGCAAGGGGTGGGTAGATGATGGGGGGATGGGTACAGCAAACCACCAGGGCATGTGTAATACCTATGTAATAAATCTGTACATTCTGCACACGTAGCCCAGAACTTAAAGTATAATAAATAAAAATTTAATTTAATTTAATTTAAAAAGAGGTCTAAAGGATATCCCCTCTCCTGGCCCTTGAGGCTCATTCACTGACCTGTGCAGTTCCTTTCTTCAGAATCAAGAGCAAAGCCACTGTCACACCTGCATTTAAAGCTGCCGATGGTGTTTCTGCACTTGCCGTGGGTGCAGAGGCTGGGTATCATCTTGCACTCATTGATATCTTCAAGAATAAGAAAATGTGGGGCAAAAAAGGTTTATGAGCAACCAGTCAGGAGGTCTCAGTGCCCACCATTTTAAATCCTGAAGGTTAGAAGTTCTTGATTTATGGTCTTGGCAATACACATTTCAAAGAATGTGTGATGATCCATGATATATGACTTTGTAAACATTTCTAGCCTTTTAAATTTCTACATTTTTAAAAGCATTGTTAAAGAAGCAAAGAAATGTGTCTGCTCAGACTTCTAGGGCCCAGCACACGACCTGATACACAGTGAATACTTAACCACTACTTGCTGAATGAATAGATAACATATTCTAAACCACCAGTATCTATATTTAAAGCACAAAGAAGGTTATTAGAATATATTATCCTACAGCTATCAACTGACTGTGTAGCAGAATGAGATATTACTTATTACTGTTTGGTGCTTTTTTGGATATACCAAAAATTCGAAAATTTCAAAGATATATTTTATAATTTAAATTATTGCAAATAATTTGTACAACTAAAAAATATTTTCTCAATGTTATATACCTTAAGATTTCTTTCTTTCTTTTTTGAGACAGGATTTGCTCTGTCATCCAGGCTAAAGTGAAGTGGGGCATGATGTTGGCTCACTGCAACCTCTGCTTTCTAGGTTCAAGCAATTCTTGTGCTTCAGTTATTCAGGTGTGTGCCACCATGCCTAGCTATTTTTATTTTATTTATTTATTTTTTTTGTAGACACAGGGTTTCACCATGTTGTCCAGGCTGGTCTCGAACTCCTGGACTGAAATAATCTGCCCACCTTGGCCTCCCAAAGTGCTGGGATTATAGGCGTGAGCCACTGTGTCCAGCCCAAGATCTCATTAATATAATTTAAAGAGCTTCTTGTATACTAGAAGACTCTGCATACATGTAAAATGTGACCTGAGTTTCCCACAAAAGGGGCCTTTCCAAAACAAGACAAAACACTCAAGAAATATGCAAGGTCATTTCTACATGTGAGACAGAACTGGGAGATTAAATCTTCAGAACATCAAGTCCTTCTTCAGCAATGAATTATCATAGCCTTTGGAAGCAAAATTATTCAAGTTCCTTTGAATTTACGTAATCGGCATTTAAGAGGGCCATCTAGAAACTCTCTCTCTATACAGAACAATTCTAACTCCCAGGACTTCCTGAACCAAACAGTTAAAAAAATTTTAAAAAGTCCATATTTTTCTAAACAAAGATAATTATATAATTCAGAAAGCAAAAAGTCTATGCTGGGATGATCAAATACAACCCTGAGATCATGAAAATGCATCCTGTTGGTCTAAAAAGGAAAGTAACGGGCTATGGAAAACTTAACATTGTACCTTTGAAGAAAGGTTTTCCATTTGTAATTTCTTTTGTGGCAAATCCGGGTCCTCTGGGACACAGCTCCTCATACTCAGGAGTATTTCTCATGGGACACTCCTCGCATTCCTCAGTACCCCAGGCTGCCCCGACAGAGCAGCAGCAGGCGTCCATGCGGTGGCGGCCAGCAATAGGCAGGGTGCACTCCTCGTCCTCATACCTCAGGTAGCAGGTTTCCAGGCGGATGTCTGTCAGAGGGAACAGAGGGAGGTGAAACACAGCCACACTGCTTTCACTGCCCCCAAATGCCAACACTCTGTTAGGCAAAGTACTGCACACACAATAATTTGCTGTATACTTACTGAATGGAATTAAAAAAAAATATCCCAGGCTCCTGTGTTGGATATTCTTGCCTAATAAAGACTCTCTTCTCTTTGTCAGCCCATATTTGTACCTCTTATTTCTGAAAAGTTCCCTTTCAACATTAGGTGTTTTCTGGTAATTCTACATAAGGAATGGTATTCTGAGAGATCCCACAATGCTCTTTTGGGGGATGTTTCCTTCTGTACAAAAATACCTATGACCGATGCATGCACGCCATGATGTCTTGGCATGTCCTCCACGGCTAAAAGCCAACTGTACTTTTTTTATTGTTGGAGCATCTTGAGATTAAAGAGAAAAATGCAAAGAAAAGCCATTCACTCTTCTTCTCAAATATTTCTTTTACCTCAACTTGTGCTTATGGGCACATTCTTCAGTATACATATGTGTGATACTTCCAACCTCAAACCCAAATTCATGGGATTATGAAAAAGTAGAAAGCATAGCAGAGCAGAGGTCAGAAGACCTGGATTTTGGTCCTGTTCTGTAACTCAGTGGATTCTCTTCAATAAATCACTACTTCTAAACCTGAATTTCCACATCAGTTATAGGATGTTGTACTCATCTCACAGAAGGTTCTGTGAAGCTCAGATGAGATTATGCATCTGAAAACAATGAAGTGTAATGAATTAAAACATGAGATGTGTCTTCCTTCTCTTTCTTCTTGACAACAGGGTCATTAACAATTTATCTAACTGCCCTGGCTTCCTCTAATGTTAGAAAGTTTTGGAAGTCTTCTGGGCAGCTTTATATTCAGGCTGCCTTCACTAAGATGGATTTTTTTTAAATGAACCCTAAATTAAACACTGAAGCATCTTTCAACTAAAGAACCTAGAAAATTCTCATTAAATGCCGATTCCTCCTAAACAAATAAACTAAGACACAGAATAGCATTAACTGACATCCTTAGTTACAAAACTACTTTTGGTTCTGAATTCCCGTTTCTACTCCATATTATTTATTTAAGCTATACACCATAAACTTCAATAGTTAAAATTTGTTAATTCTAATTTGTAAGTGAGCAAAATCCTTCACTGTATACCACTCTTTCAACCACCTGTAGTAGTCTTCACTGAGCATGCACTTCAGAGTAATGTGGTTTCAGATGCACAGGACAGGTAAGCATCATTTCTACAGTCATGGCCTCAGAAACCAGTGACCCAAGGGATATATTCTAGGCAGGCAGAAGCCACAGTAGTGACACCAGAATAAGTCTGTCAGACCTCATATGCGTGACTGTGGGATCTCAAACTTGCTGCTATCATGAGCTCATAGGGATTAGGACTTAGAGTTCTAAGGACTTAGAGCTGGGGTGAGATAATTTGGCACGAGGATCCCACTTAGGCTCTAGCAGTTGGCAGAGTATCCCACTATGACTAGCAATGACACCTGCCCTGGGGTCTCTCAGGTTCACTTCTCAAGGGAGTGGTATCTTCACTCTTGATGATGTCCACCAGTGTTTCTGCAAGGACCTGTCCTTTTGGACAATGTCAGGATATGCTTAGAAGACATGGGCCACAGTTTCCAGTTATGTGCAAATGTTGTTCTTTTATCCACCACTCACCTTGTATTTTATAGTTCATGGCATATGGGGCCGATTTAAGAGCTCTGGAATAATAACTGTGATACTGGTGATTTAAAGAAGAGTTGCGTATCAACAGAAACTACAGCTGCTCCTTACTAATTTGAAAGACTGTTTGGAGGAGCAGCCATGGACCCTATTGGACATGCTGAATTTTGGAGCATGTGTTTGTACCTGAAGCTAAGTGCTCAGCTGTATCTTGTTAACTGCATTTTTAATAATCTTTAATAAATTATTATTAGAAAAATAATGAGCTCGGTATTTACCCAGACAGATCCTTCCTGTGGCATCCAGAGTCATTCCATTGGGACACTCACACTTGAATGACCCCCTAGTGTTAACACACAGGCCATTTTTGCACACTCCTGGGAATACTTCACATTCATCAATATCTAAAAAGAAAAAAAGGACAAAGTTAATATAACTTTATAGTATCATTTTTACCTTATTCCACTCACGGAGTCATAATTATTTCGAATTAGTCATAATTATCCATTTCGAACCTGGTAGGTTCATAAAACTAGTTTGCCTACAAATAGTTCCTGTAGAATTTCTAGGGTGTCTGAATAGGAACCAGAGTGAGCCCACCTACTACTAAAGACATAAGAGTTTCTCCATCGGTTTCAGGGAATAACCTTTAAGTTGCAGAGACAGGCAGCTAGTATGAGTTCTTGGAAACAGCTCTGTTGAGACCAGATGTCTGGAAATAAGTAGAGAAGCAAAATCCTGGTCTTTCAAACTAAAAAAGAAGAAATAGCTTGAAGGTCAGCATAGAAAAATATCCCAGCAAGGAGTATGTGTGGCCAGTGAAGGGTCTCTTTTAAGAAGTGCTGAGAAATCACCAGAAAATGTGCAATCGATTCTAACTCAGCAATGGTCTTGGGCTGTGCTGTCAATGCTTTGGTCCCAGGTTGGGTTGAGGAGAATTAAAAGATACTCATGTTCATTCATTCATCATTCATCTAATCTCTCTCAAATGTACCAGTCCTTCCCAGTTTGCTTAGTGGACAGCAATATGTTCTCTGCACTTAATTTGGAAAAATATTCATCACCAAGTTAATCAAAAGAAAGGCACTTAACTTGCCAATGCCAAAAAAAAAAAAAGGGGGGCGGGGAGCATTATTTAAGAAACTCATACACACTGTGTCTCTACTTCGAAGAAATAACTTTCCACATCAGAAACGCTGAAAAAGTATTCTGAATCTTTCCTTGTAAGAGAGATCAACGGGGAGAGGGTGAAATCTACCTTTCTGGGTTTTTTGTTTTGGCCACTTGTACAACAAAATATGCTGCTGAGGTCAGATAAGTTATTAACAGCAGGTCTGGACCAGAGAAAGGCCAAAGGATTCAGTCATCATTTGGAAAGCAAGACCTTGGGTGGGGGTTGTAGTGTGCCTCTTTGTTTTAACAGGGAAAAAACTTCATTTCATCCCACATATGGGACTAATTGCTGTTTTTAAAATTTTTCAGCTGCTGTGTCATGTCAGGTTGTGTTAGTCACCATGACCTATGTCTATCTGAAACTCCACGAGAAAGAATCACAGCAAACTGAAAAAACTCTCTTTCAATAAAGAGAAAACAGAATGTGTCCTAAATCATCCACGACTGCAAAACAAACAAAAAAATGCCCGGACAAACTGAAGAAACGTAAATTTTACAGCTTCATCAAAAACTTCCTGTCTTTCTCTTCCTGACAGCATTTTGAAAGTGCAGTCTCTCTCAACTATGATCAATCTAAAACATTTTCAGCCATCCACCCTTTCCTTTGGACTTAGCGGTCTGACACTAGCAATACCATATATACATGTGTGAAATTAACAGCTGTTCTGTTTTGTAGTTCTCATTATTTTTTTTCCTCTGTTGCATACTTCTCCCTAGTGAAGTTATGTGACAGCTTTATCCAGTCCAAGTTAACACAAACATTCATCATGCACACAAAAATGTATGGTTTATAAGTAATCAGAAATACCTTCACATTGTGTTCCTTTAATTCTTGAGTACCCTTTACCACATATGGGATCTGTAATAAAAACAAAAAACAAAACAGAAAACAAATTTGAGATGACAATATCCAAACTTTGCAGTTGTAACATAGTATGAAAAACATGACCTGGAACATGAAGTAGATTGTGTTGCTATAAATAAGTATGAGATAACAAAGCGTTTCTGAGATTGCATAGGTGAGGAAGAACAATAATAAAATGTCTCCTCAAATAAGGCTCAATTCCACTAATATATTCCAAAAGACACTGGGACACCCTATAGCTCATATTAAAGTGATATCTAAGACGGAAACCGAAGGTAGATTTCTCTCTCGCTGTTAACCTGAAAATAGGAATCACGCCATAGAATTACTGTAACATGAATCGGGAAAACACAGTCTAGAATTTGGAGATCTCATGCCCTCCGGCATTCACATAAATTTACACATTTATATATCGAAACATTCAATCGGCAAAACCATGAGCAAGCCTCTCAAACCTCAAATTCCCAATAGATGTAGATATTTGCCAGCAATCCTTGTGAAGTTTAGTTAGGAATACTGGTTTCTTCACATCAATTAGCTTTTTGAAGGAGAATCTATACCTATAAAAAGCTCAGAATCCCTCACCACAAAGTTCCCAAGAGTCGGTAGGAACTGGTGCTCCAGGGAAGCAACACCAAAAAACTAACCACCTTACAATATGAGGATAGAAGATAATTAATTAACAAAATCATATAAAAGTTGACACTTATTTCCCATTCAGCAATATGTTTGGGGTCATCAGGATTAAATATTTCAAAATTCTCATGTGAGTCTAGATACATGTCCCTTTTTTATGGAGAGACTAGAATGATATAGGTACTGCAGCATGGGTTTCTCTTACCAACTTGGCATGGGGTGCACGGACTCCCCCATGCAGCACCGAGGGAGGAGCAGCACTGGGACTTTAAGGTGGCTCCATTGATGTTGATCTCACACCGCCCATCAATGGTGACAGTCTGCCAGCAAGTGCCCTTGATGGTTTCTGCAGATGAGGGAATATTTAATAGAATCTATATAAAAATTCAAACATACACCTTGGAATTATAGGAAAAAGCAGCATTTGAAACAAGGAAGAAGGAAGTTTTTAATGTTGTTCATCCATACTTAAACTCTTTTGCAGGACAAGCTGACATTAAGTATAACAACATTGATAGACACAGAAAAATCATTCTCAGAAGATAAATACCTATGCAGATGGTTTTTGTTGGATCCAAAGTACTTTCAGAAGAACATTCACAAATAAAAGAGCCTGGGCTGTTCTTGCAGACTCCATTAATGCAAGGACTTGATTCGCATTCATCAATGTCTGAAATGAAAACAGGTCTACATTACTGCTAAAATCTAGTCTTGGGCCTAAAAGAGTACTTCAACTTTGGCCTCAATTGCTATTAGAGATCCTTCGTTCCACATAGTAAAGCTGGCCTAAATCATTTTTCCCTACACTAGATGGAATGCCAAAATAGTAACTCTATAATGTAGAATAGTACATCTCTATAGTATAGAATACAGCACTTGGATGAATCCTTTTATTCAGAAAATCTGGAGTAAATATATATGTGATTTCTGAATTAATAGCTCAAATAGCAGATATATAACATTTTATTTATCTATTAAATGATGGCAATTAAAATGCCAATTGCAAATAAATATCCTAAGTGGCTAACAAAATACATAGTAATGCCATTTAGAACCACAGAATTTCAACTAAATTGGCGTAACTGTCTAAATACAGGGGACCCTAATTTAGTCTTATGATTTTCTAATGGCATTCCAAAAGATAGCAAAGTACATAGCATAAAAACAGAAATATGGTTTACCTTCACATGTTTTTAGGTCAGGTTTGTAGATAAATCCCTTGGGGCAGGTACAGACAAAACTTCCAGGAGTATTTCTACACTGTCCATTGTCACAAAGGAGACTGTTCAGTACACATTCATTAATATCTGGAAAGTCAATGAAAATGAACACTTAAAATGGCCCAAACTTTGCCTGTAACTCCTTTGCTCTTTTACATTAGATCTTTAAAGTCATAATGATATGATCAATTCAAGGAAAAAGGCCAAACTCCTCTATCATTAGCTTTTACCTAAGTTATCTCATTTTAGGAAAACAAAGGCTTGACCTGGTCATCTAAACTAAATACCTACAAAGCCCAAAGTCAGGCTATTTAGTTCACTTATTTCTTTAGCAGGAAGAATATACAGATCTGCTGGAAATCATTAATCTTTATAAAGATATATAATTAAATTTATAAGTTTATGTAATTTAATTCATTTTGTCAGAAGTAAAAGGATTAACCTTATTGATTTAAGGAACTAAATAAATATTTAGAAAATGTGGTCCATCTTTGATATGTGTTAGTTCCAGAATGGGTGTTTCTTCCTTAGAATAATTCAAATTGTCTCCAGTTAGGATTGTAAAGCATAAAGTAATCTGTATAGTTTGTAATTGTCATGGGGAATTTAGATTCATGATTCAGGGAGTTCAGGAAAACTCCTTGCTTTTAGCTGAATAATATGCCTGTCTGAAGCAAAACCCAACTTTAAAGGTTTAACTTAACAGAGAGCAGCTTTTCCCGAAAACAAGCTGTTTTGTCTGATTAAGTCTAATAAATGGTTGGGAGAAGAGCTGCTTCTCTCTCAGTAAAAACAAGGTTGACTTTGTAGTTACATGAGAATGGCTCTGAATCTCTGCATTCTATATATCTGAGGAGCTTCTCTTTAAAGGAGTGAAATCTGATACATCATTATTTTAAGGAGTGAATCATTTCAAGGAGTGAATCTGATACATCCTTATTCATAAATTGTCAAGATTCAGTGATGTAAATTTTTGTTACTAAAGGCATGCATATGCTGTGCTGACATACGAAATATAAAGTGTCCACTTGCCCAGTCCTCTAAACTACTCAAAGGCAGTTTTCTCCCAGCAATGAAAGAAGGAATGCATTATGCAGGAAATGTTTCCGAAAACAGGTGAAACTTCTTACCAACACAGTTTTTCCCAGTTGAATCCACTTCATATCCTGAATTGCATATGCATTTATAGGTTCCACGAAGGTTTTCACAGATTCCATTTGGGCAAATATCAGGATCTAGTGCACATTCATTTATATCTGCACCACAAAAAAGTTCCAAATCAATTAACATTATATAATAAATATTGACTGAAACTGTTAAAAATATAACACTACAATAAATGTAATGACCTTAGAACCTACTGGAAGGGGAAAAAAACCGATTTCACTGGGAATCAATCCCTTTCTCTCACTAAGATATTTTCTCGAACTACCAGCTGAGATAACCAATCCTTAATCAAGTTGATGGAGACCTCCTGAGCTTCGCCTAGTCCAAGCACCAAGATGGAAAAGAGGATCAAAAGCAGATCTCAAGTCCCCCCAGCTGGTCTCCCCGCCGCCAGCTCCTCTTTCTTCCATCTACTCTCCATGCCGCAACCATTCTTACCACCCTAAAAACAAGGTGATTATGTAATTCTCGTGGTTCAAATATTCATAGGCTCAACAATAACCTCAAGATTAAACTGAAATATAAATTCTTTGTTTACTTATCCCAAACTTCTCACTCTTCTGTGAACATACAATGCCCTCTTCACTGTCAGGAATGCTTGGAATAGGCCTATTTACAGGTCAAAAGCCAGCACCAACACCACATGCTCTGAAAAAGCCCCTGCTACTCTGCCGACCTGAGGTGGGGCCCTCCCTTTTCTACACTCTCACAATTGAGAGGCTGGGGGGAGGTCTCATCCCCAAGGCAGGTGCAGAATGACAACCAGTGAATGGATAGTCTCGAATCCTAGTGCCTGACTCTTGTATAAATTAGGGTTGACTTTTTTTGTTTTTCTAAGTCCCTATCACAACTTACTTATTCCCCACTACCTCCTTATTCATTATAAGTTTTCTTACCTCTCCTCTCTCCTCCTCTGAATGTTTCCTCCCCATTTTCATTCACAGGCAATGATGAAACTAATCATGCTTAATGAACTGACAATCAATTCAGCCAGTCCATGGTCTTTCAGATCTCCCTGAATCAAACCGCGCAGCTTTGTATTAATAAAATAATCCCTTCCTCTTTCTTGTCACCTATTTTCACACTTCCAGTTCTCACCAGTATTTCTCTAGTTAAGTATTTTATTCTCTTCAGACTCAGTTAATTGCTGTCACTGCTCCCTATTGCTGTCTTACAATACTGAGCACTTAACAGTTAAGGATCCTTCAGAATGCAGATGGAGAATGCTTCAACCAGCCCCTCATCCTGAGTCGTACTTGATAGTGGAAGATCCGAGGAGAGTCAGGCTGCCCCTTTTCAAGCACGAGCGACGAAAGCCATTATATCTCATCTGCGGGCACCCATCAACCACACTGGGAGAGCACCTGATCCCTTCAGTAGCCACGCCCCACAGCCACACCCAGAAATCTTAGAGCCCGCAGTGCCCTGGCTGCTCTGCCACTGAAAGCTTCTGAGCATCCCAGATACATGGCACAGCGATGGCCGGAGAGGGAGTCAGGCCAGACTAGTGTGAGGGGATCAACTGGAAACCCACAGGAAAGCTGATGCTGCCTCTGCACATGCTGAAGGTAGTAAATTTTGAAAGGAATCCTTACCACTGCCTGCAGACGTCATCCCCGGCCCACTGCTGCAGAGTGCCTGATATTCCGCTGCAATAAATTAACAGACAGTAAATGATTCCCTTGTTTGCACAACAGGTTGATCCTGCCCTGGGTTTTGCACACATCATTTCCTCCAAAGTAAGTAGAACCAAAATTAAGTGGTAACGGAAAAGGAGGTATCTCCCCAGGGAGTCACCTTTACACGAGGCTCCCATTTTAAAGGCTACACATCATCGAGGAAAACAACTTTTAAGGACACAGGCAAGTTACAGCAATTCCTTGCGCAAAGCCCTTTCGGAAAAGGTGTTTTTCCTATTACTTGATTTTGTTCACCAGGGAACACTTCACACTTACAGTGAAATGTGCCTGTTAAAATGTGGTTGCTTAACTGTTAATAAAACTTTCTCCCACCATCTTGGGAATAATTTTGTTTCTCAGTGCTAGCTGGTTTTTTTTTTTTTTTTTTTTTTCAGTACAATCAGTTCTTAACATTTCTTCATTTCTCTCTGCAAATTCTCTAGTCTCCCCTCACAACAGCAGCAACAGAATACCTACTCTTGCATTTAAGTGTATTTTTAAAGTTAATATTTATCAGGACACTGGATTAATTCTCTATGATATATTCATAGAGAAACCATTGCTTAAAATTAAAACTGTGAGATCTTACTGAAGAAATTGAGGTATAAAGAATATGTCCCCAAATTTGAGATAGAATCAAATTTCTATTTCTTAAAATTAATACAATGTTTTACATACAATACCAACAATATTAACAGTGAATGATGAAAATGTAGAACTAACTGGAATCACACCATCCAAGGAAAGGAAACTAGTGTCGTCCCCTTAGTTGCCAATGGTTTCTGGCAAACACAGTCTCATGGTCAAATGTAAATCATCTGTGCTTAAGTGGAAGGCGAAATCACCAGGGCTGGGGCTTATTGTAGAGGCTGACTGCAACTCACAGCTGAAGCAAATAGTTCCTATCTTCTGCAGGCCAGAGAATTGCATCCCTGATGACAGTGGATGCAAATGAGTCATACAAACAAAAATTACCGTTGTCTTCTAACAAATGTTAACTTGACAAAGCAGCGACGATTTAATTTTCAAATCATCTTAGAAGGGGCCAAAAAAGGAACAAATGGGAAGGTATGTTTGAAAGCCAGGTCTGAGAACAAAAAGAAATTCATCCTTTTTATTCTGTTATATCAGCAAAAAACTAAAACACTAATGAAATACTGTAAGTAATAAAACAAGAAAACCAAAATCATGCCAGTTTCATAAAAAGCATATTTACAGATCATGACAACTTTGCTGATGCTTGGCCTATTAAAGAGCAAATTATTGTCACCATTGTTTTCCATTTGGGTAGGATCTGGTACTAGACCATTTTCTGTAGTGAGTTCAAATAAGCATAAGTTTTTAATACCAAAGACAATGCTTATTGCTGGGAGTTTGGGAAGCAGTCCTTTTCCTCTGTTATTTTCTTCTCCCATAAATTTGGAATAATGATTCCCATTTCACCTGGTGACCGTACAGAATTAACATTACATGTTTAATGATTTCACCTGTACTGTGCACAGCTCAGGCCCTGAATAAGGGGTAGATGTTGATGAGATATCTCAGTGTAGTGCCATGGAGACAGCGGTATGAGGGATCCATGAGAAAATTCCCGAGAATTATACTCCTATGGGTTTAACTGACCAATTATACTCCTGTGGGTTTAACTGATCCATTTTTGTGAAATGTCATTGTCAGTAGGCTGAGGACACAAGAGGGATTGCTGAGCAATGTGAATCAGCTCCAGCAACCAGTGAGAAACAGCTTCATATGTAGCTTGCCTGACTTGCAGACCACAAAGATGAACTTTAGATTTTGTATATTTGGACTCTCTCACTCAACTGACTGAAGACATTCCTTTTGAATATTTTCAGTACGTTAAACTGCCACCCATCCCCATTCTTGAAATGAGAGATATCCTACATTCAGATGGTTCATCACCAAAGAGGTGGAGAACCCAAATAAATGAAACTACTTCCACGTGTGGACCTTTTCTGGGTAAATTCATTAAAATATAAAACAGAAGTTAGTGGAATTGGGTCTCCCATTTAACTCTCTCTAAGTTATTGCTGCTATGGTTTGAATGCATCCTCCAAAGATCATGTGCTGGAAACTTAAGCCCCAATGCAACAGTACTGGGAGGTGAGGCCTAATAAAAGGTGATTAGGTGGGGAGGGCTCTACCCTCGTGAATGGATTAATGTCATTATCACGGGAGTGAATTATCACAAGAGCGACTTTGTTATAAAAGCAAATTCAGTCCTCTCTAGCTGTCTCTTACTCCTGCATGCTCAATTGCCCTTCCATTGTCAGCCAAGAAGTAACTTGGCAAGAAGGCCCTCCTCAGAGGCTGGCACCTTGATATTGGACTTCCCAGGCTCCAGATCTGTGAGAAATAAACGTATTTTCTTTATAAATTACTCAGTCTGTGGTATTCTGTTACTGCAACACAAACTGGACTAAGACAACTGCTCAAAGAAATCTGGTCTTTTGATCACCTTTTTATAAACCCACATAATTAACCTACAGAGCTTAACAATTCTTTGGAAATGCACTTGGTCCAGAGGAAAATGTAAAGGCAAATAACTATGTGCACTAAGTTTCCTGGATTCTAAGTCTTGGCTCCTCCAATCATTTGACATGTGAACAAGTCACCTGTACTCTTGTGTGCCAGCTTTCATGACACTTGTCTGTATCGTAAATTCAAATTAGGTAAGAAAAGTACTTTGAAAAGTTAAAGTAACACACAAAAGAATGATATTAGCAACATACAACTATAAAGTTATAGGAAAGTGTCTGATAGAATATATGTATATAACCAAAGTATTATAAACACATATTGACCCACTTGGTGATTATACACGAAATGACAATTTCTATGTTATTTACTGGGTGAAGTCATTAGCCAAAGTTTTCTTTCCTTAAGTTGGCTTCCCTCATTTCTTTTTTCTTTCTTATCAAGACAAAGTCTCACTCTGTCGCTGGAGAGCAGCGGTGCTATCTTGGCTCACTGAAACCTCCACCTCCTGGATTCAAGTGATCCTCCCGCCTCAGCCTCCTTAGTAGCTGGGATTACAGGCATGCAACACCACACTTGGCAGTGTGTGTGTGTGTGCGTGTGTGTTGTTTTTAGTAGACATGAGATTTCACCATGTCAGCCAGGCTGGTCTTGAAGTCCTGACCTCAAGTGATCCACCTGCCTTGGCCACTCAAAATGCTGGGATTATAGGCGTGAGCCACCATGCTTAACCTCTCATTTCTTTTAAAGTCTTCCATTTAACTTTCTCTAACTTTTCATGATATATTTTAATTTCTAACTGTTAATGGCAAATACTATCATTTTTAAAATAACAAATCTTTTACAAAAATTTACTCTTTAATTTGTTTCATTTAGGGCAGAAATAAACTGACTAAATCCTATATGTAAACCACCAATCACAGGTACATATTTTCAATATTAGGTCTAACTTTATTTTAGGACATTAGGGTCCACTGCCAAGCTACCTTAAAATCATGTTTAAATACTGGCAGTACATTGTTTTAATTTCAGTAAACTACTCTTGCTTTATAAATAGAAATAATTTACAACTGGACAGAAACGTCTGGATTATCTAAGGCAACTCATTTTGTAGATGAGAAGTCTAAGGATACCTTTTCTGTATTATTCTATATTTTATAATTATGTTTATTAATATAAGCTACCTTTCGAAAAGCAGTTGGAAAAAAATCAGAAATAAGCAAAATACACAAATAACTAATTAAGTAATTTGGCTGCCTGTTGATAGAGGAACAGAATTCTGACTTGCTATCCAGTTCTCTTTTCATTAGGTCATGTCACCTCAACTGGAGAAAAACACTTTTTTTCTCTAAAGTTAAATAAAATCATTTAAGAAAACCACACCAAAATAAATATGTGGCATGTAAACAAAATTTATAAATGGTCTTTTGGAAAACTATTGGAAATAGTCAAGTAATATGACAGTCATTTACTTTTGTGCTGTGTAAAATTCTGCTTTTATAATAGTTTCTACAAAATGCAAACATCATGAAGCAACTTTAGAAAACAAGGCAAGGTGCATGTATTGAAAAGGGCTTGAGTATTATTGAGGTAGGGGAGTTTATATGGGAGGCACAAATGCAACGCCTATTAAATGATTGTGAGGCCTGGATAAGTACCTGTGACTAGACACTGGCTAGTCTCTGCCAAGACCTCAAGAAGGCACATGGCACACCTGGTGAGCAAAATGTCATCTTTCCCTGTGAATCCACAAATGCAAAGACTTCAGATGGTGGCAGAAGGCTGGCAGTACAAGGGCATCTCCATGATACCACATACCTGAATTCTGTGCAGGACACGGCTGGCAAGGTTCCCCAAAGGCATACTCAGTGCTGGCACAACAGCATTCAGATTTAGTGACAGCACCAAACAAAGGTTTGATACACTGGCCTCTTTTGTATCCACCATAGCATGTGCTCCGCATGTGTGTGTCTAAACAGAAAGAAGCATCTGTCATCACACTGTCACTTCAAACAGATGACAACCCCCCAAGTCAAAGTTGAAGAGGGCTTTATTTATCCATCATCCCTGGTGGAACTCACAGGGAAGGCCTCTGATATTAGGGCTCCATATGAAGAAAAAATAAACAAAAACAGAAAACAAAACATGTTCAGCTTCTAAGCATTGGAAACCAATGGCCAGATTATTTCAGTTTTCTAGGGACTGTCATGGTTTACCAAAATGTGAGGCCCCTCAATGCTGAAATTATACCTCATTTATTTTGTCTGTCTGAGGCCTGTGCAGAGCAGGCACTTAATAAATGCTGAATTAACGATGGATGAATGTTGAATCTCACATCCTGCTAAATAAGACCTTTATTAGAAAGGTGGCCTATCCCAAAATAAACATGCAATTATTGAATGACTGAATTAGGTATGCTTTCCAAAAAGGAGAAAGTTTAATCCATAAAAGGGTCATTATATAAATCTGTAGATGTTGGTCAACTAAGCAGTGTTATCTTTACCATCAGGAAGAGAATTTCCAGCTATGTCAATTCAAATGGTTGACTAAGTACCTTTCTTAGAAATAATCTGGATAAAATTTGTATCCATTTTTCAACAAGTCTAATACTTTTTATGTAGCCTCATAAAACAATTATCATACAGGTTTCTGGATTATCCATATTCTCCTTTGCATTCTATACTGACCATAGTCATTAATTCTCTATTAAAATGTTCGTTGTGAGATATGCATGCCGATTTAAATGACCAGTCTCAACAAAGGAGGGCTGGAGGAAACTGAGCACAACTATGGGATTAGAGAAGAAATGAGGGAAGGATAGGTGGGGATTCCTTGCTTTTCACTTCGCTCATCTTTCTATTCTTCAAATTAATGTTCAATTTACACAAGAAGAGAACTGACCCTGTTGGTTTGTTGCTCTGCAAATATTTTTTCTATCTTATCTGCTACAGTAGAGAGCATTTGTTTACTAGTGGGCTTTATTGATTGACAGAGGGTGAATCTCTCTCATAAGTCTAGCCATGATGGTTTCTTACCAACACACACACGTCCATCCAGACCCACAGCCAGTCCCGGGAAGCATTCACATCTGTAGGAGCCGTCAGTGTTGACACAACGCCCATTCATGCAGATCCCAGGGGTTTCGCACTCGTTAATGTCTGTGGCAGAGAAAGGCACTTATTAAAGATGAAGTGACATGTATCTAAAATTATAACATGTTGACAATTGTGTTTTAATACTTAAAAATGGGGAAGATAGGAAATAATAGGCAGCATCAGCAACAAAAGTTCAGTGAGATGGCATTCTCATTTTCCTTTAAAAGAAAGTCAACTGTGAGAACTTATTTTCCATAAAAAACAACTTTAATATATTCTCCCAAGAGATTTTTGTATCCAAAATAATCACAAAGGCAAAAACAGACTTGGAGGAAGAAGAAGAATGGCTGCTAAAAGACAAACGGCTAAAAGACCAGGGTAACTCTTTCAGAATTCTAGGGTAATAATAAACTACAGGAAGATTTTCCTTCTGGTATTCATCACCCAAACTGGCATCCCTTCTACTATCACCCATGCCTGAGCTCTCTGGGACAATTCACCTAAAATTAAAGGATGTACAACTAAAGCATTGATGGAACATCATAGAAAAAAGGACAGAAAATGAATACAGGTGATTTTGATGACCATTCTTGGCCGGTAACAGCACTGTAAGCAATCGAAACTCAGCAAAGTGAATTCTTTCTTAAACTTTACAAATACTTTATGGTATTTTATGTGTATATTTAAGGAAGTCTGGTAAAAGACTTTATTGGACACATACTAATAATAATTGCAGAGGTTTTTTTTCCCCCCTTAATATGGGGAAGTATAAAAGGTATCAAAATTGTGGTTTGGAAAACACACAACACTTAGAAGCAAACGATTTTAGGCCACGTGCAGTGGCTCATGCCTGGAATCCCAGCACACTGGGAGCCTAAGGTGGTCACTTGAGGCTAGGAGTTCAAGACCAGCCTGTCCAACATGGCGAAACTCCATCTCTACTAAAAATACAAAAATCAGCTGGGCATGATGGCACGTGCCTGCAGTCCCAGCTACTCAGGAGGCTGAGGCACGAGAATCACTTGAACCCAGGAGGCAGAAGTTGTAGTGAGCTGAGATGATACCACTGCACTCCATCCAGCCTGGGAAACAGAGTGAGACTGTGTCTCAAAAAGAAAAAAGCAAATGATTTTATAACAACTCCTTTCACAATATACAACTAGTGTGCGTGACTGTTAACTTTCTCCTGACCTTAAAAAGGCAAATTGAGAGTAAAACACCTTCACGTTTTACTTAGCTTGTGTTGTTTGGCACAAAATATATTCAGGTGGTCCAAGGTTCTGTGTACAGATTGTATTTAAAACAGCAGTTATATTTAAATATGGGAACTCAAATTGTTTAGTTATTCTGGTCACCTTTTTGTTCAAATTGTGACACACAGCAAAACGTGGAGACTACAATCTGATAGGTAACACAAAGAGTTTCTAATGAGAATGAAGATGTAAAGTAGATCCAAACGGAGGTAACCTTGGTCAAAGTGAGTGGCCTCAACCTTCAGAGTGAACAGAGAAGCCGTGTTGTTGATCAGATGAATTAACTGTAGAGACTGAAGTAGCATTGTTGATTCAGCTTTGAACAGTCACATCTTTGTGGGCTCAGAACTAAGTGCTCAGCACTAAGAGAAAATCTTAGCCCATGACATAAAGAGAAAATTATAAAAAGGAAGAAATTCAGTATGCATGTGATGAATTTCTTTCTTTTTTTGTCCTTTAGTCTTATGACAGTGTATGTACTCTGTGCTCTATAATCTAGAAAAAAGACGACATTGGTAATAATACAGAGCTATGGAGCTCTTGCTCTCTCTCTCTCTCTTTCTCAGATCTTTAAGCCAAAATGTCAGAACAACCCATCCAAATCATCAGCACTTTCAAATTAACAGGACAATCAATGTACTGATATGATACTATTTCACTGGTTGCCAATGGTTGCCAAAGCTGGTTTCATCTATGAGGTCATAGCATTTTCTACCAGCCATACTTCATGCTGAGAGGCTGTTGCCTGGGTCAGCAGGACCCTAGAGACACTGAAAGTGAATCTTAGTGTGTTCTGTGTATCAACAAGAAGAGTATGTATTCCCCTAGGTCTGCTCACAAAGGGGTTTTCATAATTCTTTCTATTATTTTTTTTGGAAGCCTAATTCCAAATATTCCAGCAATCATTCTTTTCCCTTTTATTTTTTACTTGTACAGTGCTAAATTTGCACAATTTGGCACTTTGTTTTATGCTATTTTATACTGTAGAATATTCCTATGTGTTAATCCTGTCTTCTCATATAAGTTCCTCCCAGCACAGGGCTCAAAAGTACAGAAACCACCTTCCTACTTCAAATTTGAAACACCCAACTGTTTTCTCTAGCTGGGAAGACAGATTTGCACAATATTAAGAGCCATTGATGTGAAGGTCATAGAGAATGTAGGTAAACAAGCAAGGGCTCGAAGTTCCTTTAAGCCTGGAGAAAATGCACATCTTGCCAAGGATTTAATACAAGGTTTTCTTCCATAACACGTTTACCAATGCTGTCCACTAGGGGCATGCTGAGAAGAGGCACCTTAGGACTTCATCCTGCTTTCTCTACCTTGAATAGCTTGACCCTCTACACTTCTGCATCTGAAACTGTGCCCAGAAGTGCATAGTTTCTCCAAGTGCAGCATTTTAGCAGATTTTCTGGACCTGATTTGAGTATGAGGTTCATTATGCAGTCTGGTTCCAACTCAGATTCTGGACCAAGGGCAATAATCACTGATTCCTACATAACACAGGAGACACTAAGCACAAATTTGTCACCAGTAACTTTTCTTAGGACCCCAATTCTCAACAGCAAAAATAAAAATCCTCATTTTTGCTTCAATACCTGGAGCAATAAGATTATTTCAAAATGATTTACCAAACTAAACAATGGTTCTTGGTTTGTTTATTTATTCTGCTCAATCCTGTTTCCCTTCTTGCTTATGTAATTTGATAAAGTCTAAATAAATTATCCTTAGAAAAATTTTCCGAGTCTTAAGATGCCTGGAGGAAGTTATGAAGAAGAGATCACAGCAAATAACAGTCTACACTATTCTGTCCAAGTAAAGATGTAAGAGGTGGCAAATGACAGGCATCAAGAACCCTAACTACCATTATTCCCTAATGGGAACGAAGAGGTAGCACTCAGCTTCTTTAGAACAATGTGTACATCTGTTGGAAGACCAACAGGCAGTTTGAATTATTTATTTGCTACATAGCTTTTGACTCCTTTGAGAAGACCTCAAATACCCTTTCTGAAATAACAGCAGACTTCTGGGCATAAACTGTAGCTCTTTGAAGGCTGAATTTAAGAAGGAGTTTCAGTCAGGTTTCCTAAACCAGAATTCAAGGTACTTTAAATGAGGAGAATCAGGAAAGAAAGGTGATACCTCTAAACAACATAAAGAGGAGAAAAGGCAGGTGAAGAACATGATCTAGGGGTTTACGGTACAAACCTTTGCAATAACGTCCATCTGATGCCAGCTGGAATCCAGGTTTGCAAATACATTTAAAACTGCCATCTTCATTGATACACATTCCATTAAGGCACATGTTCCTTATGCTGCATTCATCCATATCTGAAAAATACAAAACATGCATTTTCATATGACCAGAAGAGTAAGTTTATGAAGGAAGCCAATCTGGATGAAAATAATTCTGTTTCTTCATATTTCTTTCTTTTTTGTTATTATGGCCTAAGGCTCATTTTCATCCAAATAGTATCATCTAAGGAAGGAGAAGATGGGACATAGGAAATATGTATCTCAAGTTCTTGAGTTCTGTCATGTGCATTCAAACTATAAGGCTAGATTTACAGTTTCATCTGTTTATAAAATATATAAAATTTGACTCCATAAAAGTTATCAGGGTCGTTTTCAGGAACAATAGTTTACAAACTGAAAAATGTGCTAATACCCTAGTGGGTATGTTTATGTCACAGCTTCATGTTCTAATGCTCTGAAAATGAACGTAAGTCAAAACTAAGATGAACGAAATTTGAAATGTATTTAGGCTATATCTCAATTCTTTTTAAGATAAAAACCAGAAGATAACTCGTAGTTTGAAGCAATTTTAAATAGGGTCAAGTAAAAAGTGGACTTTATTTTATTTTTTTTTTTTTTTTTTTTGACGGAGTTTCGCTCTTGTTACCCAGGCTGGAGTGCAATGGCGCGATCTCGGCTCACCGCAACCTCCGCCTCCTGGGTTCAGGTAATTCTTCTGCCCCAGCCTCCTGAGTAGCTGAGATTACGGGCACGCACCACCATGCCCAGCTAATTTTTTGTATTTTTAGTAGAGACGGGGTTTCACCATGTTGACCAGGATGGTCTCAATCTCTTGACCTCGTGATCCACCCGCCTCGGCCTCCCAAAGTGCTGGGATTACAGGCGTGAGCCACCGCGCCCGGCCCGAAAAGTGGACTTTTAAAATACATGACTCAACTATGGATTATAGCTGTGCCAGCGAACCTTTAAAATCCCTTGATCATTGAAGATGGTTCTTTAAATTCGTCACTATGTTATTTTATTTCATATTAAAGTTGTCTTGGAAGGCACTTCCTCACACAGTGTGTTTTCACTTACAGGCTTTAGAAAGACCAAAGTAATTTATTATATATACATATTTCACATATATATATCTACTTTAGGCATATAATATGTATTTATTTTAGAGATATATAATATATATTTTAGATATCTATTATATTTAAATATGTATTTTCTACATATTACATAGTTTCCATATATATTTAGAAATACATATATACATAATATATACATATATAGAAAATATATGTAATATGTATTTTACATTATATATATTTTAGATATATATTTCAGATATTGATTAGTAGCACTTTATTACTAGGCAGACACTTTAAGCAAAAAGATTATAAATGGATAGATAATACATGGACTTAGGTTTGTCCTATTTTTAAAAAATGTACTAATTCTGATTGTATAAAATTAAGAAGTATGACACTGTGCCACAAAGTTTCATCATCACCAGGGGTCTTTAAATGGCAAGCTCTTCTAGCATACTAAAATATTATTTGATTCACACATATGTAAATTAAGAAATGAGTATTGTGGAAAATTAGGCTTCCCTCCCAGATGAATTATGTAAAACATATCTGATACTTTGACAGTTCACTCATTATTTGGTCTTAGAAAACACCCTGATATTGAAAGTGCAATGGGAGAAGAGGACTAACATTAGCATACTGTCATTACCTTCACAGTTCTTCCCATCTCGTGTAACGTGAAAGCCCGCATTACACACGCAATGAAAACTGCCATCCGTGTTGATGCAGCGTCCATTATTGCAGATCCGGCCATTCTGTAAACATTCATCAATGTCTAAAATCCAAGTTTAAAAAGAAGAGATAGCTTTATTTAGGGGAGTTAAAATTATTTTATTTTCTCCTCCCTCCATCTGCAAACTCATGATCTTAGCCTTTGGTTTTAATTATTTACTAATATTCTCCAACATAAATTGCTTATCAAATAATTGATATTTAGAATCATCAGAGTTGAAAAGACATGATAAAAACCTATATAAATGCATTTGATCTAACTCTAATTTCTAATAAGACTCCTAAAATCTGAAGTCTGTAAACAAAATAGATTTCTTCTTCACCATTTTCCAACCACATTTATTTAACCAGTATAAATCATTATTTATACTGAAATTTGGCTGGCATCTTTAAACACATAATTTTAAAAGACATATTTTATAGCTATCTCAGAACAATACAACAAATGCTATTTTTTTTAAACAATCACTTTAATTCTGCCTGAAAGCCACCAATCACACCTCTAAAATGTCCATCTTTCTTACGGCAATTCTGGTTTACGTGCAGGGTTATTGCTGATAGATTCTTAGTCTTTTTAAAAAAATTTTATGAGTATGCTATCTACCAAATAAAATATTGATTCTGTGAGGGCATTTTTCCCTTTTTTCTATTGCGGTTAATATTATGCCAAAGTACACAGTAGAGCTTGACATGGAGGTGTTAAAATAACAATAACTCAAACAACCTGTTTCTGATTTCTCATTTAAAGATTAATAATAAACCCAAAATGGACAGCATGGTACCCTGGATTATCTGTTTCTCTCAGTTTAAAGAAGCTACAAATCTGGATGAACATCAAAGAGGATGAACACAAACTGCTTTGTCTACTCAGGCATATAGTAGCTTCCAGGGCCTATTCCCAGAAGACAGGGACCAGGAAACTACGTGGAGTCAGATGCGAACATTCCTATGTATGCAGAGTAGAGGTCACATTTGTCAAAGTGTCCCAACATGCCCTGAACAACGAGCACGTGCGTTCATGGCACGTCAATTACTCTGACTGTCTACCCTGCTTCTGCATGGCGTCCTGTGGTTGGCCCTCAGATGCACTTTCTTTCTGGGCAGATCCTGCAGTGGTTTCCACACAAGTCAGTGGACGAGCTGAGGCAGTCTGGGCTTTTCTTCTGTCTGATCTTTGTGCCAACAACCTATGATCTTTTTCTCTCTCATTTATTTCTTAATCCTTGCTAAAAATCAGACTTGGTCCGCACTCCAAAAAAATGGTAAAAACCACATATTCAGGAGCAGACACTTTTTTTTTTAAAGGATCCTATAATTTTTTGAAGCCCAAGGTTAAAATAAACACCATAAAGAGTTCATCTTTTTCTCTCCTCATTGATTTCAGAGTGTCATGGAGTTCCCCACTGCCTTGTAAGACAAATTTAAAGCTTGCTATTCTAAATTCACCTCTACCCATCCTTCTGTCCCCTTCTATTCAGCCCCTCATACTTCCCAGCTATGTGCACAGTCTCTGGACCATTCTGTGGCAACTGTCATCCACAAAATAATGCGAGCACGTTCTCAACTTCTTATTTTCAGGATAACCTTAGTGCTAGCTCTTAAAGAAGTCAGTGCTTAAAGCATTCAGGTCATCCTCAGTTTCCAATACTAAGTCTCGGATTGATGACAATCACAGATGCATTTCTACCGGCTGGCCCTTGCCCCAAGCTGAGGGCTCTCAATAACTACTTCTCTCTGCTTATTTAACAGTGCAGTCTCTGGACATTCATTTCTATTTTCTATTATTGCAAAATGCCTAGTACATATTTGTACATGTTAATTATTTTAAACAATAGTCATTATATTCAGAAGGTTCTCAAATGTTCAATGTATATATTTATATTTATATTTATTTATAATATTTATAATATTTATAATTCATTAATAGAAATGATAGCAAGTTCAAAGGCCTTGTTCCAGTTTTTCTGCTCAAAATGATCATTTATATGTAGTGCACTAAAATACCCTGATGGCAAGAAATCCCTACGTGACAACCAGATTCAAAAATTTTGAAACCAGTTCACTGATAAGAATTAAAACTTCTATAGGTCTTCAACTCAGGAAGAGCTTTTGCTAAAAGAGGCAAATAAAATTAACTCTTGCCAATGGCTACCAATTTTCTAAAGTGATATAAAACTTCCCTATCTTTCCTTATATTTGACTTTTTAAAAACCTTTAAGGTCAGGGATCCACGTGCAGGTTTGTTTCATACGTAAACTTGTGTCATGGGGGTTTGTTGTACAGATTATTTCATCAGCCAGGTATTAAGCCTACTGCCCATTAGTTATTTTTCCTGATCCTCTCCCTCCTCCAACCCTCCACCCTCCAACAGGCCCCGGTGTGTGTTGGTCCCCTCTATATGTCCATGTGTCATCATTTAGCTCCCACTTAAAAGTGAGAACATGTGGTACTTGGTTTTCTGTTCCTATGTTAGTTTACTAAGTATAATAACCTCCAGCTCCATCCATGTCCCTGCAAAGGACATGGTCTCATTCTCTTTTATGGCTGCATAGTATTCCATGTTGTACATGCACCACATTTTCCTTTTCCAGTCTATCACTGATGGGCTCTTTTATTTAATTTTAACAGAGTGTTTGCCCATTTTTTCTCTTGTCTTTACTGAATTAATGATACAGTTCATTTTGTGCTAAATTTAGAGATAGAGATGGAGATAGATGTTGGGGTTCCCTGACAGTGATCATTTTATCTTATTTATTTCTGTTTTAGAAACTTAGTACATAACGGTTACTTAATAAAAGCCATATTGGGTGGCTTAATAAATTAGGTAATAAACAAACCTGATGGGAAATTTTTATGAGGGGACATTTATAGCAGTGCTTCTCAAACTTCGATGTACATATAGATCACTAAGGGATCTTGTTAAAATACAGATTCTGCAATAGTACATCAGTGGTGGTGCCCGAGATTCTGTATTTCCAAGCAGCTCTAGGTGATGCTGCTGCTGACCACACTAAAAAGCTGCAAGGGCTTTGAGTGACAACCTTATTTTTTAGAACCTTCCATTAAGAAATTAATGGAACATAATTTCAACTGAAAGTTTCCTCAGTTGCTGTGTCACAAAGGACACTCCCACTCTCTACTTCTCGGATGAAAACTTAAGAGGCAATAATAGTGGTGAGACAACAGTACTAAAAATAAGATTTTCCTGCAGGCATAGAGGCATCTTCTAAAATAATTTCAATGCTTGCCAGATTGTATGATACTGTCTTTCAGAATGAAAATAGGTGAAATTAAGTTCAAAAAAGCCATGCGACTGTATCAGTCTCTTCTGGCATGGGTTATTTAAACTCCATGGAACTCCTCTGATGCCAACCCCCAGTTGGCATATACGTCCCACATTCCACGCCAGGACCATACCTCGGCATTCTGTCCGGGTGAGTGTGCTCTGATATCCAGCTCGGCACTGACAGGTATACGAACCCTGGTTGTTAATACACTCACCACCAGCACAGGGGTTTTTCTCACATTCATCAACATCTGCAAAGCACAATGTACTTAAGTCCAAAATTAGATAGCAATAATACCTCATAATTCTAAGACTGGTTCCTTTTATACCTGTAAAACATTTTCCTTTTGAGAAATAAATAACATAATAAAAGGATCTTTTTTCTTTCCACTACAATATGTCATTAGCCACTTGAAGTCTAGTTGAGCAGTTAAAGTATATTATTTTCATGTGTCATTTTGCAGAGAAAAATTCCGAACATGTAGCAACTCGACACTCTGAGCTAATAAACGTTTTCTCTTCCTTGAGTCTGGTCTAAGGGAACCAAACAGACTAACATTTCAGAAGTGGCTTCTGGACAGGACTCCAAGTATCTCTTCAAGCTCTATTTTTTCCCAAAAAAAAGAAGGCCTCACCATATCCAAGCATTCCCTGCTGAGTTCCACTAAAATGTTAGAACAGAACCTAGAGCAACTGTCGTTTAAAGGGCAGTTCTCAACCACCATAGCGTCTACCCCATCCCCTGATGTGCTCAATACACAGGCTCACACTAGTGTTACAGTCACTTAGAATTATCAGTATACTTAGAGAAAAACTGGTTTATATGCCCCTACTTGTGAACGGGAGGAAGCTAAAATTTAGCAAACATAACCCACCTACTATATCTTCTTAGTGGCAGACACAAGTCTGACCTCACATTCCCCAATCCTGAGTTAGATGTTCCCACTTCTACTCAGATCTGAATGACCTCTAGAAGGCGTGTTCATCGCCAGGAAATTAAATAGTTTGGGAAAGTAAGAACTATTCATTTTTGACCAAATCATAAATTTATAATTATATAACTAGAATTCATAATAGAACTAAGAGGTGAACTTATTTTAAAAATAAATTGATAGAAACTGAATTCTTATCTCATCCAACAAATTGATTATTCTTGTATTACATTTCCTCCCTTCACCAGCTTAAATGCCTTATTAGCAATTTAAAGTTCCTTTCTTCCATTTAAAATAACTAGTCTAAGAGATTGGTAAGCTACCCATTTAGAGTAGTATAATGTGAAAAATTCCATAATTCGGGGCTATTTTTAATGCTTTATTTGAATGGTTAGGCTTTTAGTAGGGTGTCTTAAATTGGACTTACCAGAAATGAGTTGAATATATTTTATAACGGAAGTTAAAAGTAACTTTAATAGGCAGAATAATGACCTCCCAAATATGTGCATGTCCTAATCGGCAGAACCTATGGATATGTTCATATAGCAAAGGGGAATTAAAGTCGTAGATGGAATTAAAGTTGCTAATCAGTGACCTTGAGATGGAGAGAGTCTCCTGGATTATACAGGCGGCCAAATGCAGTCACAAATATCCTTAAATGTGGAAGAGGGAATTGCAAGAGAGAGCCAGAGAGAGAGTGAGAGAGAGAGAGAGATTTGAAGATGCAAAGCTGCTGGCTTTGAAGATGGAGGAAGGGGCCATGAGCTAAAATGCAGGCAGCTGCTAGTAGCTGAAAAAGGCAAGGAGATGGATTCCTCCCAAGAGCCTCCAAAATGAGCACAGCTCTCCCAACACCTGGATGTTAGCCCAGTAAGACTTGTGTTGGACTACCAACCTACAGAGCTGAAAGATAATACAAGTTTGTATTGTATTAAGCCACCAAGTTTGGGGCCATTTGTTATAGGAGCAATAGAACCAGTAGAGTAAAGGAAGGGAATTGGAATAGCCCCTTGGTGCCAACCTAGGATGGATCACGTACCAATACACTCTCCACGGAGGTCCAGCTGGAAGCCTTTGTTGCACTCACACCGGTAACTCCCAGGAGTTGGAATGCAGCGTCCATTTTGACAGAGATAACGGACCAACTGGCAGTAATCAGTGACGTTGACTGGCAGCACCCCTAGAAGAACATTAAGTCCCATTAAAATTATTTTAAGTATGGTACCTTCCATCAGTACTTAGTCTGACAATGAACAGGATGTTGAATCAGAAAGGAAAGAGCACAACACTCTTTGGGCAAAGGTCATCTGGCAACAACAGAGCATACTTCCACCCTGCCAACAGAGATCACATTGCACTGTGTGCACAGGGGGGCTTGCAACCCAGATGCAGCCTGCTTTTCCCTGCCACCTTCAACACCTCACTCTCAAATCTCTAGTTTTCAGAAATAACAAAGGCAGAGAGATATGGTATTGATCTACTTATAAAACTGCCTTGCAAGCTCTATAACCTAAAGTATAATTTTATACCTCCACTATTAATCCTTTCTGTGAATTGGATTGAACTGTTGTCCATAACTCTCCCATAGTTGCCTGAAAACACTGATAACAAAAGGACGCTAGACTGGGTGCAGTGGCTCACACCTGTAATCCCAGCACTTTGGGAGGCCGAGGTGGGCGGATCATGAGGTCAGAAGTTTGAGACCAGCCTGGCCAACATGGTGAAACTCTGTTTCTACTAAAAAAAAAAAAATAAAAATAAAAATAATACAAAAAATTAGCTGGGCGTGTTGGCAGGCGCCTGTAATCCCAGCTACTCAGGAGGCTGAGGCAGGAGAATTGCCTGAACCCAGGAGGCAGAGGTTGCAGTGAGCCGAGACCATGCCACTGCATTCCAGCCTGGGTAACAGCAAGACTCTGTCTCAAAAAACAACAACAACAATCAAACAAACAAATGAAAACCAAAAAGACATTAATCTCTGGAGAATAGGAAGCCTCCCGTTTTTCTCTATGCAATAGAAAAATTGAGATATACAGATGATGTGAATATAGATAACATGTAAACCAAAAATTAATATAACAATTTATAAACCTATTTAATGACTAAAGCAGCATAAACAAACAATAAAAAATGTTAAAGAGAACAATGCAAGAAAAATAACTAGAAGACTTTTGAATTCTTACTTGGTGGTTCCCGAGATGGATACGGATATTCCACTGGTGGTCGAGGGACCGGAATTTGAGGTCCAGAAGGAAAGCCAGGAGGAACAGGGAGAACTGGAGGAATGGGGCCAAGGGGTGGGGGAGGATATTCTGGTCTCCCAGGAATAACCATAGGAACAGAGCACAGCTTGTTGAAATCCTCTAAAAAAACACAGCAAAACAAAACATAACAGCCGAGCTGTAGCTTATCGTCATAGGCCCATAGAAGTCACCCTTATTTTTTTTTCCCATTTATTTATTTTATTGCATTTTAGGTTTTGGGGTACATGTGAAGAACATGCAAAATTGTTGCATAGGAACACACGTGGCAGTGTGATTTGCTGCCTTCCTCCCCATCACCTACATCTGGCATTTCTCCCCTTGCTATCTCTCCCCACCTCGCCACATCCTTATTTTTTAAAAGATATTTTGGAATAAAATTGATCCTCAGAACTCACAGGCCAATTGGGAGAAAAGAAAAAGAACCAACTGACTGCATTCCTATTTTTAATACCTACAGCAGCAACCACTCTGGAACAATAATTGAAAACCAGGTTCTTCCCCAAACCTAGAAGTCTTTATCTGTATCAAAATTCACCTCATGGAATATACAGAATACTACTTTCTCCATCCAGTCCCACCTGTGGATCCCACAGGGCTCTACAGAATACATTTAAAAATTTGGATTTTATTTTATGCACAGTGCAAAACCACTGGATGTCTTCAACAGGGGTGGGACATGATCAGATGACCATTTTCAGAAGGTCATGCTTACAATTACAACATATGAAGAACATTACTGGGGGTAGGCAAGGCTGTTGCAGAAGACCAAGGGGGAGATGATGACGTCAGGACGAGGGAGGCAGTGACTGGGCTGCACAAAACTGGGCAAATCTAAAGCACACTTTAGACACAAATGTAGGGTGCTCAGTGAAGTAATAACTGTCAGAGCTCAGGGGACAGGAAGTCAAGAATGCCTCCTAGTTTTCTGGTTGAGCAATTGGGTGAATGTCAGTGCCCTTGCCTGGATGGGAAAAATCATAGTGGTAGCAGGTTTGGTGGATAGAAGCCAAGTTCCTTTTGAACATACGAGTTTTGGGATATCAGACATACAAGTAGAGGCATCATATCGCAGTTGTAAAAGACAGTGGGAAGCCTAGAGGAATCAAGACTAGATGTGTGTTTTAGAGTCATCAGCACAGAGAGGGGATGTTCAAAGCCATGGGGATGGATGAGCTCATGTAAGAGAGACATGGAAGGGGAAGAGAAGGGAGTACAAAGTTAGAACCCTGAAGAATACTGATTCGTAAAAGAAAGCAGTATAGTAGAGAAGTGGCCCACAGGGGAGGAGAAATACTGAGAGTGCAGGGTCTGGTATTAATACTACATAGTGACCCTCTGAATGAGGATATCTTGACTTCATCATCTGCTTCCCTATGATTCCATATTTTTAGGATGATCACTATTTTTCACAGCATCAGGTCTTTATCAAAATAAACCACCTTTAGGTTTTTGACACACCTGTTTGGGCTTCCAAAATGGCGTTTTTAAACAGTATACACTATCCAGGTTTCCAAGAGTGTATTTATTTTATTCATTTTCATGTTGCCTACAAATAACTAAGTTTTATCATAGTTACCATCTATAAATAACCTATGTGACTTTTAAATTTCATTTTTTTCCTCTCTTGCTAGGATGTTGGTAATTTTATTTTCACAGCTGCACAGTGATTTTTCTCATGGATATCTTCTATGCTAGTTTTAGCCACTAATAGAAATTCGACTAATATTTTTCTTTTCCTTATAGACTAAAATTTAACTTATTTTAAGGCGGTTATTACTGAAATGCATTCATGTTTCAACCTCATGGGATGTTCTGCCAATTTACATGAGGTTAAATATGCCTAGCTACCATGAACCCTGTTGGTACTTTCTGTTCCATTTCTAAAATTTCTTCAGTCATATTTGACATTTCCCACTCAAGTCAAATTTATGTTTTCAGAGAATTCCATTACAGCAATTTAATTATGACTTACCTGGAATTTCAAATCACAGAGATACTGTCATACTTAAATGTATTTGTAAAGGAATTCCATGTTGTTCATGCTTCCCTGACTGTGACCGATGTCACAATCCTGTTTGTCAACCAATAATGACTCTTCCTATAGATTTATCATCTGTATGTGCTATATTCGTCATTCCCTGGGAGCCTGCTTTCACCAAATTCCCACCACTAAGACTGTGTATTCTTTGAAGTCAGGGATCATCTCTAACTCATGACTAGTTGCCACTCTCGGCCTTGCCCTGCAAATTGCATGCACATAACAGGAATTCTTTAACTATGTGTTGGATTTAATTGAATGACAATTATATTAAGGAACTCACTTTGCTTCCAAGCATTTGTAGGTACCAATTCAGCCTTTTTTTTTTTTTAAGACTTTTAAAATTTATATAAAAGAAATTGGATAACTTATCAGCATTTCTGCTAATTAGGTGAGTATTTTACTTTAAGAATGCCATTAAATTCATCTCAACCTCTCTAGGAAAAAAGTGTATCAGACTGAATTCTGTATTTCTTCTTATTTTTTTACAGATTAATAATTTTCTCATTGCTCCTTTACATTTAGGATCAGCAACGTGGGGTTAATTTTGTTCAGCTGATATCTATCTTTACTATCTCTACTTAACCCATGATGATTGTTTTATTTTTTAAAGAGCAGAAAGCTGACCAATCTAAAATCCTTCCTGCATCTCTCTCTGTAAGAGCCCAGATCTCTGTAGCACTGGTACTGGAACATTTGGACAAACAAAAATCTACTGCAGATTATTGTGCTTTGTACATCTGCTTTGCCCAAGGCCTCTCAGGGCTGCACATCTCTCAGTGGTACACCTGGGAGAGCAGCTCCCTGTAAAGCCACACACACAGGAACCTGGTCTTCTGCTCCAACTGTCCCAAAGTTGCAGGCACTGAAACCTGCTCTTGTTCTCTTCTCTATTCAAAGCCTCAACACAGGAAGGAATCCACATCAAGGCTGCTGATTCCTAAGTTAACATATGCATTTTAAAAGCCATTCTCCTGGTACCTAAGCCATGTCTCAGTAGGAAGTCATGTACTTCTAAACAGTGATCTACTAAATGATCCCCTACTGGACTAAAGAAGGTAACCTTCATCTATGTATGTATTTATTTATCATTTTTAATTGACAAATAAAAATTGTATATATTCATTGTGTACACTGTGATGTTTTGAAATTGCTCAGTTGGTGGGAAAGATGTTACCTAATAACTTGCTCTCTCTATTTGAATGCCTCCTATAAGAAAGACTTCGCTAAATACTGTGGAAGTGTAAAAAGCATGAGAAATATGGGACTACAATGATGAATGACATTTCCTATTGAGGTTTATCAACCAGTAAAAGAGAATATGTGAAAACACATATGGGACTCATGCCACAATGACAGTGCCAGCCAGAGCCAGGTGAGCATGAGGAAGAAGGGAGCATTTCCAGCTGTGGCTGCCTAGGGACATTCATGGGTCAGGTCATATTTCAGCAGATCCTTAACAAGACAAGAGGATATATAACAGACAAGGGTGGCAGGAGTAGGGAGAAAGAACCTGAACTGGCAAGAAGTTTTAGAAAAAAAGCCAACTTGAATTTAGAAATGCTCAGTGCAACAAAAACTCAATCATATCATTTAAGCTACTACAAAGAACAAGAATTAAAAGATAAACTGGGATCAGATTTGGGGACTCTAAATGCTGTGCTAAGTAGCAAATGTTCTTTGCAACAAATGGAGTGACTTGACCACTGAATATTGCCTGTGTTCATCCTGGGGGAAAATTTTTGGACATCTTTCTGGACTAACAAAAGTGTGTTGTATTTATATATTTTTAGTTATGTATTTTTTAACTAACAAATAAAAATTGTATGTATTTATTGTGTATGACATGGTGCTTTAAAATACGCTCAATGAGTCAAAAGGTGTCTCCTTTTCCTTCCCTAGACACAACTTTTTAAACTGAACTTCACTGACTCAAACATTGGGAAAGGTACATGGCAACTGTGGATTGCAGAGACTAGTTAGGAGGCTATTGGAACAGTCCAGATGAGAGCAAACAGCTTCTAACGGAAACAAAACAATGGGCAGATAAATAGATACTGTGACGGAAAAAAAAAAAAAAAGAAGGGAAAAAAAAAAAAAAAACTCATAAAAAAAGCCCAAAAGCGAAAAGACAGAGCACCTGGAAAAAAAAAAAAAAAGAGCAGGACTTCGCAGCAAGGAAAGAGTCCAAAGTCAGGAAAAAAGGAAATGTGTCTCCTGAATAACTTACCTGAAAAATTCTGAGAGAGCTGTTTTACCCTACTGAGCTTTTGAGTACTACATGAGAGCCATTAAGCACTAAAACGAGAATAAGTACTTCCCAAAAATGTTTCTGTTTAGTAGTAATAAGCCAGATAAGTAAAAACCAGTGCCTGGAAACAGTACTCTTTGTACAGATCTTGGTTATTTTCCCTGTTCGTTATCTGGGGAAGTTTCCCTGAATGTCGTCTCTTGTATTTTCTGGGATCGATTCATTTACCCAGGTTTCCATTATAGCTGCATCATGCACATTGCCAATGGGCTTGTGAGGGCTGGGATGGGATATTCTGCAGATAACTGGAAGGGCTCTTACCGGTTGCTCTGATAGGACACATCTCAGGGGCGACAGTGACCCCTGGAGACCAGCATCTGCCGGCATCGCAGCAGCACTGCATCTTGGTTATGGACTGTGGCAGCTGGTTAGAGCAGCGCCCATTTGCCAGAGCTGTGTAACAGTATCCTGGGCGAACATCTGAGGACAAAGAAACACATATACACACACATCACTGAGATCAAACTTGTACTGACACTCCCCTGCTCCAGCAGCCCCGCACTTCACACTAGGACTATGGCAGGATTAACTCACACCTCTGCCCCCCGGACGGGAAGATGCGAGTGCTGCACAGGAACAGTGCTGGGTCAGAAATCCCTCGTCTCACACCTTTTACCCCTGTGTGCTGGTGCACTTGGCTCAAGTCCCACATTCCATACCCAAGGTGGGAACGAATGATTAAAACCATGTGTGCCACCGGAAAAGAGAGACTAAGAAAATCACTAGCAGTGACAGTTAATCATTTATAGAGACACGCCTCTATGCTGAAGAGAGACTGGGTTGTCCTTGGTTTCAAACTATTTAATTCGAGCTATTTTAGGAAAATATTTATGTAAATCTATTTTAAAACAGCATTTAGTCTGTATTTCTAGAAGGTCTTATTTTCTCAGTCTGCAACTGTGAGTCAGACATAAGATTTTTTTCTCTTTTACGAATAAGCCACTTTGTACTTAGATCCAATGCTTGTTAATCAAGATTTCCTTTTGTCTTGGGGCCTAACAGATTCTATAAGGCACTAAATATTTATAAGTTCAAAATGCACATGATTCCAAGTTCTTAGTCCTATGGATACAATAGCTCCAGAAGGATTTTTTGTTTTTGTTTCTGGCAGAAAGGTGTCTTCTCAAAGCACCACAGTAAGACACGTTTCCATATCACTTTTACTGGGTTACATCACGTCTGACTGTCATGACAACACTTGACACACTGCAGTGCAACTCTGGGTCACCAAAAGAGTTTGTGACACAGGAAAACCTAACTGCTCCATAAGACTTTGAGATATTACATGAAACAGAGAAGGCAGGTAGCAAAGTGAAAAACACTTTTACCTGCCTGACGTGTGCCAAGGGCGTACCTCTCTTCAAGTAAACTATATCTCTATAGAGATCATATAAAATTAAATTTTGAAAAGCAAATAATACAAGATGCTTGCTATTTTTAAAGCAGGGTTTTTCAACCCCTACGTATCCCAGCCCCTGGTTCTGATGTGTGGCGTGTTAGGAACTGGGCCACACAGCAGTGGGTGAGCAGCAGGCCAATGAGTGAAGCTTCATCTGTATTTATAGCCACCCCCCACTGTCGCATTACCACATGAGCTCCACCTCTGTCAGATCAGTGGCAGCACTAGATTCTCACAGGAGGTTAAACCCTATTGTGAACTGCCCATGCGAGGGTTCTAGGTTGCGTGTTCCCTACGAGAATCTAATGTCTGATGATCTGTCAGTGTCCTCCAACACCCTCAGATGGGACCACCTAATTGTAGGAAAAAAGTTCAGGGCTCCCAATGATTCTCCATTATGGTGAGCTATATAATTATTTCATTATATATTACAATTTAATAATAATAGAAATAAAGCACACAAGAAATGTAATGTGCTTGAATCATCCTGTAACCATCCCCTCCTCCCAGTCCAAGGAAAAACTGTCTTCCACAAAATCAGTCCCTTGTGTAAAAAGGTTGGGGACCATTGATTTAAAGGAATATAAGTGTTAAATCCTTTTGGAAAGCAAAGCTCTTTCATAGCCAACACTCCATCGCTGGGTTTCCTGTAAGTCTGAATATTAAATATCAAGTTTGCTCAGAAAGGGTCATACCTGTAATTGTTATCATCTACATCATTCTTAAGAACACAGAGCCTTCAAGTCTCAAGGTTTCAATAAATTAACAAAATGAAATAAAATCAAAACAAGGCTAATTTACAATCATTTAAATTATTAACATCAAGTAAAGAAGGCTAAAACAAACCTAGACAAACCATAAAAGAAAATTATGGGTCAGTTTTAAAGGATACAAGATTATTTCCGAAAAGTACTTAAAACCACCAGCCAGTATAAATGTGCTTTCCAGAATTTTTTTTTGTGGTTCCAATTCCTGTACCTCTGGTCAGACTAATAGTTTCACCAAAGAGGGAGAACAAGTTTTATTCCAGCCCAGTTCAGGATAAACGGCTGGAGAGGGAGTGTAGACAAGTATGCTCTGTGAAGCCTCAGGTGGCACCTCCCCTGTCAAGAGGGCAGAGAAATTGAACTTCCTACACACTAATTTGTAATGCCTTAAAACCACTAATACTTATATACTTGGGAATTAGTAAATATTTGGGGCATAGAAACCAAAGACTGTTGAGAATGGGAAGAGATATTCAAAACTGGCTTATATCCCAGCTTCCAATGAATTCAGTGGTCAAAACCCAGTGTAAACACTTGACCGAATTATGGAATTTGTACATATAATTTTCAGCATGGGCTATCTTTCAGAGCAAAACTAGGGCCTACAGTTGCCAACGACAAAAGCTTAATGGGCTAATGCCTATTATTTTGCAAATTAACTATGATATTATGTTATTGACCATCTGGCTGACTTACATGTTAAATCAATGGGTCACAAACTCTTGATCAAATGGTGACTGTTGGGGCTAAAAATATTACACATCAAGTTTGGGTTACTGGCAGTCCCTTATTTACAAATGGTACCTGCACATATAATAATCATTTTTTTTTAATTTCTTTTTTTTGCTGAAGAAGTACCTTTGTTAAAAATAGACATTTAAATAACATCATTTTAATGAAAATCTGCAGGCTCATAAGTAAAGGAAGGAAAACACTGAAAATCAGAAACCATTTGGAGTAACTGACCCCCAGGGCACACCACCCTGAAGGTGTCCACTTTGTGAGGCAGCAGTGCCACACTAAGTGGGGGGAACTGTTGCGGTGGTATGTCACTTTGCACAGAGGGTAAGGAGTGGCTGCAGAATACTTTGAAGACCTTCAGGAGAAAAGCAAGGGAGAGAAGAATGTCAGGATCTGGAGAACATAAAGGGAGACAGAAGGAACCACAGACATCTTCCTTTTCTTTTTTTGGGACAGAGTCTCACTCTGTCGCCATATTGGAGTGCAGTGGCATGATCTTAGGGTCCCTATTCTCAAGACCCAGAAATCACACTATATCAAAGCAAATATATTATGGGTTAAATAGATATTTGCAGGTCATCCTAGCCTGTCAACAGCCTTCTCCTAACCTGTCATGAACATGGTTGTGTACAACCACAACCAGGAGCTAGGAGTTGTGATGCCTTAACTAGGGAAAGGTATCTTTCTGACTCCTAGGAGTTGAAGAGAGAGAAAACCATAACATAAAAAGACAACCCTACAGAAGTATTACAAATGCCACAGGAAGATCACAGAACAACAAATAATACTATGAGAACGTAGAACACAAAGGGAGCTCTGGGGTTTGGAGTTCAGAGAGTCTCAGAATGTGGTGGCAGAAGGTGACAGCTGGAATTTTATGGTTAGAAGAAATGTGTGCCGAAGATATTGCATGCCACTATCTACATCCGAGGTTTTCTATTGGTGAGATTAACTAATTCCATACAACCATCTTGTAAACAAGCCTTGGATGTTTATACGTTAGGGACTATTTGCATTTTCTCATCACTAGGGGTAATTTTGAGGGTCTCCGTTGCTTATCATTGTGGGGAAAAGGAGCACTGAGGAACGCAGAAAGGTCACTTGAACCACCGTGTATGACAAGTTGCTAATTAAGGGAATAATAGAGTTCCAAAGAAGAAACGGGTCTTGCCTAGGGGTCTGGCAAGAAAGAATGGGCTGCATCCGGGGTTGAGGGGTAGGAGGCAATGAGGGAAGTCTAGGCTGTGCACTCAGGTCACAGAGAATCCCAGATGCCTTTCTTACTATCCACTTAAACAACGGGACCATTATTTATCCAATCTCTCTCAATCTCAGCTGCTTCCCATCTACAATACCGCTGTGAAATGAACATTACGTCAGATAATTTACATGAAATACCTCATTCCCAGGAAGTGATCCATGAATCTTAGTTCTCTTCCCTTCCTCCTTTGTAAAAAGTTAGTATGGATATATTTCATAAAAAGAAAAGAACTTTTAAAATGCAAACCACCTGATATATAAAGATATTTTAATGTTTTTCATGTAGTTTGAGGCTCTCTTAGAGTGAAGCCCCTAATATCAGACTGTGCACTTTGGAACTTGGATTTTAATCTAGGACACTGTACTTTGAAGGAAGTCTTAACAATTGTTAAATCCAGCAGCTGTCAAATCTTTTTTTTTTTTTTTTGAGATGAAGTCTCATTCTATCACCCAGGCTGGTGTACAGGCAAAAACTCATCTTACTGCAACCTCCACCTCCTGGGTTCAAGCGATTCTCCTGCCTCAGCCTCCCGAGTAGCTGGGATTACAGGCAACTGCCACCACGCCTGGCTAATTTTTGTATTTTTACTAGAGATGGGGTTTCACCATGTTGGCCCGGATGTTCTCGATCTCTTGACCTTGTGATCCACCTGCCCTGGCCTCACAAAGTGCTGGGATTACAGGTGTGAGCCACCAAACCCAGTCAAATCTATTTTTTAAGCAACAGAACCCCTTATTTAATTGATACCTGACACAAAAGCCTAACACTTATACAGGAGATAAAGTGATTGCTATGCCTAGAATGTGTGTGGGGCTGTGGGGGGACAAGAGCCCTTTCTGCTCAGCCCTCTCCCTTTTCTCTGTCCCCTCCCCAATCCCTGCAGCCCTGGAGGGCTTTGAAACACCTGAAGGATCCACTGAACACAGACTGAAAACCACTAATTTCTAAGTCCTAATGGAAAACTACCAAGGGTTTGAGCAAGAGTTTTATTTAATCAAAGCACTATTTTAGGAAAATAAATCTCACAAGATGGATTGTGGAGAAGCCAAGAAGCAGGGAGACCAAGTAAGAGATTATTGAAAAATTTCAGGCCAAATTAACATAGGTTCCAGGAAATGGCTGAAGGTAGGGGTAAAAAGAGAGAGACATCTGGGATGACTTCAAGGTTTAATGCTGCATGACTACAACATTAATTAATAGACTGAAGATATCTGTAAGGTCTCCAGGATCATCCCACTTTTATGGGAGGGAAAACATCCCCAATAAAGACCGTAAGGTGCCTCTGTTCTTTATGAGGGCACTCAACTGTTAAACACTTTTCCAAAAATGAACATTTTACCTTAACTGATAAATTATACGTGCCCCTTAACAAGCCTGTTTGTTATGGAACTGACTTATACAAACCATGCATGGTGTTTGTAATTAAACCTACCTATGCATCTGGTACCATCTGGAGAGGTGTAAAAACCAGGGGGACATTTGCAAAAGTAACTGCTGACTGTGTTTGTACATTCGCCCCCATCACAGATTCCAGGAATTGTGCTGCATTCATCAATATCTGGAACATAAAAAAGAGTCTGAGCATTTGTAGAATACAATATAAAACTGTTCGTCATTACAAAGATTCAGATGTTAACACTAGTCAAATCATGTCCCTTTAAAAAGTAAAAGCTGCATCCAGAACAGTCAATTCAAAGGTAGATACAGCTTTTTTCAACACAGACTTACCAAAAAGATTTACCAAATTCAACAGATTAGGGAAAAATGAAATCACCCCCCTTTAAAATCTAAAACTGTGCACTGTTGTTTCACCAAGTAACTTCAGTATGCTAATGTTATAAATGGCATTTATTAAAAAATTTTTTTCCTTTTGTTTCCATGTTTTGCATTAAGTTAAACTCCCCTACTAATTATTTTGTATTTTGCATCACTTCTTGGATTACTTTTCAACCTATTTTCCACAGAGCAGATACTGGAATCCTACAGAGGAGACCCTGTGGTTTGAGTGCTGACCCCAACTTGGCCAGCTTGATGTTCTCAGTGGCATCCAAAATACCATTATGATGGTCTTCTGTGGTTGCTGAATGAACTGTCATGGACACTTGGTACTCTAATCAGACCCCCTTAAAAGAAGGACTTGCTGCCCCAGAGGCTGGGAATAATACTGTCAGCAGGCGATCTTGGCTCTCAGCCCTTTCCAAGATTACCTGGGTCTCAGAGAACCACCTCACCCGAGGTCACACCCTTCCCAGGCACCCCACACCCAATAAACTATTGTAGAGGATCAAAGTCTGGTCCATCCTGTCCCAATGGGAGACAATCCTGAAGGCCACTCCAATTCCTTCTGGGGCCAGTGGAGGCTGTCAGTGGGTTATACCCCAGCTTGCCTTCTCTGCATGCTCTTGCCTCTTCCCCTTCTCTTCTGCAGGTATTGATCCCAAGGACATCTTCTAATAAACAACCTGAATGCTATGGAGGCCAAAGCTGGGGTTAGCCCTCAGGGCCTGACGCCACTGGTCTCCATCAAGGAAGCGGTAAAATTCCCTTAAAACAAAATATCTGACCATTTCCTTCAAGGAGAGATTTTCAATAGCCTGACCCATACACTGACAAATGTCAACATATATGGCACCAACAGAAGAAGAGACAAACATTGAGAGTTTCCGTCTTAGGCTAGAAGTAAACTCAGGGGACAGGGAATACACATGGCCTCATCTCTAAGACCAGTAGAGGTTTCTGCACTGACCTTGGGAGAGGTGACATTTGACCCAGGCCTCCTGGGAGTGCTGCAATGGCCAGGCTGACCCCGTTAAAATCGGGAAAGGCTTAGGACTCCCAATAAGAACAGTTATTCTACAGGCTAAGCACTGTCTTCATTTATAAAACAAAATAGAATTCTAAGAACCAGATTCAAGTATCTTCTGACTCAAGTTCACCCTGTTAGTCAAAAAGGCAGCAATGAGTGTTTACATGCAGTTTAACCTTTTTAAAAGCAAAATCACCATTCTTCCATGCTAGGCTAGAGGCTAAACCAAACAATATTTCACTGCTTACATTAGAGTCAATGCTAACATAAACAGCATTGTCATTGCAAAACTGTGTAATGGTAAAGGTGCATATTCTATTCTGACAGATATAAATTTCACGAGAGTCTGTGAAAGAGTCAGGTAGAGAAACTGCCAAAGGGAGACAAAACCTAGGGATACCCACATAATATCTCAAGGTAGCCACACTTCTACTTAACACAAACAAATAAAAAGCAAGTATATCAAAGAGCCTACAGGATTCAAAGCCTCATTTAAGCATAGAGGAAGGTATAATTATAATGCAAAGGTTGTTAAGAAGAATGTACCATTTGCAAAGTGTCCCTAAAAGTTAATATCTGAGTCCTATAACACCTGCCAAAGATCACACGAGGAGATAATGTGGTATTAAAATTTTTTCTCAACCCATTAATATAAATGACAGCTGCCACTCTTATTAAGCCCTCTTAGCATACATCAGTATCCAAAAGGTTTAAGTGACAGCTTATGTCAGAAAATGTTATTTAAAAAATAGAATTAACTTTGACAGGATGAGGGAAATATTTTTTCCATGCTGTCTGGGCGAGATTTGAGCCCTTTATCAAAGATAAAAATAATAACAACAGTAATGATGAGAGTTTGCACACGCTGAGTGCCAGGCACAGTCTAAATGCTTTTAGTGAAAAAGAGCAGTGCCCAATCATCTAATCCTTACAATGTGGGTAGGATTGTGGGCCTGATTCTATACCTCTGGTGCCCAGGTATACCTCTTGCATTACACTGAGGTTTTCTGACATGAATCAAACGTGAAATAAGAGCAAAGAGGCTCATTATTTACAAAGTGAGGCTAAACTCAAGTCTCCAAGTGGCAGGGGTTTTTGGGGTGGATGTGGGAAGTTTCCACCTAGGTACACACCTGCGAAAGTCAGCAGGTCAGGAAATATGTCATAGTGCACACCTCCCTGAGTTCACATAGATTAAGATTAAATGAGACTGGGGCAAATCATTACATTTGAAGGAGCTTAAGTGACTTCAAATTCTCCTTAATATGTCCCCTTCTCTGTGACACACCCTTCTGCCTTCAGGCATCTAGTGCCTCTCCACTTTCCTAAACCACCTTGCTTCTCAGTGCCATGGCTTCAAAATAAATAAAAGCAAGAGTTCTATCTATTACCAGGCTGTGGTGGAAAGTTCCTGATGGCAAAGGTGAGAATAAGAATGGCTCACACTCTGAATTGGAATCACACATACTCTGAAACTTGTTCATATGAATTTATTATTCCTCCAAATTCTTACCCCTCTGTGTTCACCTCCTTTTAATAGAATTTTAGGCATCCCAAGTTATGAGAGAATTTGGGAACAGTGACTTTCTCAGAGTTTCTATAAATCAGGCTGTGTCAAATGCCAGCCATAAAACTAAACCAGGTCGGAGGCATGGTAGGAAGTGGGGCTTGGCCAGGAAGAGCTATTTTCATGCTCTGGACACTTCTCCAGGCTTCCTGGAGGCAGGAAAGAAGGCAGAGCTGCTGGGGAGTAGCTGTCCCATGACAGCTGTCTGTGACCCCACTGGCTTCTTGCTGTCGCCCTAAGAAGAGACACAAATGGCAGCGCTCTTCTTTTCCTATTCGCCACCCGTCCTTTGTTTACATTCTTTCTCATCCTTCGGTCTCATCTATTCTCCCAGAGCATCCTTCCCACCCTTGGGCCCCTTTATCCTAGGGCTCCTCTGGCAGAACGGGAGGAAAACGTATGGAAGGCAGATGCATGGAGCTTGGTGTCTGTTTGGGACCAGCATCACCATCTATTACTTGGCTGTCTAGAAACTCCACCCAAGATTGTAGACTTGACGAGGGAAACCCGATCCGGACAGTTAGCCTGATCCTGACTGTACAGATACTAATACAATGAGAGAAATCAACTAAAAACTGTGGCAGCTGTTTCAAAGTAACATGTGACACACTAATGATCATGAATGCCACTAAGCCTGTGAGCTTAACTTTGTTTGATTGTACAAACTCAACCCAGTGTAAAATGCATCACTAAAAACTAAACAAGCTGACTCTTCGAGTCATGTTGAGAAAAACATCAGCCATACTATTTTATAGACACACCACGTACGCCAGCTTTTGTTCATGCTGCATCTGCTGTCTGATCACAACTTGAAAATGGAGTCTGGTTTCTGGAACTTGAAAGAACCCGCATATATCATCTTGTTCAACACCCTCATTTGAAAGTTGAAGTAACTCAGAGATGGTAAGTAACTCAGATATCTAAGATCACACAAAGGATTAGGAGCTTGACCAGGGGGCATCAAAGATGGGGGCCAGGCCTGCCTTATTTCCAGGGCTCTTTCACCTTAACCACAGAGATTTTTTTTTTCAACTAATTGTATAGAGAGGGCCAGTTACCTTGCATAGTCAAAGTCAAGGGCCTGCAACCAGCTGAAGAGGATGGAGCCCCATTTGTGGCATTGGGTTAAGCCACCCCAGGAATTCTCCTTGGCTCCTGAGAGGATAAGAGCCCCTAACAGTAAGTAGCCATTATTTTGGAAAAGGGAAGTCCTGAGGTTTTTGGCTCACATATTACGGAGCGCACGGATTTAAAGGCTACATTTTTAAAAAGGTCCTGTGCATCATGCAGTGCTATTATAATTGCTAAAGGCTGGGCTGATGATAATCTAAATCCCAAAATATTAGTGGTTAATTAGGAATCCAACAGACTTCTTCCAGAAATAAAACTTAATCCCTTAATTACACTTTTTATTTCTCAATTTCCTCCCATAGTAACCTATGCAAATACAGACTTGGTTTCCAAAGAAAGGGGCTCATGTGTTCTTTCAGCGTGCATACTCTACAGTCATCGGAAAGATCAACAAAGAAGGTGGGCATGAACTCTGTTTCCTTTTTTCTCAAATCACAGCTATAAATCTGTTTTTTTCTTCTTAAATGTATGAGAATTTAATAATTGTTATTTAATCCCTTCAGCTTGTTAATTTACATTTGAAATGTCACCCAATTGTATGTATTTATATAAAACTTTTCCATGATTTTTTTTTTTTTAAAGTTTTGGGGAAAGAGGGACACTTTCGGGAGGAAGTGAGAATTCTGCAAAAGGAATATCTCATGGAAAGCAACTTGAATAATGCCATTCTCAGATCTGACAGAGTGAGGGCTAGCATCTTATGAATTTGCTAAAGCCAATTTGATTGAATTGGTGTTCGTTGAAAAAATTCTATAAAACTACCCAATTCCTTCCCTTCCAAGTCAAAAGGAAGATACCTTTAAAAAACCACTCAAAGCAATGGAAAAGGTACCAGAACATTTCACAAAGGCACAGAACCCTATGCTGATCATCCTTCTAGGGCACATATTGTCTGTTCAGTGGTTATGGGTCAGATTTCCTGGTTTCCCTCTATTGACCATCTAGACACCAGCCGATGCCCAGAGTTATGCCCTTTCCACAGCGAGGCACTGTAACTGGAAGGAGTGAGGACGCTGAAGAAGTGAACCCAGCTGCCAAGAGTTCTCAGCGGACTTCCTGACTGCTTTTCTCCCAGAGTAAGACAGGCCAACCCTGCTCACACAGTCTCCAGGCCAGAGAATGTACAGCACTAACAGGACATTCTTTTCTAGTATCAATTTTGCATTGATACTACAAGGAAAAGAAGGGGGGAAAAAAACCATTATCTAAATTTAATCTAACAGTAGATGGTAAAGGAAAAAAAAATGTAGACAAAATAGTCTGTTTTAATCTTGCTACTGACTTTAATATGTAGCTGGAAAATTTTTGTGTGTGTGGAAAAGGATTCAGTATTTCTCGGACTGAATTTTTGGTCCACTGGATACACCACCATAATTGGCTTCTTAGCATAAATAAAAAGATTCAAATCATTTTTCTTTCAGTCTGAGCATTAAATCAGAATCTTTTGTCTGGTCCACATCCACAGACCATTCCTAATTGTTAATTGACTTGTCTGAGTGAAAAGCAAGAGACAAAATCAATTCTAGTTCAGGCTAGAAGCCATCATAATTTCAGGGAAAAAAAAAAACACAGACTGGATACATCATAAGGACTGTATTCCCCTCAATCTTGAAGCTGACTAGATATTCTGAAGCTGAATATATTAAACTGAAAAAGCCTAAAAGGTAAAATACAACCTATCACTGATGTGGTTTTTGCATGTGATAAACTTTAATGGTTTATTAAATTAATGTCATACATATATAACCTGAAAATCGATGCCAGAATATTTTAAAAAGCTCCAGACACTAGGAAATATAGTTGTTAAAACAGAGGTAATAAGTTTCACCTAGGAAAGAGGACAATGTAATATGGCTCAAACAAGCACCAGAGTGTGAGTTTAAGAGGTAAATTTCTTTGGGAGGCCGAGGCGGGTGGATCACGAGGTCA
>NW_016107324.1:7650123-7800734 GCF_001604975.1 Cebus imitator | reverse complement strand
AAAAAAAAAAAAAAAAAAAAAAAAAAAAAAAAAAAAAAAAAAAAAAAAGAGGTAAATTTGAGCACTGTTTTGTCTGAATGGCCTCAGGCAGGGCACTTAATACACCCAAGACACAATTCCTTAATATATAATGTTAAAGTGTAGAACTAGCTGAGTTCTTTGCCCCTTTCAGTGTCAACATTCCCTGCTTCAAACTTACATCCACAGTACAACTTCTAAAATACATTGGCCTATCAAAAGTCAACCCGCTGGTTCTTTGAAACTTAAAAAGTTTTCTTAAGAAGGCTTACTTCAGAAAGAACTATTTTTTTTCACAACTACCCCAAATAACTATGTATAACACGTTCAAGAATGCAATATCAAGTATAAATTCAGTGATGATTTATAACCTAAAAACAACTCCAACTCATAAAGGTAGTTCTATCAGAGTTAGATTATTCAGTTTCAGGGCAAGTAGATATTAAATGTCTTACATGTATATTATGAACTGCACCTTATGTGTAAAGCTGTCTTTTGCTCATCTGATATACAGTGGCAACCAACACAGTTAATTATCCGGCCCAGACAAATAACTTAGAATGAACTCACTGCTAGATTCTAGAGGAATCAATACAACAGCATCTGTTTTCAATAAAAACACATCCATCTACATGAAACCTCAAGGTGGGGTGAGTTGACAATGAAGGAAAGTCTTCTCTTCTGATCTTGATGAGAGGTGTAGCCCTGAGGATGCTGCTACACTATTGTCAGACATTACTATATATAAGTTACATGTACTCATCAAAGAAAAGAGAGTCCAATGCTGCCTACTTATTTTTTAGATGCTCCCCTCTCATGAAGAAATTATGACTGTAATTGGAAGTCAGGCCTCATTTCAGCAAATAGCAGTAGTGGTGAATATAAACACATCCTCTAAATATATTTGTCAAAGTTCCATCTATAAACTAATGCAAATATAAAAATTCATCTCAAATTACTTTTCTGTTTGACTAACATTAAAAGCTTTTCATTTGATATGCATTTATCATCCCCCAGAAAAGAAAATCATGAACATGTACTAGGAGCACAAATATAAGGGTTAATAGATCAATCTGCCTCCCCACACACAAAATCAACCTTACCTTTTAACTAGAAAACCATCGGAAGATATATTATTCTGAATGATATCTAATGACCAAATTTAAATTCATGTCTCTAGAACTATGCAAAAACATGTGTCTTGAACATTTTAAACCAACCATTGGTTCAAAAATATTTCATGTTTTTAATATTTAATTTGATTCAGATGGACCTCTTGTTTTGGGTCTATAAAAGTGGAAAAAGCTGCGGGGTTTTTCTGGCCCAACAGCACAAAGGCATATTATTACTGTTAAAAATATTACATTTACACATTTACAGGGACGACAAAGACAGAAGGATTTAGGAATAATTTGCAAACAAGCTTCTTACTAATGTTGAGTTGTGTCTGCCCCCATTACACCCCCACAAAAACTGCAAAGCATGAGATTTCTTACCTTCACATTTTTGTGACACTTCATTAAATTTGTGTCCAGCAGGGCATTTGCACTCAAAAGACCCAACAGTATTAATGCAATTTCCTCCTTGACAGAGCCCGGGGATGGCCTGGCATTCATCCACATCTGTCAGATTGCAGGAGACAGAGAGAGAAAAACAAACTCATATAAAATTCATTGCAAATAAAATGTGATGTTTGTCCACAATTATATCGATGAGTTATCTGCCCATCACAATATTTGGAATATGATTAGAGGAACTATTTCTCACAATCGCATTATGTAAAATACACAGTATGATTAATGATGTTCTATAAGAAGTCACAAGTATTTCTGTTTTCCCACCTTCCATGTTTCCTAATACAGAGGAGAGTGTTCGTACTAACTTTTGTGGGTTTTATCATACATGCGGCAAAGTAGAAGGATCCATTTAACAGGCCGTTATTCACGGCCTCATTTTTATCTCCAGATTGGTAGTAATGATCAGAGTTATCCAAGAAATCTTGCAAATCAAAATGCAACACATTTCTACAATGAAACTATCTTTAAGAGTTATACTGAATGATTTAGTTAAAACAGAATTTATTGAAGGTCACTCAGACTACATGAGACAGCTAATGTTTTTACACAAATGAAGTGGAAAATGTTCACTTCGCATTCTGGAAAAGCGTCTTGCACAGTAAAAATTAAACAACTCAGAAAATTAGGCCAAGAAGTGAGAGAGATCATTAGGTGAGTGTGCAGTTTCAGCTGCAGACTTACCTTGCTGGCAGAGTGGCTGCCAGAAGGCACCTTTGTAAAGGTCAGTGAGATCATGTCTTTCCCTAGCTCAACGCGCATGTCCTTCCCTAGCTACGTCCCAGGAACTTCTACATGACTCCTCTGCTCTTTTACCCATTTTCCACCCTCCTACCTCTGTCACTCCTCTACCACCACAATGGATTCCTCAAATATGCCAAGGATGCACCTGCCACAGAGCTCTGTAATGGCTGCCCCTCTGCCTGGAATATTCTTCCTCCAGAGAGCTGCAAGGCCCACGCTGTCTGATCCTCCAGGCCTCTGCTCCAAAGCCACTTTAGGCGCCAGCCCTTCCCTTGATAGTCCAACAGCAACACCTGGCCCCTGGCTCTAATCATCCTTCTTTCCCTGTTTGGTTTTTTTTTTTTATTAGAGGACTAACCACCCACTGACCTAATAGGTGCCTGTTTGTTTTGTTAAACAAATTGATTGTCTTTAACATAAGCTTCCAGAAAACAGGGACTTTGTCCATTTCCTTCACTGTTATATAACAGCACCTAAAGAATGACTTGGGGTCTTATGTGTAAGCCCAAATGTTAACCTTCCAGGAGCAAAATTAGTCATCTCAGGCTCAGTACCTTCTGTTATAAAGACTGTAAAAGTACACATATATTCTCTCCATCTCTTTGTTCAGAACACAGAAAAGTCTGATTTAATAAAGAATCCCCAAGGAAACAATCTAATGTATTCTTTTTGAAACCTGGAAGCCTCATGTGCTCTTTAGTTTCACTCTTCATTGAGTAAAGAAGAAAAGCGATTGCTGTTTATAAGATCTCAACCTGTGTTCTTGGGAAAAGTCAGCATGCAGTAAAAGGGATATTAAAGAAACAACACTTTAGTTTATTATAAAAGTATCACTTACTGTTTCAAATAAAATGTCTTAACCACAAATAAATGATTAGATGTGGAAAATCATTAGATTATGTCTTCTAGATGATTTCAGTTATGTCTTAGACCAGAATTTTCCATTCTCTTGATATGTTGAATGTATTTATTAAATGGTTTTAAAAATCAAGATTTTTACATATAGGTAGAACTAGCTGTCTTGTTGATCACGATTTTTGGCCAAAAGAAAATACAGATGAGGCAATTCTCCACTGGCTGGATACTCCAGGACTGAAGACAGAATAAGCTCCTTTACGAACCCGTTTGCCCACAACCCCTCACATCTGACCCAAGGACTGCAAACGCCAGCAAGGAGTGAGAGCTACAACCTGGTGGCAGAATCGCTTAGAAAAAAAACACAACCAAACGAGAATTTCACTCTCAACATGGCAATATAACTGTCATTGTGATCCTATAGGATTTCAAAACTTTCCGTATAAAAAACTTTTTTTCCCTTGGATTTTAGATAGCAGAGTTAGGAAGTCTAGCTCTCTGGTCACTGTCAATGAGTTCATGGGTATTGGCTAACTTTGTAATCCCAAGACCAGCAAATTCTTCAAAATTCACTGGGGCTTTCTAAAAATGGGAAAAATAAGAAGGCACCAAAGAACAACTAAACTTTAAATTTTATAAAATACTACAATCCATCTCTTGATTAATTCTAGAGTTTCAAAGTGACTTATTTCTTCTCCTGACATTCAGAGGGATACATTTAAGGGCATCCAAAGGAGCTGTATGTTGTACATGGGAGCTGGAAGCCAGAAATGACAATATCAGAAGTGGAATTTACCGAAGTGGAATTTAATGGCGACCCACAGAACTGTGTGACTAAGCTCAAGTTCTGTTTTATTACATATTACCCTTAGAATTAACATAAAACAAAGGCAAAGTTTTATCTATTTGCTTCAGAAAAGTGAATCCTGAATTTTCTGAAAATATTGCAACTTGCTATAAAAAGCCCTGAGGCTGTCTAAAGGAAACAGATATAGCCTCAGAGCTTTCAGTCCCATCAGTTTAGTGTGGAGCTGCCTCTGTTCACTTCCTCCTGTTTCCTGCCAGACATCCAGACAATAAAAGAATTTGTACAGCTGGAAGAACAGGAGTAAAAGCCAAAAACAGAGTAAGGGCTTCTACGGGAGGCAGGAGAAGCAGCTAGCAGGCGACATCTGGGGATATTTAAAACTGTGAAACAAATCCTAATTTATTTCGGACTTGTAAAATATGCAAAATGTAGCATGTAAAATGTCAAGAGAAGCAATTTTCTTCAGGTCAATTAAGCCAACCCATGAGACAGAGGAACTCTAACAGCTTCAAATGAAGAAAAACATAAACTACCTTGCTCACAAATCTTGCTTTGTGTTTCTACAAAGCATTGCCATAATGCACAGCATTGCTGTAAACAGAATCACACCGCCCCGGGAGTCAGAGGTACATGCAAACACCTCTGGGGTCAGAGAGGGGGAAGTGTTGGCAGGAAAACATCCAGTAAGACTTCAGCTGCTCTCTCGAGAGCCACGTTCCTAATGCCTTAGTTGGATATCATGCAGTCAGCGAAATTGTGAAGTTATGTAGCTGACACTACTTTTCCATTCTCTTCAACTTCATTGGAGAATGGCTCTCCAGAGCAAATAAGATTAATCCATTAATAACTCCATCAGCCTGGGTTTACCTTGACAAGCTCCCGTGCGGATATTTGGAATAAAGCCACGGCGGCAGGGGTGAGGCTGGGCAGGACACATCTCACAGGGGTGGCCCCAGGCTCGGCCGACTGTGGCACAGCAGAGCGTTTTTGTGCAGACAATCCCGCTGAGTTGTCCCTGGCACATCTGGTTGCTGACCACAGTAAAACATGGGCCTGTCCTGTAATCTGAAAATAAAGAATAAAAATCTGATGAAAATCCAGAAAAGCAGGAACCATCATGCAGAGGAACAGCTGTGCCCCTTCTTGCTTGATTCCAAATTGAGAAATGAATTTCAGGGATAGAATCACGCATCACTGCTTCTGTGCAAGGCCTTGGATAGACCATTCTACTTCTGAATCAAATTTCCTAACCTACAAAATGGGGATGAAAACATCAGTTTTTATCCACTTTGAAAACAGCATTGTGAAGATTAGATGAGCTCATGGAAAACTCTTTACAACTGTGATTTGCTCTACAAATTTAACATAGTAATATTATTATTCACTCATTACTTAAGAAAATATATCGGTGCCTGCACTTGATCAGCCCCTATGCCTGACACAGATGCTTCAGTGACTAAAAGATGCCAAATCCCTGCCCTCACAGAGCTTCCAGTCTATTGTTATTTAGGGCTGAGAAAGCAAAGAATTTTGAAGCTTGCAGTGAGGCAAGTCGTGGCACCTTCTTCCTGGGAGTTCCTTCAACAAAAGAAATGGTTATCTGTTTTACTTTTTTATATTTTTTTGAGTTGGGATCCTCTTATTTCAAATACAAAACAAGTAAACAAACAAGAATTTAAAAGTTTGTCCATGCAAAACACATTAGGTATTTAATATAAAGAGTGAGGACACTGGTCTGAAATCATTGTAACCCCTAGGCAAAAGCACCATCTTAAAGCAAAACAGGGATAAGCTAAGGCCACAAGAGAATTTCCAATCAGAGCAGTCCTACCACCAGTTAAAAGATCGGCCTCTTTTTTTCCGCCCCCCTCTACAGAGAGAAAGCCAACAACAAACAAGAAAGATAAAGATGTGGTGGGCACAGAGGACCAAAAGCCAGGCTGTCCTCACAGGCTGTGAGAGAAATCAGGGCCACAATACCCATTTCTGTGGATCTACCATGGCCTTGACAATTAAGGGAGGCTGGGCTGGGGTGGGACTCATGGGCTCCTATCCACGACCAGACATTTGCATGCTTCCAGGTCATTTTCAGAAGTGTTTAGGTAGAATGGTTCCTGTGAGTCTAAAAATGGACTCAGTGACCCCAGTAAGTTCCTTTCACCCGTGAATGCAACAGTTTTATGAAAATCACTGGCTGTGCTAATGAAACTACTGGGATGTTTTCATTATTTTCTTCTTTCCTTAAGTAGCTCACAGGACACAGCAAACATGCTATTTGCTAAAGAAAAAAGGAAAACTTTTCATTACAGTACCAGCAAGCGTGAACATTGTGGATTGTAACAATGTTTTGGCAATAGCTGAATCTTATCTGCTGGCATCCCTCTATCCTGTGTGTTTTCCCTTGCATTCTTTTTCTTGCATCTCCACTCCAACCCCTCCCTTGGAATTTTGACTCCATCTCTAGGTGCTCTTCCTCCCTCTCCTCTGCTATCTGCAATGAACCACCTCTGCTCAATGGTGTTATGGAAACAGCACTGCTTGATGCCCATGCTGTAAGATCAACCTTCTGAACAATTCCAAAAACAAAACAAACTCCATGCCAGTCATGTATATAAAGAGGATTACCATACCCTAGCTATGGTACCACTGGAGAGACAGACAGGATGGTCTAAATGCCGAGGCCCCAGCTCCCCATCTTCCTCCCTCCATGCCAGTGTGCTGTATGTCCCACTCACAGAATGTGAGGTGATTTTAGATTTTAGTAGTCATATATTAATTTTAATGTGTATTATGAAATAGCATAAATATATCAGACTCATGATTTCACAGATACGCTTGCTAGGAGGATGATGAAAATCTTTTAATTTGATTTTAAAAAAACATTAACTAATTACTAGTACAGGTGATACGCAAACAGGCCAAAAACTGCGTGTGTGATATCTACATGCAACCAGGCTCATCTTTCCAAAAGACAAGCCTGAGACCTTTGCGTCCCTCTTCTCTGCATGATCTGGCCCCCAACTGCGACTTTCTAGACCTTTCTCCTGACACTTTCTGTTTATCATTTCTTTTTTTTAACTTTGTTTATGTACTTCTTATTCTAGAGTTTTTTTAGTTTTATATAGTCAAATTCTAGGTATATTTTAATAGTTTACATTGTATGTCAGATTTATTCAAAACCTGCTATCTTCTTCCACAGATACTGAATGCAAACAAAAATAGAAACAAATATTAAATACTGAGCTGTTGAATAAACGCCCTCATTTTGTTCTTTCGATGAAGAAAAGGTCACTCAGCACTGCAGTAATTTGTGACAAAATCTCTTTAAAATGCAAGAAGTCATCTTCACTTTTTTGGCTCAATTCTCCCAAAATACGTATAGGCATTTAACAAATACATCTTCGCTATTTGGTCTTTCCTTTCTATTTCAATATTTTATCATGTATTTTAATTCAAAAATTAATTACTTTAGACAGCTGGGAAAAGGCAGTAGCATACAAATAAATGTAATTATACCTAAAGAAATTCTTGATAACATATTGATTATATTATCATACATAAGTTTTTGTGTGTATCCATGTATGTGTTTTATTTTTTAATCACAAAATAAGGATTATACTAAAAGTATACTTTTGAATCTTGCTGGATTTTCTTCATTTAACAGTGCCAAAGCTTTTTCCCATGTAATAAACACTATTCCACAATGTGATTTTAATTGCTGCATAATTTTCTATCAAGTTATAACAGAATGTTTTCAATAACTTTCTATCATTTAAATTGCCTCTAATTCTTCATTATTACACATAACATTCAGTGTACACTACAATGAATCCTTTTCAGAATAAAAAATGTTTAATTCATTCAACAGCCAACAATATTTTTATGACTCTGTGTGTGTGTGTGTGTGTGTGTGTGTGTGTGTGTGTGTGTGTATATATATATATATACACACACTACATCTGAGACTAGAAAAATCACAGCAGTATAATCTTTTATTTAAAAAATAAATAAAACTTTATGTTAGGTAAAAAGAAAGAGAATTTAGGCTTGTTTCTTTTCTGTTAATTTACTGAGACAAGTGCAAATGCTTTAATCAAACAGATCCACGTTAGCTTGCCATTTTCAATCCTTTTAAAAAAGCATAATGCAACATGAATTTTAATTTATAATCCTCTCTTCAGCACTGCTGGGATTTGTTTTTCCACCTCGTTTTGCCAAGATACTCTATGGAATTATCTTATATATATGAGGACTGCAAAGGTTCAGGATAGATGCAAATATGGTGTTTTGTGAGTGACACCAGCAAAATCCAGACACACTACAAAATGCTAAAACAAATCTGATTCAGTTCTGTCTGATATTGATTCATAATTTCAGATGTGAATTCCTCATTGACAGATATTCATTAAAAAAAAAACCCTTAAGACTTTTCCAGGGTCAATAAATTATTCTTATTTCAGTATGAAATACATAGCATCCAGATGATAGTTGTTAATTCTGACAGCATACATTAGGCATCCCAACAGTCCACAGGGATCCAATTTATTAAGAATACTATATATTTGGCAAATACTTTAAGTATGTAGAATAGAAACTACAGACAGTACATTTCTGTGTGAGATACTTATCACTATAAACAAAGTTATTTTGGAAACAAATTAGAACTGGCTTATTTGACAGTGCAGATTAGCAAGTGGATATAAATATATCTGTAGATCTGTATTTTAAATAAAAATTGCTGATTGCAGAGGGAGAGGCATAATCTGGATGAAATAAATTTGGATCTAAAAATCTCTTGGAAGGTAAATGCTGTATTAACATGGTTTTCAAATGTCATTCCGATTTGGCGGCATGTGCTTTTTGTCCTGTACTTCATTTCGATTGCCAAGGTTATGCTGTTTTTAGTCCAATACTCCAACCGCAGAAAGAAATCTGCCCATACTCTCAATTCCTTACTAATAATCCAATTATACGCAATTATTCCCATAGCACTTACATGGTATTAAGCTAAATTTACATACTCTATTTTTTTTTTTTTTTCAGATAGTCCCAGGATTAGACAGGGAGTGTGCCTAATTCAATGCTTGTGTAACGTCTGACTCATTCCTGGCTTCGGTGTAAATCACTATTCCTAATGCAACTAAAATATAGTATTAGAAATGCTTTCTAGTTGCAAATTGCTCTACAATCACTTCCTTATAAAATCTTCATGAACTAGGGCAACAGGCCAAGTCTTTCCAAAATTAAAGTGCGATTCTAATTGTTTTTAACTGGCTTACTCCAGTGTGGCTGGTTCATGGGAAATTCTGCATCTACGTGTTCCCATTCTGAGTGGTTAGCTCAAGGATTGCTCTCCAGTCCCATTAGATTTGGCCTCAAGGCTTGGGCTCTGACCAACATGTGTCTGCAGCCTCTGATCCTCAGCTCATGCCCAGCTCTGCAGCTCAGAATGCTGTGGTCTACAGCATTATTTCACTTTCATTTGTAATCAGACTTCACCCTGAAGCAAACGCATCATTTACAGGGAAAGAAGATTCTGTGATACAATGAATTCTTGTCCCTCCTGCCTAGTCACTAAACCACAAACTGCAGGGAAGGCACAAGGATATAATTTTGGGCACTAGGCTCCAATTATTTTAAATCCTTCTTTTCATAAAAATGACAAACAAAAGAATGAGATATCAATTTATCCATGACATACGTAGAGGGTCACAGCACACTTATTTCTCCAAGGTAGGTTGGCCTGGGAAACATTAGGCTCCTAATGTGTAGGAATTTCAGAGCAACTTTCTGCGGAAGGAGTTCAGAGAACTTTTAGTCTAAGGAAAATTAAAGTTAAGAAGTTCCATTATCGTAATCAGACTCATAACTGTCATTACTTCTTCTTACTCCAATCATTTGTAAGCTTAGGACATAACAGAATCACTTGGGGAGCTTTTGCAAAATGCTGATGCCTGGGTCCCACCCTGTCCTCACCCAGTTTTCCCCATGGAACCCGATTCAGTAGATATGGCATGGGCCCAGGCATCCACATCTTGTGAAAGCTCCCCAAGGTGATTTTGCCCTCTAGGGCTCTAAGTGTGTGTGTGCGTGTGTGTGTGTGTGTGTGTGTGTGTGTATGTATTGTTTTTCTTCCTCTCTCTCTCTCTTTTCCTTTGATGAAGAATGCTCATGTTCCATGATTAATTGGAGATGTCTGCAAGATAACAACTACTTATCTGAAGATCTAACCTTAGGCAAATAAGACAGCCCATAAACTGGGATCACTGGCACTCAACATAACCCAGTATTTCTCAGCTAGGTCTGACATTCTCATCATGGCAAAATACTATTCATTTCCAGAGTGCTGCACTGATTATGAGGCACTTTATTATGTTCTTTACTAATTATATTATAGTTAATTATACTAACCACCAGCTCACCAAAGCAAACAACAAAGTCAAAATTTAGGAAGGCTAATCATCCACTACTGCAGTGTCCTAATAGTTAATAGAATTTCTATTTCCAGTCTCTTTCCTTCTAGCTTTACAAAGCACAATGATATACACAACCTCATGCCACTTTCAGGAACTCCCACATCCAGCCTCTACCCACTGTTGTAGCTTGTATCTGAGAGGAATTCAGGAGGATTCTCCAATTGGGGCCCAAATACAATACCTATTCAGCATCAGTAACACCAAAAGTCAACTCTTAATTTATTTCAGAATTGCACTATCAGAGAGACCATCTGAAATCCTTCCAGGACTCCGGATTTGATAAAATATAAAGTAGTGCACATTATCTATGAAGTTTCTTGTCAAAAATAGCCAAGGCTTAATGTAATCAAACTTCCACACCTAACTTCTAGCTGAAGGGAATATAGGAATAGAGGAACAAGGTAAATTACACCACAAAGAAACAAGCAGAAGACTCAGAATGTGTGGTATTTTCTAAGGCAATTCTCCTGAACTTTTCCAAAAGCAAATGATTTTCTCTTCACCAAAAGAAGTACAGAGATTAATAGAGTAAAAATCATAATAACCAAAACTCAAGTGGATACTGTTTCTAAAAGAGACAATTTCAGAAATCTTATGTGGACTAGATATTACATGACACTGCAGAATTGTTGTTTTTCTAGGCATGATAATGGTATTGTGGTTATATACAAGAATATCCTTAGTGCTTAGAGGTGAAGTGTCATGATACATGCAATTTAATTTTCAAATAATTCAAATTAAATAAATACGTATTTTAATTTTACATATTCTACATACACATATATACATACATATGTGTATACATACATATAGAGAGCTATTATGTATATAAAAGTGAGAACAATTATTCAATATAAGTGGAAGGTATATGTGTATATTGTATATTAGTCCTTCAACTTTAACGTAGGTTTGAAATTTTTTATAATAAAATGTCAGGGGAAAGAAATTCCTTTCAGGCCTACTTTTACTAGGCAGTGTTCCTTCTCCCATCTTATCCAAGCTACATGGCATTAAAAAAATACACAATAAGGTTTGAATATACTTTCCAATCCATGCAGTTAGATAAAATACTGCAGTCAAGATTACCTATTTAACATGGTCTATAGAGTGTTATTAAACAAGGCTGGGTGCTGTGGCTCACGCCTATAATCCCAGCACTTTGGGAGGCAAAGGCAGGCAGATTACGATGTCAAGAGATCAAGACCATCCTGGCCAACATGGTGAAACCCCGTCTCTACTAAAAAACATACAAATCAGCTGGGCGTGGTGGCACACACCTGTAGTCTCAGCTACTCAGGAGACTGAGGCAGGAGAATTGCTTGAACCCCGGAGGCAGAGGTTGCAGTGAGCCAAGACTGCGCCACTGCACTCCAGCCTGGCGCCTGGAGACACAGCAAGACTATCTCAAAAAAAAAAGAATACGACTTTTGGCAAAATTTACTAAACAATATTATGCAAAATGTTTATCTTTAAGGAGATGCATCTGAGATATGACTTAATTGTAACTAAATGTTTTCAAAAAGCTCTTTAGAAATAAACCATACAGGAATAAAAACAAAAGTATTTCTACGTTAATATTTTCCCTGATTTTTAATTTCTTCATTTCATAAGTAAAAAGTATTACCACTGTGAACCTAAATGTAAGTATTATTCAAAACTGCAGAAACAAGGTGATTTGTTGTACACTTTTTAATCTAACATGCAGACTAAGCAATTCACCAATATCCAGGCCATAGTTCTGTGGGACCCAATTATGTGTGGCAGCAAGTCAACTAAGCAAATTGTTACCACATTTTTTTCTGTTCCATGATGAAGAAAACAGTAAGAAATCTTGTTCAGAGTAAGAGAAGGTCTCATTTTAAAATAATCATTTACCTGACATTATTTGTTCCTTCACTATAAATCCTACAAATCATGACTTTCATCTTCCTGCAACGTTATCTCTAAACTACTTTTACTAGAAAAAAAGACTAGGGGAATCGGTAAAGTCAAATCATGGTTTCGGTGATATATTTACCATCAAGATTAAAAAAATCATAGAGAATACTTTAATTGTTAATGGTCTGCAAATTCCACTTTAAAGAACCAATTGGCTCTGATTTACTCCCTTTTAAAACAGCCTGTATGAAGCATAAATATTCTCTCCAATCCAAAAACAAGAGTAATAGCCCAAGAGGAAAGGGCCTTATGATTAAACATAAAAATTGTCAGGGGCAACATATTCTTACATTAGCCTGTATGTCATAAAAGTATCTTGTAATATTGTTTATTTTCCAAAAATAACTTCCACAAAAGGAGAAAAAAGTTCATGAAGAATCCTAATAGAATGGTTTATCAATAAATTATTACTATAAATGAAATTTTCTGCAGCAGGCCAATTTCAACATTGAATATTGTATATATGGAGGGTAAAGGCCTATAAAGGCAATAAAAATAAATTGACTTAAAATATCAATTGATTGCAAATCTCACTAATATGAAGCACCTAGAGCAATCAGATTCATAGACAGTAGTTCAGTTGGTGGTTGCCAGGGATTTAGGGGAGGGAGGGGTGGGGAGTTGCACTGTGGGAACATGAAAAGGTTCTGGAGATGGATGGGGGTGACAGGTGCAGCAAAATGTGAATGTACTTAATGCCACTGAACTGTACACATAGAAATGGTTAAAATGGTAAATTTTAATCTTATGTGTACTTTAATACAATAAAAGAACATTCTAGCCAGCATGCTGGCTCCCACTTATAATCCCAGCACTTTGGGAGGCCAAGGCAGGTGGATCACTTGAGCCCAGGAGTTCAAGACAAGCCTGGGCAACATGGCAAAACCCCAGCTTTACAAAAAAATGTAGCTGGGTGTAGTAGTGAGCGCCTGTACTCCCAGCTACGTAGGAGGCTGAGGTGCGAGGATCGCTCGCTGTAGTGAGCCGTGATAGAACCATGGCTCTCAAGCCTGGGCAACAGAGTGAAACTGTACATCAAAAAAAAAAAAGAAAAAAGAAAGAAAAGAAGAAATTCCACAACATAAAATTAAACACTTTGACTTCAATGCTCAGGTTCAAGGCCTACATTTTACAACTGTAAAACAGAATCATGGCTTTCCATATGCATTCAACAAATACTTACCGAGCCACTACACTGTATCAGTGAGAAGCACAGCACAAAACCTCTGTTCACATGGAGTTTGCAATCTTGTGGAGGAGGTAGTGAATAAATAGATCAACACATTAAAATAATTTTAGATTTGAGGTTGTAACGTAGTTACAAGTGCAACAAGCATGCCACTGTCATAGAGAAGAATTGGGTACACCTACCTTGGTAAAGCTTATCAGAAAAGACTTCTCTGAGGAGGTGACATTTAAACGGAGGCCTAGAGATGAGCATAAGTCAGCTGTGCAAAATCTAAGTGCTTTCTAAGTACAGGAGACAGAACAGTGGCTCTGGGCTGGCAGATAGCCTGGCTTCCCTAGGATTAAAAGGAAGCTGCTGTGACCAGAGCTTTGGGCGCAAAGGGGAAAGGGCATACCACGAGGCTGGATCCTTAGGTAGGGACTGGATTATGCAGGACATCTCAGGATATGATGAGGAGTTTGGATCTGGCTACAAATTCAAGAAAAAGCCACTGAAAACACATGTGTTATTTGAGAAGTGTGCTCCTTTAAAGGCTCAGGAGTGGAAATGGGAAGGCTTTCAGGGAGGCTGAGGGATTTCAGGTGAAAGTTGGTGAGGGCTTGGCAAGGGTGCTGGCATAGGAAGGGTGGACGGCCAGCAGGCAGGGGATGTCCCTGGGCAGAAGAACCAAAGCACTTACGGATGGAGCAGATGGGAAGCGTAAGAGAAACCGAAAGGCTCCCAGGCTTCTGGCTTCCATCACTGAATAAATGGCCATTTGCTGAAAGGGGGAAACTAGGGAAGACAAGGCTGTAAATACTCGCAATCTGTTAACAAGTGCTTCCCATTTTCACAATACAGTTCGTGGTGTAGAACAGGTGATTTGAATTAATGAGGCTGTCCCTGAATAAAATACTATCTGTAAATCTTAATGTTATCAAAACGAACAAAAACAAAACCTATGTATAATGTAATTATATCCTGACTTGTGTGTTTTCACTTTTTTGTAAATGTATCTTCCTCCCCTTCCTTTTTGTGAGCAAGCATTTACTACTATCACTATCATATTCAGATATTTATGTATAAACATCACGGTTGAGGTTCTTACTTCAAACACATTTGATGAATTTTCACCGAAAACCAAGTATGAAGTACCCACAGCCCAGACCAATAATACGTGATGGAATCCTGGCGTGGTGGGTGGGATTTCCTCCAGAGGAACTCCACTGCCCCTTTCGTAAATGACAGGGCATGGGAATCCAAGACCACTAGCATTCTAGCTGCCAGCCCTGAGTTCATTCTCCAGGAAATGGAGACACACCACATTCACATTCCACGATTGCATCAATTCTAAGAGATCTGGTGGAAAACTTAAGGCAGGGACAAAAGTTCAGCCATTATTAACCACAGCTGAGAAATGCCTCCTATAAATATGAACTTTCTGTAATATCAAGACAGATAAACGGCAGTGAGATTGTTTTGATACATCAGTTGGCAAAAGTTATTTCTAGAATTGGCTTTTTATCAAATATGCATGTGTTAATAGATATGTGATACATAGGTTGTTCGTATATCTTCTCTCTCTGACACACACACACACACACACACACACACACACACGTCACAGAAGTATGCAAACACAATGTCAAGCTGGCCTTCCTCTTCTCAGAACTTTTCTTTGGAAGAAAATGTCTGATGAATGAAAAATTCCTGAGCCTGTTTCCAGCTCAGAGTCTGGCGCTGAACTCAGCCGAAGAGAGACAAGTTGGAAGGAAGTATAAGCATTACTCAGAACACGTGAGTGATCCGAGCAAAAGACAGGCATGGACGCTGAGGTGGTGGGAGAGGCAGCAGCATCAAAACCCAATTATGTAGATTTAATTCATCAACAGAAGAAGATTCCTGAGAAAAATCAGTACATGCTCCTATATCAAATACAACAGATGATCCCTATGTTTAGATACCAAAGACTAAGGCAGTAGACCCTAGAACTGGGTTTTCACTCTTAATTTTCTGGTCATCCATTTTTCAGACCTGCTAAGTGGAGTGAGAACATGTCACTAATGGGAGAATCACGGGGCCTCTTGGCAGCTTCACTGGAGACATAAGGATTTTGATGTTCTGAGCCACTGATGAGTGACGACTGTTTTACGATATAGGCTAGCAATTACGCAAATATTCATCTTGCTCTTTGGAATTAATAGTTATTTTCCGGTCACCCCAGGTACATGATGTGAAGAATTAAGCCTTAATACGATCCTCTCATTCTAGTTAAGTTTTGCTCAGTGGAGCCAATGGTGTATGCCTTAGAAACTTCCATTCTATAAAACTAGAACAAAGATTTAAAGTTGCTCCTGAGACTGTAAGGTCTACAACTATTAAATCGTGCACTTTCTGAACACTGACAGGACACTGTATTACTCTGTTCCCTCTTACCACTTACTAGAGATTTACATCAGCTTGGCCAGACTCTGGGGATTCATCTCAGGCAGCTAGTTAGATACGTGTGGAAAGTGTATATGGTTAGAAAATAATAAGAGACAGCATTAAAAGCGGTTTAAAATGCCCCAAGAGGGAAGCCAAACACCACAGTTTTCTCCAACTGTGGAAGAAAAAACAACTTGAGCCAGATTTTAGCTCTCTGGATGTATTAACAGGTCTATGTTGTATTCCCTTAGATATTTACGAAGCATGCTTACAATAATTAAAATGGAATTTTCCAAACCTTTAAGGGTAAAAGTTAGGAATATAATATCAATGACCTTGGAAAGTGCTATAATTTAATATACATCATATTCACCATCCTGGGATTTCACTACTAATATTTAAAATTCACAACTCCTGCACAGGGCAAGTGTTCTTAGGAACTATGCTCATACAAATGCCTTTTATTAAAGGTATTTTTAACTTTCTGCAGTAGTTGTAAGGCTAAAAATTAGTGCTGCTGGTCTGTGGGCATTCGGACTTCTCTAGTCCGGGGTTCTTAACTTGAAGACCACAATTGGGACTTGGCAGTTCTAAAGGTGCCCTGAAACTATACATATATCATGTGTACAAGTTTGATAAGTCTAAACACAATTAAGTGAGCAATCATATATTCTCTTCCAGAAATCTGGAATTGGGATTGAGGGGCACTGGTGTTCACCTCTCCAGCTGGCTAGACCTCAGGTGATATTACCTTGGGAGCAGGCAGGTGGCATGTACATGCAGCATAGAACAGTCCACTTGTACGGGGCAGGGACAGAGACCACGTGGCTCCAGAAAGACTTGGAGAGAGCATTTGGTTTTTGCTTCCAGCCCTGGGTAAAGCCCTGCTACCGTACCTGCTGTAGGGTTTCTTACAACCTTGGATATCCCGGGTTTCTTATAGCAGATTCCCCCTTCTGCTTAAGCTAGTTTCTGTTACTTGCCACCAATGGACATGGACCCAATACAGTGCATTCATTTGTACTTTTTTGGAAGAAGAACATTTTCTTTCATCAAATTCTTAAAAGTGTCCATGGCTCAAAAAAGGTAATAAACCCCTGCACTATTTAAAAATAATTTAAGCCCCCCTGCATTATCTAATAAGAATGTGGCTTTACTTAGATAACTTATTCTGATTTACTAGAGTTTTATATTTTCATTCTCAAAGAAAAGAAAAAACCACCCTCCTAGTTAGTGACACAAGCACAAACAAAAAACTACTCCAGCTCTCCCCTTCCTTTACTTTTAATTCCATAGGGAGCCACAGAGAAACATAACCCTGCATGAAAGTCATCACTGCCCTGTATAAATTGATAGCTAACTTTTAGTAACACATACTGTTCTAGTTAATTTTCCCCAAATGGCAACAGGCATTTGTGGATGATGTTACCTCGCCCATTTAGGCAGAAGACAGTGCAGAGCTAGAGCCTAAAGACAATAAGCCTAAAAGTGAGGAGGCCTGCACGCCAGTCTCAGCTCAGCAACCAATTTGCTGTGAGCCTCGAGTTAGACACACCATTCTCTGATAGCATTTAAGTGGTCAAGTCATGAACCATTCAGACGCCCTTGTGGCCTTTCAGCTGGCTTGAGCCAGAAAGGCTGCAGCCAGGCTAGGAAGAGAAGGTTGTTTCCATAGTGCAGGAAGGGCAGAGTGTGTAGAAAGATGTCTGACCAAAGCTTGCTTTGCCATTAATTAGACTTGCTCCTCCCACACTTCTTGTTTTGGGAAAGGGTAGCACCACAGCCCACGTCACAGAGCCACAGACTTAGGAGAGGGGGGACCACAGAGTATCCCTTACCACCCCCCTCCACTTAATCACCTGCAAACCTTGTTAAATTTACCACCTCCACAGCTTCTTTATCGCCCTTCTGCTGAAATCCAATGGCCACTGCTTTGGTGTAGACTCTCATTTCCCTTTATCCTGCTGGAGTAAACCTAACTACAGTTAGACCCTAACAGGCTCTGTGAAATGCTCCCTGCTCGGCTTCCTTTCTGGCCTCTTCCCTAGGTGCTGTGCCCCTCCACTGATACTGAGTGAACTGCAGTTCCTCACCACACGATGCTGTCTCTCATCCACATGCTTTACAAATGCCATCTCCTCTGCCTGGAATCCTTTCCTCTCTCTATCTTTCCAGCAAATTCCTCCGCTTGAAAGTCTCTCCTATTTACTCCTTCCCTCCTCTCTGGCACTAATTAAATAAACTCCATGGCAATCGCTGACTTACATGATTGTCTTTCATCAGATTGTGAGCCTTAAGGATATATATTTTATCTCTTTAAACTTTGCATCTCCAAGGCCTAAAATATCCCCAGGGGCCCATAATAAGCACTCAAGGATATATGAATGAATGAATGAATGAATGAATGAGGATGCAAAATGACATATCTTTAAGTTAGTCTAAATCCTTAATCTGTTGAACGATTCATTCCCTTTGCTCAAGATATAATTAACCACTTATAATTCCATGAATCTATCCCGCTTGATTTGAATTCTGGAATGCTGATTATCAACGTGGCAGTGAGCAAAGTTACCCTTTGAGTCAGTTTTCTCTGCTTCCTGGGGTTGTATGAGTAGGAAACGAGTATGTAAAATATCTACCATAGTCCCTGGTTCTATTTTTCCTCTCCTCCTGCACACACCATGGCTACAGATAACCAATACACCCTGCTATTCTTAAAAACGAATGACATCAATGACCTGCAAGACACACCTTTTAATCCATTCTGAGGAGCTAAGAGATTTGTTCTAAGTTCTGTCTACTCTCTTGCCTGGCCTTCTGTTATAAACAATAGTTGCAATTTGCAATACAGAGCAAAGATAAAGACAACATGCAGATCAAGTCCAAGCCTGGATTCATGAAGACCTTGCTCTTTTTTTTTTTTTTTTTTTAACTTTTATTTAAAGTTCAGGGTTACAAGTGCAGGTTTGTTGCATAGGTAAACTTTTATCACAAGGGTTTGTTGTGCAGATTATTTCATCACCCAGGTATTAAACCTAGCTCCTAGTAGTTGTTTTCCCTGATCCTCTCCCCTCTCCCACCCTCCCTCCCAAAGGCCCAGTGTGTGTTCCCCTCTATGTGTTCATGTGTTCTCATCATTTAGCTCCCACTTATAAATGAAAATATGTAGCATTTGGTTTCTCTTCCTGTAATAGTTTGCTAAGGATTATGGCCCCCAGCTCCATCCATGTCCCTGCAAAGGACATGATCTTATTCCTTTTTATGGCTGTATAGTATTCCATGGTATATATAAACCACATTTTCTTTTTCCGGCCACATTGATGGACATTTAGGTTGATTCCATGTCTTTGCTACTGTGAATAGTGCTGCAATGAGCATACACATGCATGTGTCTTTATAATAGAATGATTTATATTCCTTTGGGTATATACCCAGTAGTGTTATTGCTGGGTCAAATGGTATTTCTGTCTTTAGGTCTTTGAGGAATCACCATAGCATCTTCCACAATGGCTGAACAAATTAAACTCCCAACAACGATGTATAAACATTCCTTTTTCTCCACAACCTCAGCAGCATCTGTTATTTTTTGACTTTTTAATAGTAGCCATTCTGATGGTGTTAGATGATAGCTCATTGTGGCTTCGTAAAGCACAAAGAACCTCAGCTCTCACTGACTTTTTTTTGAGACCCAGTCTCACTCTGTTGCCCAGGCTGCAGTGCAGTGGTGGGATCAAAGCTCACTGTATCTTCGACCTCCTGGGCTCAAGTGATCCTCCTACCTCAGCCTCTCAAATAGCTGAGACTACAGGCACATGTCACCATGCCTGGATATATTTTAATTTTTTTGTGGAGATGGGATCTCCCTATTTTGCCCGGGCTGGTCTTAAAGTCCTAGGCTCAAGTGATCCTCCCACCTTGACCTCCCAAAGTGCTGGGATTACAGGCGTGAGCCACTGGATTGGCCTGATGACATTTTTGAGCAGTAGAATCACCATCAACTGCCATATACCTCCAAATTCATTTCTGACATAAGAAAAACTAACCCCTAATTGTTTAAGCCACTGTGGTTGGGTGTTGTATCACTTGCGTCCAAATTCATTTCTAACTGAGACACGAAGTACACAAATTGTGTTGTCATTTGACATATATGCGAGTGAATAATCCAAGCATAAGATATTAGATTTCAGGAATTTTTATGTAGCATGTATTTTTAAAATTAAGAGCAAAAAGATTGAGCAAAGTAGGTCAAGCACATAAACAAATTTTACTCAAATGCAAATGAGAATTCCAGATATTCCTTCATAAGCTCATATTCCCCAAATCAACTTAATTTTCCTTCCTCGAAACCTAGTAAAGTATCTGATGTTGGGACATGACTCGACTCTGATAATCTCCGTTAATCCACTGTTCTCTGATGTACACATATTTTTCCAATTAAATAAAAAAAATGGTTATATGCATCATTACCATCATAAGAGTTGCTGCCAGTTCTCATTTATAAAATACATTCTATTTTTAAAAATAAGCTCACTAATATCTGTTAGATGACCCTCTGTATTCTATTTTTTAATAATTGAGATATTTTGAATGTGATATGCCCTATATACTACCCTCAATTGAAAGTAAAGACCACCATCCCCTCCCCTCAGTTCCCAAATGTTACATATTTGATTGGTTACCATAACAATCATAAAAATATAAACAGATAGAGTAGACATATGGAAATAATGGAATTCTGGAGCTATTCCCAAACAGTGGCCAATTTCAAACAGTACATAAATAAGAATGGATTGAGAAAAAAGTAAAGAACTATGTAAATACCTAGGTAGGTTCCCAGGAGACACTGAAAGGTTAAGTATTGCATTCACAGTGACATTATTCAACCTTTAAGTAGGGTAACAATACTGACACTTTATGCAAACACAGGTGGCTTATGAAACAATGAAAACACAGTCTCAGCTTTATAATCTATTGTTTTAATCAGGGAAGGGGAGAAACAGGGTAGTAAATGAACTTATGTAATACTTTTCACTCCTTTTTCTCTACTCTGTGTGTGTGAGAGAAGCCATTTTTTAAAAACTCCAGATGTTGTTGTTAATTTGAAAAGATTCATCCAGACCTTGGAAAGTCTTCTGATGACAAGTCTGATTTGAGAGAAATGTTGAGCCCTTTAATACAGGAAATTCCATAATTATGAGCTGGTTGTGCTTCAGTCGTTTATGTATAAGATGAGCATTGGAATCTCTCATTTTAAAATTGGAAGGAAACTTATAGAAGAAGAAAAAGAAAGTGAGCATTTATGGAGCATGGTGCTGGCTACAAGGGAGACATGCTGTCTCACTTAATTCTAACAACAATTCTCTGAGGAAGACTTTTGCTCCGTTTTATAAAGGAGGAAACTGAGGCTCAAAGTAAGAAATTTGCCCAAAGTTATATAAAGAGTAAGTGGCAGAATGAGAATTCAGCTTTTGGTGTTTCTGATTCCAAAAGCTGTGCTTTCCCCATTACTTTGCCTTCCTCAAAATGACGGTACAATTTACACAAGGGTAAATCAAAACACAGAGAGGTGAAGTTATTTTCCCAATGTCACAGAACAAATTTGTGCCAGATGGGATGAGAATTTAGATCTCTCAAATCCCAGATCAGGCCATGTTGGTTACTTCATGCCTCCCCTTTGGTCTCATTTTTTTCCTTCTTGCTCCCCAGGATTAAATCACAGCAGTCAAGATTGAAACAATGTTCAAATCAGTTTCAGGGGCCTTGTTCTCAGAATCCTAAAACTTGAGCTATATTTAAACACTCAGTGCAGTGTCGGAGTATTGTTTGCAAGAAATGGAAATTATCCCACTTTTGTTTCTGTAAATATATTCACCCTAAACCATGATATCATAGAAGCAATGCTGGTGTCAGCTGAAAAATATATGTAATAAAATCTATGACAGAGGTTACCTCCCTGTGGAGAAGCAGGAAGGAGATGGGACAGGGAATCCCAAATGGGTATCAGCCATGAGCTTGTGCTTAGGTTGGGCGGTATTCATTTTTAAATTAGGTTTGTAACTAACACATCATGACATATATTCTGTAAATGTGTCATACAGTGAATTGAAAAAGTATGATAAATAGAAAAGATAAGCTATACACACACATACACATTCTATCTACAAACTGAAATGGAACCGCCTTATACACCTATGTGACCATGGGCAAATTATTTATTTTCTGATCCACAGTTTTCTTAATTATAAATAAGAAAGACAATAAGGTGTTTCTGGAAACTGTATAAGAGAAATACTTAAAATATTTAATATTCTGTCTGATTGGACCTCTTTCCAGTCTATGACAATGAAACTTTCAAAAGAAAAAAAACTGTTATGCCCAACATGCATCATTTGATTGGTTTCTTCAACATGAGATAGAATAAGCCATTATTTGTACACTATACAAACATAAGGGCATGTTAAGATGTTATGTAGTATACCCTATTTAAAGATGGCATGCAATGATAATGTGTAAATCTCACATAGTCTTCCTTCACATCTTGTTCTCTTCCTTGTCCGTTTCCTGAGTTTCTTTCTTGATCCAAGGATAAACTGTCCCAGCACTGAAAATCTGCGCTCAGTAAAAGGCTGTCATGTTAATCCCAGCTGCTCATTATCGAGGACTGTGCACAACCCCCTTTCGCCCAGCATGAGCGTCTAACGCTCTGATTCACCTCCGCAGACTCACACCACCCCACGTCTACAAACAGAAATCTGTGAAGACTATTTGGCATTGTCCATATTACCCAAGAGCATGTCTGGCTGTCTCACCCCCCACCCTGCCTTCAAAAGCCTTCTCATCCTTTAAGACCAAACTTACTTAAACACTGCATTTTGGGAAAAGCCTGTACAGCTTCATAAATCAAAATGAACATCTTCATCTTCTGAGCTCCCATGGTGTCCACACATTGACTATTTGCCAGTCATACCATTTGGCCATGGTACAAAGAGAAGCATATAGGTTATAACCTACCACATGGTAAGTAGGTTCCCTAGGAGGAGAGAGTCTTATTTATCTCTGAGCTCTTATCTTCTATCCCCAACTTCCTGGAATAGAAGACACTCAATACATCTTTCTTCAACCAAACTGTTAGCTAGATATAAAAATTGTTCTTGCTTCCTCTGGGCCATGCACAACTATCAACAATTACACACATTCCTTAAATGAGCTCATGTGAAGTTAATTAGACAAGTTAGTTAATTCTCCAACTCAGCAGGTTATCAGAACTGAATGTACCCAACTCATCTAAATGCAAAGATAATAAACAGGCTTTTGCCTTCTACATTTCTAAAGGAGTCTCTGAAAGAAACTTTCCACTGGCTATGTAACTCTAATGTCTCCCAAACAAAAGACTCTATGCTAAAAGGCTTTTCCAAAGTAATAATATACCTAACCTCCACAAATATCTTTTATTTCTAAGACAATTCTTCTCCACACCATCCTAGGGGAAAATACAACATCTATGATTTTAATTTCTCAGCCTCATAGATCACATCCATGCCCAATTCAACCACGTAACAGGGTAAGGTTGTAGGTGAGTGCAACAAACCTCACTAACCTCAAAGGCTAGTGACTCTCTCTTTACATCACTGGAATCCTGGTAAAGTTTTGGAAGACCCACCTTCAATTTCCATCCATTCACAGGATGAAACAGCACAAAATAGTGGTTGGAAAGAAGGATTTAAAATCAAGCTTCAACCATGGCAGATTTGAAATCTAGCCTATGCCAGCCAAATATGAGCTCAAAAGTGTTCATAGGAAGAGGCTAAGGTTTACTAAACAATCCTCTTTGATGAGTTAAGTACAAGTGAATCAGAACCATATGGGTTAAATTCCCCTTGAAATACCCATGGATTTAGAATTAAGTGGAAAAGTGCTTGGCACAGCATAAATTCCAAGCATCTGAAATGCAGTTAGAAATAATTTTCTTTGAAACCTAACAAAAAGGGTTCCCTGAGATCTCTTGCACAGAACGCCAGGTATTCTTACAGCAATGGCAGCTACTTCTCATAGTGAAGGTAGTGCCAGAGTTGAATTCAGGCCGTAGACACAGAAGGTTCTGACCTAAATTCCGACCCTGCTCATTATTAGCCCTGTGCTATTGTTTAATCTTAGTGAGCCTCAAACCCCTCATGTGTCAAGTGGAGATAATTTAAGGTTGTTAAGATTTAGGTGCAATATTACATGTGAAATACCTGTAATTGTCTCAAGAATGTATTTTTTTTTTATCAGTGCTATTTTTAAAAGCATCACCCAGAGAGGTGCGGAAAACTGAGTGATTTAATTAAAGAAAAAGCTTCTTAAAGTAATGTAAAACATCCAGAATCACCTGGCCCACTTACAGACTTTTAGAATGTCCTTCTTCATTCTTACTACTGTGAAGGTGAAGGAAAGGCTTTGAGGTACCTGAGCCCAAGATTGAGAGGGGAGTTGAGTGCATACTACAAAACAATATAGAGATGGCCCCTGTTTTGTGGAAAGAGGCAGTGCAGTTTATGGAAAGAAAAAGAACCCGGATCTCTATTCATTCAAGAATTTGCTAACCTTATGTGAATCCCTGACTTTGAGGATCAGAAAGGTTTTTGGAGAACATTTGGTCACTTTACAGATGAAAAAGCTGAGGTTGTGGTGGTGCAATGATTTGCCCACGGTCACACAGTCACTGAAAATCAGACCAGCACTAGGGCTCAGGTTCCCTCCTAGTCTAGTACTACTTTCACTAAATCATGTTACTACTCTGGATGCAGGCCTGATATACCCTGGTGCCAAGTGGCAACTGGTTTCCGCTGCAGAGGAGCAACAGAAGGGGCAGCAGAGTCCTTTTTCACCTTGGAACACGCCAAGGATGGCGTCAAGAAAGCCAGGTTTAAACCAGGTCAGCCAGAAGAGTTTGTCTAAAGCACAGCTGAGCAAGCGCCATTCAAGCCAGGATTCCGTCAGTACAACGGGCGTGTCAGTGACAAAGTTGAGTGAATGAAGTTCATGCCAAGTATTCATTGAAAAGGCAAGATAGGTCCAGGTTGTGGGAGGGAAGAGAAAATGATGAGACGAAGGTTGAAGGAAAGGATGACTGAGAGTTCCTCCGTGGCATCTTTTACACGGTAGGGCGCTCTGAGCATACTTAGCTGTTTGTGTAGGGGCCCTAACACACTGCCTATCACTTGATATGTTTGCATTTGCAAGATTCTCACTTAAAAATAAAAAGTTAACACTCACCTTAAATACTATGCCTGAAATATAATTAAGCCATCGTCAGGAGATGAATTTGGCAAGACTGAGGCTTCAAGTCCGAATAACTAGGCTTCTCCTATGTGGCTAAGTTAAAGTGGTTTCCTCACTCTCATTCAAATATGGTTTCCCATTTTTTAAAACCTCTTAAACTAGGGAGGCATAAATAATAAGGAGAACTCCAAGTCCTCTCAGCCAGGCGAAGCTACCAACCCCATTTCCCTATTTGAGTTCTCCTTGTTCTATATAAACTATTCAATCTTTGATCCTGCAACACATTTCAAATATTTCTCTGCACACACCTTTGTTTCCTTCAGCCATTTCCTATCCCTGAATGTCTTCTTCCAGTTTATCTAAACAAGATAGTTCAGCATATAAAAAATTATACACACTTGGGTATCATTTTGAACACCATTTCAACTTCAACATTATTAGCACGAGGTTTAGTTTTAGATCTTGGTAATTCCAGGCGGGAGGGTTTCAATTATTAGACCTATTCCAAGCCAGGCTATAAAACCCTTTCTGAACAGGTACTCTCCCAAGTATGGTGAAGGGAAGCATAAATTATCTAAGTCATTTATAGCCCGGTCAAGCAAAACAGAGTTATTTGGTTGAAGTAAAGGCTGTTTTGGCACATTGACAACTAGCTTTGGAAATTCTATACCTAAGTAGTTGGGTAGAATTATAAAAAAGCAAAGAAATGTCACATCAACCAGCAAAATATCTGGCTACGGCATATACCAATAGAACAACAGAAATATATGAATAGCAGAAGGATCATATTCAGAGAGAAAATTTAGTCAGAATGGATATCAAATATAATTTCAAAGAAGCAAATCCTGCAGAATGAGATGACTAGGTCCCTTTTTCTGATAATTAATGTTTACAATTCCATGACAGTTTTTGAAGTATTGTTGGAGTATCCATAGGTGCTGCATAGCTCTGACTTTCTGGTTAAAGCTTAACTCAGTGAGCTATGGAGCACTGTACATGCATTTAGATCAGCATCCTTGTAGAGAAATCTCACTTACCTGATTTCCCACAAAGAAAGCTGTTTCAACTCTTTGAATTCACACTGGGAACAAGAAGTGCTGAGTATCTGAAAGTTCAGACTAGGAAGCAGGTGAATAAAAAGGCATTCCCTCACTCAACACATGCCCCAAGGGTTTTGGTCAATGCAAAGAGCAGAAGCCAGAAGTCTTCTTAGAAATCAGCTGCTACTAAAAGTTAGTGTAAATACTGAATGCAGAGCACTAGAAAAGGGATTGAGAGAGTTGTGTGCAGCAAACCACTTTCTCTATCTTAGGTATGTGCTTCTTTGACAGTTTATTGGCTATTACAGCCTCGTTCCTTTCTTAACAAATTGTAGCCACAAATATATTATGTCTAAGGAATTTTGAGACGCCTTCGAAAGAAAGCTTGATCCAATCCTCAAGGCTCCAGGCACTTTCAGCATCAGCAGAGAGCTCTCCAGGAAGACTGGCGGGAGGAGGCTGGGTTCCCCCAGACTGAAACCCAAGAACTCTCTCATTAGAGGAGTCTGACTCAAGTAAAAGGCCTGCCGAGGACACAGACCAAGGACAAGCAGGCAGACCTCTGTGAGGAGCCAGGGTCCAGAGGAAAGCACAGTTTTTACAATCCTCAAAAACCTCTGCCAACCCAGCCAGGCTGCTTACCTCGCCTGTGTCTATGTGAACTAAGGAAACAATGTAAATTCCCCTCTCTTCCCAGAATGACTGAGTAAATGCTAAGGCTTGTTAACAACTGCCAAGAGGTTTTACAGCATTCAACAGCAGAATAGATTCACTCTGGCATCAGGAAAAAGGTTGGAAGAGATGATGGCATATCAGATTAGGATAATAGAGGAAAGTTTTCATATCTAAGCAGCAGCAAAATAATGAACAAAATATACTGAAGAGAAAAACAAGTATTTTACCAACAAAATCCTATGGAGACAAAGCCTGTTTTGTGTGCCCATCATCTGCTTTCAGTCATCTATTATCTGTAAGAGTTAAGTTTGTCTATTTCTACTCAGCACATGTGGAAATCAAAACGAAGTAACAGATGCTACTCAGGAGAAGCCAGGCTCATGCAATAAAGAGTTTTGAGGCAAGAAGGCAGAATTCATGGGCCTCCTTTACTCATGGGCCCACTAAAGACGACTCAAGTTGCCACTGCATGAAATCAGGCTTGCCTTGGGTATTGGCAGAGGTGTGTTAAGTTTTCTCTTCAACATGCATTTATCTGAAACCATGCTACATGTATTGTCAAAGACGAAGATGAGACAGAGCGCACATACCTTAAACCAGTAAAGGAGCCTAACTTTCCAGTAGGAGATAGCAATAAAAAAAATAATAATTAGGATCCTGGTTTGTGACAGGCTCTACCACCTACAACCTTAATCAAATCACTCAATCTCTAAGTCTCCTTTCCTTATCCCATAAAATTGGGATAATAATACCTTCCTCAGGATCGTGGTAAGGATTAAACGTGATAATACGTAACAAATGCTTGCCTTTCTGGGTACTCAAAGAGCAGTTGCTAGTATTATTCAGGAGAGGATGAGAGTCAAATGTTATTCTCTGAGAACTAGGATTCCCCATCCCCTTGGTAGTTAGGTGCAGAGTTTGTGCTACGTGATACAAGGTCTGGTATATTTGTAATTTGCATAATTTGGTATGTATTGGCTTTATATGTATTCCTTGGTTGTCTTCATATGAGCACGTTTTGATACTTCAATTACATGTGAACTTCTAAAATTGCAGACTCATGGCTTCAATTTCCTTTGGATTTTTCCAGAAGACTTCAACAAAAGTTGATGGAGCCCCAGATCACTCATATACTCAGGGACTTGGATGCCAGAAGAGGCCCTGGCAATTACCTAATCCATGTGCCCTGCATGTCACAGTGGAAAGAGCCCAGTACTGGGAGTTAAACGTCCCACCCCTGTGTGACCCTCTCTAAACCATATAACCCCTCTGGGCCATAATTTCCTCATCTGAACAATAGGGATCGTGCCACACTCCCCAACCCTCAGAGTTGCTGTGAAAGCTAAATAATGTATTCAGAAATGGTCAGCCAATTGAAATGCAGGGAGTTTTCATCATTATTATTACAGACTAGAAAACAAAGTCTCAAGAGGGTTGAGTGATTTGCCCCAAGTCACCCAAAACTCCAGTGATGAGTGGTCTATCAGGGAGGGGCTTTAAAGTAATGGGTATAAGTGCTAAAACACAATGACTTATCTTTTCAAGCCAATTAGTGATTTCCTTAAAACTAGCTGAATCTGCATTCTTTCCCTTCCTGGCTCTGCCCTTTGGAAATGTTCATTACTTTCTGCTACAGGGGCTAGATTCTGTAGTACGTGTTTGTGTAGCCTGGGCAGAGTCAAAGCAATCACCTACTAAAGCCCTACAATAAACGTTGATGCTTTAAACATTTGTATTATTTTAAAATTGGTGAATAGGCAATACAATCAAAGGGTTCAAAAATCAAGAAGCATAGAAAATATTCACTGAAAAGTCTTCCCATAACTTCCCTCTGCCCAGATCCTATGGCCAAACAGGTAACAACTTTATTAGCAACCTCAACATTCATCCTGCAAGATTTTTATGAAAGGAGAAGTAAACTGAACATATTAAGTAACAATTCAAGCTCCCTTACACTCAATTCAAAATTTTAAAGAATCATATTTATCTTTTTAGACTTTATCAACAATTTTCAATTGATCTACTAAATCAACACCTTCAAATGAAAATTTTCCCACTCACACTATGGAAAAAAATATCTCTAAATTAAAGATTTCAGCTCCTAATTTAGAGTATGTTTTTACTCAGCCTTAAAGCTCATCTTGAAATGGTTTATACTGTCAATATACATAGCAGAGCAAATATGAAGGCAAGTTGTTCTCTTGGGCAAGCATTCCGGAAGAACTATTTAGCACATGGCTTTCCCTGGAGATGGGGTCTTAAGGCTGCTTGGTAAAAGCCCAAATTTTAGTGTCCATAAGAACCACTGAAAAACTTATTAAAATGCAAATCCTTGGACTGAACCCTCAATAACTTTGGTTCTGTTGGGGACTAGGAATCATTTTTGCTGAGTAACCCTGGCAATAATGATGTAAGCTGTCAGTAGATTACATTTTGGGAAACATTGGACCGGATGTTAGAAGAAGAATGGAGTCAAGCCTGGACTCCCATCAATTAGCTCTGTGACTTCTGGTTAGTAAGCTCAGTTCATCACAACTCCATAGAACCCCCTACAAAAAGCAGAGATTGGGCCAGAATGCCACAAATTTCTTCTCCACAGGTCCATGCTGTGATGCTGGGATCTTCAGTAATTTTGGCAGACAGTAGGCCATAAAGAGGCCATGGATTACTGAGACAGATCTGCATCAGGGAACCTTCACATATTCTGAAAGAACATATAATACAGTAACCTGCAGTTTTTCTTTGCTGTAATTAATTTATTTTGTTGCCCAATGGTGGCCACGTTGTGTACTACATATGGGAAACTGAGTCAATGTAACAGAGCTCCAAATGGAATAGTCCTTTGTGCACGGGCATGAACATTTTAGGTTTTGCCATCAGCAAAGATAAATGTGAGTGCCTTTAAACTAACCCAAGTCTTGGATTCATTAAAAACAGAAACATTTTTAAAACCAAAGTATTTTCTTTTTCAAGGATAAAGACAGCTATTTTTAGAGATTGCACTAGGTGGTGATGCCAACTGATGGACTGCCACTCCAACACTGGCATGCCAACCTGCTCGCTGGCAGGAAAGGTCTGCCCATGGTTTGGGGAAAGCATCTTCCCTGCAGCTGGGTCTTCCAGTCTAAACCAGGCAAGGAGAATGGCCCACACAAGCTTTCTGACTTCATGTAAACTGAAAGGGAAACATTTATGTATTGTTTTAATCAATAGTTTGGAAGACTCTAAAATTTTTAATGAAACATTTTAAATCTAATTTTCATTGGTCTTTTATTTAAATGAAGAGATTGTACCAAATGAAAATGTTTTTAATCTATGTGTAAAGTCCTTTAGAGTAGGATTATACGCACTACAGTATAATTTATTGAGGACAGACCATGTCCTCAATAAATACATGAGAGACGAATGAACAGATGAACAACCGAATGAACCAAGATGGTTTCCTCATAGTCCTGTCCAGAACTTCCTGATGAACTAAGTTTTATCATCATGGGAGAAAACGAGAGAGAGAGAGAGACAGAGAGACAGAGAGAGAGAGAGAGAGAGAGAGAGAGAGAGAGAGAGAGAGATTATATGTGTTTTAGTTAAATATTTAATGGTGATGTGAGAGAAACTTGGGGAGCAACACTGGGCAGGAAGGTGAGATAAAAAGGAAGGAATTAGGTAAATAAATTAATTAGTAAATCTCATATGAAGAAGACTGCTTCTTATAAATTAGCTGTCCTGCAGGGAGCAGGGAGGGAGGAGGGAAAAAAGTCCTATCTATTAAATGTTTTGAACAAATAGATTGAAAAGCCATATTTCACCAGGTAAACCACTGCAAAGCTACCAACTAGCCTAAGTTCCAAATATACACATGTATAAAATAAAAGTTATTAAATTTCCAAGCAATTAAGCCTTCAAGTGTAAGTTACCTATATTTAGCCTGCTCTCCCGTGCCATTCCGCAAATGGGCGCTTGCCATGTATTTGGTACTCTTTCCTTGTGGCTATCACTCTGTTATGTGACGCTCTCTACTCTCCCCTCTATTCCTCATATCCTGTCTAGCTTTAGAGCTCCATGTGTGTGCACATCCTACGATGATTTGTTTCCCCCTGTTTTCTGGGGAACACTGAGGAGACGTGGAGAGCCATAGAGGCACAGACACCCCTGAATCCAGAAAAATCTTAAAATTGCAGACTTTTTGTGATACATTTTAATCCTGATATATTTCAAAAAATGCTCTGAAAACGAAGTTTGGAGACAGAGTTTGATCTCTTTAGTGAGCCAGCTATGTAAAAACAGTGCTCAAAATCTAGAAGGGCCAACGAGAAGGTATCATGCATGCTCTACACTTCACCCTTTCTCTTTCCAAGCATCTGGATCCTTTTATATACTATATTGTTCCAGTGGGTGGTCTGGAAGTTTTTGGGGAAGGCTGTAATGTTTGGTATGGGAGGCAGGCATGCAGAAAGCTCAAGAGTGACGCTGTGGCTGCCTCACCATAGAACAATAACCCTGCGATTAGCTGAACTTTGCTCACCCATCATCCTCATCATCACACAGACACCAACACCACCCTGACTATTCAACAGACACCCGAGAAGGCTTTTTATTGTATAGGATTATTTGTTGGACAGCACCTCTTGCAACCAGATCAATAAAACAAACTTATTAGAATCATCTGCTGGGACAGGGAAGCATTTCTGTGATACAAAGCCAATGAGGTTTTATGTGTGCTTTGTTGTGGGGGTCACAGAAAAGACACTTTGCGGAGAATTGAAGCTCAAGTTTCTGGACTCAATGTCTTTGTCTCAACTTCTTTCAGTGATTCAGGACATTTTCTTTTTGTCTAGTTATATCTTTGCCTTCTCAAATGCTTATTTTCTATTAATAATATAAAACTAATTTAATTAATTAAAAAGCAAAAAACCCCAGGTGGCCCTCACATATCGATGAAATAAATATTTATAGTTGTATAACTATATAATAAATACCAGTTTCTCACTATCCTTCATGATAAAACTAGAATTGCATTCTCAGAGAAAGGTCCCCACAGAAACTTGTCTTGGAAAGAATTAAGTTAATAGGTCAAACTTCTTGTGGTTGGTATTTAAAAGGATGCGACGTGGAAGAACAACTGCAGAAATGGGAGAAGTATCTCAGAGATGAATTTCACCTGGGTACCAGGTCTCACCTTCTCCCCAGGCTCTCTAAACAGAATGGCCTAACTCTAGAGGTAATGAGTTCCTCATCACCATGAATGTACAATGCACAGTAATCAAGACAGCTTCCCTGCCTACCAAGTCTTGGACCAAGTACCTTACATACAATTCAGCCTCTTTAAGACTGCGGGTGAGAAGCATAAAATGATTACCACTTTACAGATGGCAATAATTCACTGGGGGATTTTATTTATTTATTTATTGCTCCCTACCCATCATACCTTGGTCAGATAATGAAGCAGAACTGAGCTCAAGGGAAACGGCTGTCTCTCCCCACCTCTCCCTCCCCAGACCCAGCAAAGTGCCTGGCATATAGTAAATGCATCACATATATTAAATACATATATGAAAAGTTCCCTTTCTCTCAAGAGAAATAAAGCTAGAAATTCCAAGCTTTTATTAATTTTATATTTGTGGTTTTTCTAATTCAACACAATTATGTGGACTTTGTAGAACATTCAAAAGACACAACAAACTTAGAAAGCAGAAAATGAAATTCAACTATAATCCTACCACCCAGAAAGAATCACTGTAAACATTTTCATCTGTGTTTTTACTAACATTAATGAACGTGTCTTAACACAATCATGTGTTAGTTAATTAAAAATACAAGGCCTTCCAAGCTGACCCCATTATTACTAAATGAATAAAAGGAAACCCACCAAGTAAAATGTCATGCCAAGAATAACAGAAATACAGTTAAGTATATTATTTAAATGATGTTCAATGTGATAAACAAATAGAAAAAGCTAAATTTCCACTAATCTCAGCAAATAAAAACTCCTATATATTTTGCTGACTTCAAACGTCTGTACCCAGGGAAACAATTACTCAACGGTGTATAAAATGAAAAAGCTGTTTTGCAGAATGAGGGCACCACAAACTGAAATGAAACAAAACTGATACTCTTTCTCTTCATAATTCTAAACTATTTTAATAAACTCCTGGGGCAAGAGTCTGTTCTTAAAGTGAATTGAATAGTAGCATCTAATGCATGATTTGCATTTCAGCCTGAGGAATTAAAAATTTAATAGAGCAGCTGAGCATTTTAAATCTTTGTAAAGAATTGAAAAAGAAATACGAACTCTTACACACCCTGTAAACCAGAATTTTTTTCTTACCCTAAGAATATGTTATTCATGTACTCTGTACATTAGGTCAATTATTAGTCACTTTCTTTGGAGGCTGACCAAATGCCTCCACCCTTCATTGCAGTTTGCTGTAATCATCTGTAGTAAGAATAGCAGAATCACACTAATATGTGCTGAAGGCTGAGGATACAGCCCCTGGAGGTTTTGACAACACATTTCTACCACTGACTTACCACCCTTTTAAGCAACAGGGGAAAAGGTTTCAAGTATCTCAGTAAATAAAATGAAATATAAAGGAAAATGAGATCATTTCAACTTGGCTGAAATTGAAGCATTTCAGCTATTTTGTGTCAACTTGAATTTCATAATATAAACACCTATTTTACTTGTCTCTCCACAGTCTAGGCAAGTCAGTTATTTTTTTTTATTGGATTTCCAGCTATAATGTTAAACAAGACCCCCACCCTTTTTCTTCAGAGACTTCAACATGAAAAAATCTCTGAATGTTGTCACTAATCTTTCTGGATCATCCAAAATTTGGTAAAGCATGTTTACTGGTTTTTTTTTTTTTTTTAGCATTATGTTAAGAACTGTTATAACATAAAACTTTGGGTTCATGTTTTATTAGGTTTATATAAAAAGAGAATGCAAATGCAGCCATAATTCTCCTTTGACATGGATGCTTAAAATCACAGTCTGTAAGATCTGGAAAGGGCTTCAGAGATCTTCTAATTCAACCCCCTGGATTTGTAGAGGAACAGTTGGAGACCCAGAAAGGTCAGAGGCCAAGAAAAATAACTGATATCTTGAGAATCCTGACAGTTCAGCAACAATCCAACAATCTTGGAAAAACCAAAATATGTCCCAAAGCAATTTATGACAGGGTTATTTAAAAATCACACTTACGTTGCTGTCTGCATTGTTTTTCACAGCCTTGGCACTGAAAATGTGACCTGTGGCCCAGGAGTGGCCACATCACCATCACCTGGGAGCTTGATGGAAATGCAGAGACTCAGGCCCTGCGCCAGACCTGCCAAATTGGCATCCGCTCTTGAACAGGATCCCCAGGTGATTTCTATGCACATTAAAGTTTGAGAAGCATGGGTTTACAACAGTGCTACCAAAGGCTGGTTCAAAGATTTGTGAGAACTGTTTGTGTCCAGTCTGTGATGAGGTAAGCACAGAAATTAAGAGTAAACCTTTAGGAACATCTGTATCAATTTCATGGAGTAATTTAATATAGGCTGAATATATTTTACCAAAGGGGCTTGTATCTGTATATTTTTGTGTAATTTTTCTAGTAATACATATTTATTATATTTTTAAAGTATCAATTCACAAGAAAAGAAATTATTTTTAAATGAAATTTCATCATAAACACTGTTTTGTACCATCCATCCTACCCCCTAACTGATACCAGTTGAAAAAAAACATCAACTGGCTCACTTCTCAACTTTTCTGAGTCAGGATTACCCTGATACCAAAACCAGATGAAGACATGAAAAGAAAACTATAGACCAATATTCCCTATGAACAGAGACAGAAAAATCCTCAATACGGAACTATCCCAATGAATCCAACAATACATAAAAAGAATAAGAATTATCTACCATGACCAAGTGGAATTTGTCCTAGGAATGCAAGGTCAGTTTAACATCTGAAAATCTATTAATGTAATACACCATATTAATAAAGTAACAGACGAAAACCACACGATTGTCTCAATAGATGTACACAAAGCATTTGATGAAATCCAATATCCATTCAGAATAAAACTCTCAACAAAATATACACAGAAGGAAACTGCCTCAACCTGTTAAAGAGTACCTACAAAAACCTACAGTTAACATGATATTGTAATGATAAATAACGAATGCTTTCTTTCTAAGATCAGGAGCAAGATAAGGATGTCAGTTCTTATTACTTCTACCGAACATTGTTCTTGGGGTTCTAACCAGTGCAATGATGCAAAGAAAAAAAATTAAAAGTATACAGATTGGAAAGAAAGAAGTAAAACTAACTTTATTCCAGGACAGTATAATCCTGTATATAGAAAATACTAAGGAATCTACCAAAGAAAATAAGTAAGTCCAGAAAAGTCACAGAATACAAAATCAGTAAACAAAGAGCAGTCATATTTCTATACACTAACAATGAACAATCAGAAAATTAAATTAAGGAATGTAATTTATAGTAACGAATTTAATGACAAAAATGCATGATTTGCACACTGAAAACTACAAAACATTGCTGAGATAAGTTGAAAAATCTTTAAATAAGTGAAGAGGCATTCCATGTTCACAGAATGGAAAAATCAATATTGTTAACATTTCTTCACAAACTGATCTGTAGATTAAAGGCAATCTTTATCAAAATTCCAATGGAATGTTTTGTGGAAATTGAAAAGCTGAAGTTAAAATATATATGGAAATGCAAAGGACCCAGAATAGCCAAAACAATTAAGAATAAGAAGAATAAAGTTGGAGGACTTCAAAACTTACCACAAAGCAATAGTAATCAAGAGACTATGCTACTAGAATAAGAATACAGATCAATGAAACAAAATAGAAAGGCCAGAAATAAACCCTTCTAGTTATGGCTAACTGATTTTCAGCAAAAGTGTCAAGGAAATTCAAAAAGAAAAGATGATCTTTTCAACAAATAGTGCTAGGAACACTGGATACGGATATGTACACATTAAACAATTGACCCTCACCTCATACCATATACAATAACTAATTCAAAATGGATTGTAGACTTAAATATAAGAGCTAAAACTATGCAACTTCTAGAAGAAAACATAAGAAAAAATTTAATATCTTGGGTTAGGCAAAGAGTTCTTAGATAAAACACCAAAAACACAATTTGTAAAAGAAAAAGGCTGATAAATTAGCCATCATCAAAATGAAAAATGTTTAAACTTCAAAATGCACCATTAAGGACATTAAAAAGACAAGTCAAAGACTGGGAGAAAATATTTGTAATATCTGATAAAGAACTTGCATTAAAAACTACATGGAACTCTTACAACTCAATGATAAGAAGATAAACAACCCAATTTTAAAAACTGGCAAGAGAGTTGAGTAAACATGTTACCAAAGAAGATATATGAATAGGCACATGAAAATATGCTCGACATCATTAATTATTAAGGAAATAAAAATGAAAACCAGAGGACACCATTTCACATCCACTAGAATGGCTATAATGAAAAAGACAGACAGTAACATGCAGTTGTGGGAATGTGGAGAAACTAGAACCCTCACTCATTGTTAATGTGAATGTAAAATGGTACAGCTAACTTGGAAAATAATTAGGCAGTTTCTCAAAAAAGTCAAACATAAACCTGGCATATAATCCAGCAATTGCACACCTAAACATCCACCAAGAGAAAGAAATACATATGGCCAAAGACTTGTACATGAATGTTCACAGCAGTATTATTCATAATAGCCCCATACTGGGGCTGTGCGGACTTGCTGCTCCTTCTGTTTGTTTTGGTTTTGATTTGTTGCACTCACTGTAAGTAAGCTTTATATACCTAACCACCTGGGACAGACACTTAACCTGTTCTCCAATCATGTTTTTCCTGTTTTTTAGAAGCCATTTTTTCCGAACAAATCCTAGGACTTAACAAAGTTGGCCTATCTAAGGATCAAACCTGTAATCATGACCTCATTAACATCATGTTCTAACAAATAACGTCCTTAACATAAATCTGCATCACATTACTTACATTTTCATGAAGAGATCAATGAAATATGCATGCAAAAAATTGTTTTGTGCCTCTGCTACTATAAATGTTGGGAAAACTTTGGGAAAAAAAGTGGAGGTAGGAAATTAGATACTCATGTAACTTCAGAACCTTAGGGTGAGAAGATTATTGAGACAGTTATCCTCATGAAATTCATGACTCCTATCTGACATTTCTTAAAATGTTTTTCTGTCTTTGTTGAACACTTTAGGTGATAGGGTGCTCACTACTTTGAAACTAGAAAAGTCAATTCTTGCTCAGTTATTGATTGAATCACTTGCCCCATACTCATTTATTTAAAACAAAAGAGCAATGTTATTGCTCTTATTTATTCTGCAGTCATACAGCTAAAAAAGAAAGTGTTTCAGCAAGCTAAGGAGAGAGAGCTTGTGTGAATGTGCTGACCAGGCCAGGCAAACCAGCAACTGCTGGCCAAGCTGCAGGGGACAGGTGAGCAGATCCATCAGAAAGGATTCTGCTTGTGGATGAAGGAGCTTGTGTCACAGGCCTTCTAGGGCCGAAAGAAAATTATTTGTTGACACATAGTGAGGGTACATTGTTTGCTAGAAAGCAGAGTTCACAAGACCCAGAGAAAGGCCAAAGATCTAGTATAAACTATCCAGAGGATACTTAGAAACCAAGGGCAATGCACCTTCAGGGACAAATGCTAGATTCCCACTGAGCCACAAGTCAGCATGGGTATGAGAAGTCCAAGGCTGGTCCAACATTTTAGCCACACCCATCAGTCTGATTTAAATAACACTCCTACAAAGAGTCAGGTGCAAAATGTGAAAGGAATCCTGGAATTCAGCCATCCACCAATGACAGCATTTATCACTGGTTTAAACTAGGTATGGCAGAACAATGGTACCCCGGTAGATCTGTCTTATGCTGACAACAAATTCAAATTAGATTAAAGCATCAAACATATTTAAAATTCAAACCAATAAAAAACTGGAAGAACATGAATAAAATATCTATTAAATCTTTGGAAGCATGAGAACTCTCTAATCTTAAAAGCCATAGACAAAGCAGGAGGAAAAGGACCACACATAAAATGAAAATAAAAATATGTGTATGTTAATAAAAATGTAAATACCTGGAAAAATATTTAAAGTAAAAAAGATTAAAAAAGATTTAAGAACCTATTTCTATAAAGAGTTAATGTCTACTGTTGGGAATAAGCAAGGATTTTTCTTTCCTTTTTTATTATTTAAAAAATCCCTATGTTGGCAAGAATAAGGTAAAACCAAAACTTAGACCTGCAGGTGCACGTATGAACACATTAGTAACATGTACTAAGGACTTTAAAGTGCCTGTAACCATGCCCCAACAATTCCACTCCATTCCAAATATAGAAAATACTCCATGTTCAAAGATGTTACACATAATGATATCACAGAAAAAAATTAAAGCTAAGGGTAGAGCCTGAATGCTTAAAAAATGAAAACATGGGGTTATATCATATTTTAAGATGTTTATGTGTGGACAAACATTTAATACAAACTGAATTTATATCACGATTACAAAGAAAATTACTATGTAAAGAAAAATAGACACTAGAAGGAAATATAGTCAAGCAAATATCAACTGTGATTCTATTAGTATGATAGGTAGTTCCTTTCCTACCTCTCAATTTTTCTTAAATGAGCATATTAAATATTAATAGCAGTTGCCCGAGGGTCCATGAGTTTTTCCAACTTCTCTGCACTTTTCGAACTTTTTAAAAAGATACTTTTAACATTGTGTATTATGAATATGGATTACTTTGATATTAGGATTTCTTAAGTAAAGGGTTGAAATTTTAAAAGGTCTTTGAGAAAAATTCTGAAGCTTATAAGTGAAAGATTCTCACTGGTGAAACTACCAAGCTAATAAAAACGTAATGTGCTTTCTGTAAAAAGAAATTATGTATTACTGATCTCTACATTTGCTGGGGCAAGAGGAGGTCAGAAAAGGAAAAGGCCAACCAAGTTTTCAATAAAAGGGGGAGGAGAATTAAATTTAAATTTCCCAGGACTGTCACAAAATCACTGAAGATGCTCCAGACTGGAAATATTAGAAAAATTTGTAAGAAATAAGCAACAATTTAATTGGTTTGTTAAACAAACAAAGACCCCTCAAACAATAGGAAGCAAAGAGCTCCTGAGGATCAGTACTCGATTGGCTAAAACGGCATTTAAAAAAAAAATCTTGGCGAGAAAGTGTACAAGTAAAATCTACACAGTTATAAATGGCCATGAGATCATATAAACAGTAAAGTGTTAAGATTAAAAACTACAGCACAAATTCATGATGGCAGTCGCCTCTGCAGAGAGGAATGACAAAGGAATTAGGAAGAAAAAAAGAGACATAAGCTTTATCTGAGACGCTCTAGTTCATTTATTTAAAATTCATAAATGTTAACATTTGTTAACAGGTGGACAGTGTAAATATGCTTGTCGTATTATTACCTCCTGCACTTTTTCGCATTTAAATTTTTTTTAAAAAGAGGTGAAGGGCTAGCCGGGCGCGGTGGCTCACGCCTGTAATCCCAGCACTTTGGGAGGCTGAGGCGGGTGCATCACGAGGTCAAGAGATCGAGACCATCCTGGTCAACATGGTGAAACCCCGTCTCTACTAAAAATACAAAAAATTAGCTGGGCATGGTGGCACGTGCCTGTAATCCCAGCTACTCAGGAGGCTGAGGCAGGAGAATTGCCTGAACCCAGGAGGCGGAGGTTGCGGTGAGCCAAGATCGCGCCATTGCACTCCAGCCTGGGTAACAAGAGCGAAACTCCGTCTCAAAAAAAAAAAAAAAGAGGTGAAGGGCTCGGAACAGAGAAAAGTAGACTAGTTGTGAATGTCTGTTAAGTGTGAAAAGGGGGGACCAACGGAGGATATGGGCATGGTTCTGAAGACAAATGAAGGGTACCTGCTAGGGATGAGCCAGCGAGGTGGGAAAGACCAGCTCATAGGAGGCTTTGTCTGGTCCACTAATGAGTTTGAGCATTATCCGAAAACAGGAGGCTAAGAAAGCATTTCGACTAAAAAAGAAATCTTTCTTTGAGATCTATCTTTTGGGATTATCTCAAATTGTTTTTGGAAGTTTGTATTTTTACATATGTATTTATATATATACACAGGCTGAGTTATGTGATGATTATGGCCCAGAATACACAACACAACTCCAATTACACATCGGAACTACATATCTATAGCTTATATGATGATGCACATTAATCTTAAAATGGTGCACTGAATGACGTCTATCACATTTTTGTACTAACCATCACTATGATCTCACATCATAACAGAATATAATAAATTATAAATTAAATGCTATGGCTTATAATGTTATAAAAATTAAAAAGGACAATGGCTAAATTTTAAAATAACAATGATAACTATGATTAATCTAAAACAGATAGGTCTTACAAAGCTAAATGAATGGGCAGTTAAAGATTAAATAAGCTTCAGCAAATGTAAAATCATGGTCATAAGAAAAAAATCTGTATTACCCTCCTAAGGCATAGCTCTCAATGAATGATTTGCAGCCCAGCAAGGAGATCTTGGATTCGCATCAGTCCCTTGAAGTCTGTCATGTTCCCTTTAACCAGATACTTGGCAGACAATTAAAGGAACCATCAGAACTAGACCCAGGCTTTGTCTGATGCTGCTCTCCCAGGAAAGTCTCTGCTATTAAGAAACCCTGGGCAGCACCATCAAAGGACTCTTCTCTGAAGAGGGTGGGCTGGGCAGACAGGCCAGGACCCCACAGCTTTTGGAAGCTAGTGATGGTCACTCATTTACTGACTGTGGCCGAACGAGCAGTACCAGATTAAACCCAGTCTTGGTGCAGCCTTGCAGAGCCCTGGCTGAGGGTTAGGCCTCTTTAGCATTGTTCCGACTGCACGGGTTCTGTCCTCATGGTGTGAAGCAGAGGCCACGAAGCTGCGTAATACTCAGGCTGTGGCACCGGCCTAATCACTCTGTTTATTCATTCACAACCCATTCCTGAGTCCTTGCAATGGTCAGTGGCACAATATTAGACCCTAAAGATACAAATGTAGGTAAGAGAGAGCCTCTGTCTTGAGTGTACGACCTAACTGGGGAGATAAGTACAGACAGTGAAATGAGCCAGTCTGATTATCATGGAAGTACAAACAATGTTTTGGAAATAGAGAAGTCATTCTTGTGCATATGGCTAACGGAAGCATTCTAATCTGACAAATCAGTAAGAATGTGTCTGGTGGAAGGAACAGCATGGGTAAAGCATGGCACTACAAACATATCCTGTAGATTGTGGATTGTGGTTTGTGACGGCAACAGATAAGGCTGAAAAGGTCTGCTGGTTCCAGGTTGCAAATGCCCTGGTGGCTCTGACAAAGGAGTCTGGACTTTTTCCTAAAGGCAGTGGGAAGTGGCTAATGATCGGATGTATGTTTTGAAAATATAATTCTTACTTGCCCATTCAAAAAAAAATCTTAAGCACCTACTTTGTACAGGCACCACGTACAGATACATCTACATCCTAAACAGTTCTCATTCTTCTTATCACTATAAAACCAGCCAATATAAATGCAATGAGCTAGAAAAGTTTCCAAGAAATGTCAATAAGATGATTAGGAACATAGAAAAAAATCAAGAGTATGCCATAGCTTCCATGTGACATCAGACCAAGACAATCAGGAGGCTTCCATTTGGAAACTCAAGTATGACACAAAATAGCATCCAATTTTAAGAAAATCACTGTGGTTTTGTTCACTTAATTTTAAATGTCAATTTAAAAGAACAAATATTGATGATGACTCCATCACATATAAAGATGTTAATATTAAAATCTACTAAGATTCTGAGGTTATATTAGATGAAAATAACACAGAAGTACCACTTTACTCAACAGTTAGGCATTCCGATAGGTTAAACATAAAAACGAGTTCCAGAAGGGAACATTTGCAGATCAGAGATAGAAAACAGCTCATGTGTGACATGAAGTATAAACTCGAGTAAATAATATGAAAAACAGGAGTGTTCTTTCAGAGATAACCTTTGCCCATAGTGACAGATAACAAAATGAGGCTGAAAGAGACATTGTTCTAGCATGGATTTTATAATCTTGCAATTGGTTATTAAATGTTAAAGAAAAAGTCCCCACACTCCAAATAATGCTCTGGAAAGGAAATGGTAAACTAGCTTTAGAGCTCCTCTTAATTCTTTATGTATTTACATATGAACATATGTATGTATGTACGTAGGGGTACAAGCGCAGGTTTCTTACATGTATATATTGCGTAGTGGGAAACTCTGGGCTTTCAGTGTACTCATTATCTGAATTGTGAGCATTGTACCCACTAGGAAATTTTTCAAATTTCACCCTCCTCCTACCTTCTCACCTTTTGTAGTCTCCAGTGTCCACTATACCACTCTGTCTATCCAAGTATACCCACTGTTTAGCTCACACTTATAAATGAAAACATGCTATATTTGGCTCTGTCCAACCTCTAGGAAAATAGTAAGGAGATTTCTCAAAGAACTAAAAATAAAACTACCATTCAATCCAGCAATATCTACTCAAAGGAAGATAAATCATTATATTAAAAAGATACCTGTACTCATATTTTCATCAAGTACTATTTACAATAGCAAAGATATATAATCAACCTGAGGATTCATCAATGGAGGGCTGGATAAAGAAAATGTGACACACACACACACACACACACACACACACACACACACACCATGGAATACCACTGTGCCATAAAAAAGAATGAAATCTTGTCTTTTGCAGCATCATGGTTGGAGGAACTGGAGACCATTATCCTAAAGTAAAATAACAGAAAGTCCACTTCCTTCTTAGCCTGAGACATCAAGCTGGGAAGGGGTAAATAGGAAACTGGGAAACAGATGAGCAAGAGGACCAAAACTCACATGGAGTGGTCTCACCTGCTTGTCTGAAGTATTATGAAGTCTTAGTATTATTGTTGACTCTCAGTGAACACAACAAAACACCTTGGAAAGCCGATGATTTTGAAATGACTCTCCATTTAACTTACCTCCAAACTCCATCTGCTCACATCATCTCCCTCCCTTCGCAGTGAACTACCTGCAGTTTCCCCCACAATGATGTCTTCTTCTTCCAGGTCTTATCCCTTCTTCCAAGTCGTTTCATTTTTCACCAACTCTTACATATCCTTTGAGGCTTTGCAAATCCTTAATTTTCCAATTCTTAATTAGCTAGAAAAAAAACTGTCTTTGACCACTCAGCCTGATTAAATGTTTTTTCCCCTATACTCTGATCTCCCCTTGTGCATAGGTCTATCATAGCGTTATCACTCTGTACTGGACTCCCTCATTTACCCATGGGTTGATCCCAGCCGACCATAAACTGGAGTGCAGGAATCTCGTTTTATTAGTCTTTGTACCTTGGCACATCCAGTGCTTGCTGGACGAATGAAGGGAAGATGGAAGAGAGGGAGAAGACAGGGAAGACAGGGACTAAAATGAATTGTTGGCTTAAAATCTCACCATTGATGCAATCGGTCATTCATTCATTCAACGATTTTTATCAAGAGCCTACTAGGTGTCACACACCACACTAGTAGCCAAGGATACAACAAAGTGCGGGGGTTGGTGAGAGCAGTGGCAAACAAAATGTCTGTCCTCATGGAGTGTAACAATGCAGTGGAAGAACTAGGTCAGACAGAAGACATACTGCGTGTTAGATGGAGAATGTGTTGTGGAGAGCCATAGAGAACAGCAGGGAAGGTGGATAAGGGGTCTTGCAGGAGGGGTCTCTGTGAGGGACAAGCTATTGTGTTTCCCATTCAATGTCTCAGCATCAAATTTTATTATTTTTATTGCCCTCATATAAGGAATTCATGCTTTCCTGCGTTAGCATCCCTTCCAATAGCAATTCCTTTAGAACTCATAATTCTCAAGTCATTTTTTTTAACCTCAGCCTTTTTTTCTGATGCCCAACATCAATTGGACTATAAATCTGTCATTTACTACTACTCGTTTAGGTCTCTCCAAGTTATAACCCATGTGGTCCAGCCAAGATACAGAGATTCCCAAAAATGCTTTCATCACATCCCAGCTGGAATCTCTTAATTCATTATTTTCAGGTCTAGCCAGTACCTCCTATGAGGACTCGCAGTACAGAAATAACTAGGTCACAATCGTGTTCTCAAGATTCTGAATCCCTAATTACAATTCCCCCATGATAAAGGCATCAGGGCACATATTTACATGAACCAAAGTTTTGCTTTCTCAAGCCAAATAACATTTTCTCTTGTATAATTTGAGTCAGAAACTCAGTTTTCAAAATTAAAAAGTATGTCAGGTTTATAAACCACTGATTAGTTCCAAGTGGGGGCATTCAAACATCTACCACCACTCTTCCTTGCCCCACTGAAATCATCCTTTTTTTCCTCTCATTTTATCCACTGTAATATGCTCTGGCATTTTCACAATAAGAATGCGATCAGGAAACAGACAGACTGGCCTCTTAAATAAACAAAGCCTGTTATTTCTTGAATTAAGTGGTTCAAAGAATGCTCATTGCCCTTCCTTCCCTGAAGTTTCTTTAGTCAACGGCTTGGGATTACTCAGCAGTGCCATTTCTACTTTTATGTTTTATGTGTTGGTGACACTCCATTATGCATGAATTAATGTAAGCTAGGAACTGACCCGGCTAATACGCCATGATCATCCTATTTGCACCCCCTTCCCATGCGGTCTCAGGTGGCATATGCCACTAAGATTAGTTATATTTGTAACATATGTCTTGTTGTAAAAGCAGTCTTCAGCTGGCACCAAATGATTGACTTGTGCAGCTTAACAATTCAAAAAGAAACTAAGCTGTTAGTTACTATGCGCTTGTTACTGAAGTAATATTTATCTTTATACCAACCAACCAACAAACCATCTTTTACATCTGATCTACAAAAAAAATTGAAGACCGACATACGTATTTTTGGACAGAGAATGGGAGTAGGGAATTGAAAGTGATGCTACTGGTTCACGTATTTGAGAAGAAAAAATATTTTTAAATCAAACCTTCTAAGGTTGGCAAATAGTGCAAATTCAGTTTCAGTACATGCATTAAAAGGGAGAAATAGGACAGAAAAAATAAAATCTCCGTGGTAAGAAGAACAAAATAGCTACATCCACATGGCTATTCCCAAGCCTGTCCACAGGGATAATGACTGAATGTTATGGACGATAGTTTTGCTGGTACTAATGTTATTTTTTCAGGCCGTGTGGCAATACTGTGAATTGGATCCACTAGAAGTGTCTGTGGTTTGACATATCCTTTCACTCATAGGCGAATGCTCTCCAAAGCGCATCCTATGATTTATTTTTAAGTGAAAAATGTCAGCTGTAGAAATGCATCTCCAACTTATTAAAGCTCGCAGACGCTTTCAGTGACAATATACCAAAGTGGTGAGCACAGCTTGGAAAGAAGGGCAGGCAGATCAAATGCAATGTGAGGCACAGAGATTTCACCAGGAGCACTGAATCTTGCTTGTATGTCATGATAAATATCTGGATGTAGCAATTCAAGCAGAAAATAAGTTTTCCTTGCATGCTTGCAATAGATCATTTCCTGACCAAAAAACAAAAATAAATTCTTAAAAATTCCATATCAGCTGAATTTAGGAGCAAGTCTATCTGTGAAGCAAAACAGTTATATAATTCCTGTTTGGCCTACTGCTTAATTTTAATAATGCCCATTCTTTTTCTTCTATTACAGTTTCAACATACAGTTGAACATATAGCTCTACTACCATGTCAAAAAAGAAAGAAGGAAGAGAGTTGATATTTTCATCTTTCAGAAAGGCTCAACTCCCCAGAAGCTACCTTTCTGAAACCTATGGACATCTGGAACAGCTCAGGCCTCTGAAGAATAATGAGGAGAACATTTCTGGAAATCTTTTGACTGAGACGTGGACTTCTTTCACTAATCTATAAATCTTATCTCAGTCCACATCAATCTGGAAAAGAACACTCTATGTCCCATCCCTTTACAAAGTGAAAAAGCCCCTAAGTTATAAATCAGGCTCTTCCAAGCTCATACGTCCTAAGAAGTGCTCTTAATAATACATCCCTCTTACATATTTAATCAAACCCATGCACACTTAGATTCAATTCATCTAACTGTCCTCAGTGTGGTAGGGTCCACAGCTTTTTAGCAACCCAACAGGACTAAAAGAATTGCTATTAGTATTAACTTCCTGAAGCTAACGAAGGAGCCTATTCAATAAATGAAGAAACAAGAGTCAGTGGAGTGTTACAAAAAAAGTGTTTTAAAATTGAAGGGACAGAGTCAGACATTTCTGTTTCATTCTCCTTCTTTCTGTCTTACAGTTACTGAAGTTAAAAGAAAAAGCTTGAAATTTCCACCCTTCTTGGTATTTCTCAGTCCAATCTCTTATTTTCATTTTCTTTTCCTTCCTTGTCCAATTTTTCCAGTTGCTCCTGAGCCAACAGATCCTCATCCCTACCCACACCATGGCACAATCAAAGAAGAACATACACTCATCACGCATGCACTAGGACCATTCGTCCCTGACAGTGGGACAAACCTGACATTTGTATTTCTTGGGGCAACTGAAAAACATCTGTTAAAAGTTTACAGTTTCCTAGCACTATGAAACGTGATAGAGCCCCTGCCCTTTGGAGACCAATCAATCAGTCTCTTTCTCCACCTCTCCCTGGAAACTCTACATTATATCCCTCTGACATTAGCTTTTTACGCTTTCTGGGAAGCTTCAGCCAAGTATTATCTACTGCTCTAAGTGCACTCCATAAACTGGTTTCTCCATATGACTTTGCAAGATAATGCTCAGTCTACGGATGACAGATAACCCTACAGTCAAAGAGACTGGGTGGTTCTGAGCACCCACAGGAAGGCATGGGAAAAAAAGAAACAAAATCTACTTTAGACCATTCCAGTGATGATAGACTATGACAAAAGCCACACACCCAAATTTGAATTTCTTCTGAAAGTCAAATGTCCTTGTGACCAAATGTTTCTCAGGGGGAAAAAACTGATTGCACATTAATCCATGTGACTTCAGGCTACCCAGAGTGATCCATTTTAATTATTTTCATTCTTATCTCCCTATTTTCAGCCACAGATAAGTTACAGTTACTATTCTGTCCTATAAATGAAAGCCAATTACAATTTCATAATCTAGTACAGCGAGCCAGAAGGGTAGGAAACTACCCACCAAAACAGAGACTAGAACTGCATGCACTTGTACAGTGGGGCAGACAAGAGCCAAACACCAACTCTGTCGTGACTTGAGCTTGCTGTCGTTGAATAACTGAGGCAGGGTGCGCTCAGAACACCATCACAGCAATGCACCAGCAAATCATTCACTACACCATCAACCCACGTCCTGTTGCCAAAAGTGATAAGCTATGTATATGCCAGATCCATTATTTAATTCAACAAATATTTACTGAGGATCTACTATGTGTCAAACATTTTCTAGACATTGTGGTTAGACAGTCAACATTCCCTCTTCTCATGGGGCTCATGCTCTCAGAGGAGACAATTCTAAATTTCCAGTAGCTTTTATGTGACAGAAACTGCAAATCTCCTGATACGTGAAGCAAGAAAACAAAATGGTCATAAAAGAAAACCAATTCTCAACCCTTCCTTAAATACACACTCCAATATACAATATGCCTGGTCTACTTTCACAGGAATTACAACAGAAGGATGTCCTGGGCAGCATGACACATTACCAGTTCATTCATTCACACATCCAGATTCTTTGTGCCTGTGTGTTCTCAGACTGCGACAGAACCAGATTGTCTTCTGATTCTATTCACAGCTCAATTTCAGCTAAGCTAAGCATTTTCACCGCATAATGTCCATTTACAATGAAAGACAAATTCTCCTTGACAAAGTTAATTCTAAATATTGCCTAGTTCCCTCAAATGTAGAATTTTTAAAACTGATATAGTGACTAAGAGACACAGAGAACAGAAATAGCAAAGTGTCAGCAGTCTGAAAATCAAAAGGGTGTATAAAATGAGTGGAAAGAACAAAGATAGAGCTAAAATTAAAAGATAGTTAATAACAGCAAAAAGTAATGTTAGGGACCACAGTGAGCTCTAAAAGCAAGCCAATACATTTTGGAGAATATATGCCCCATAGTCTGGGCTGACTGAGAAGACACAGGTCTCATTCCTAGGCACCTGCCTTAGAGGAATCACAGAGGTTCCCTTCAATCTCACTCTTCACTATAAAACATGAAGTGTTGTCCCAAGGTGGTATATGTTCATAAGTGTTGCATAAATGGAAGGGAACACAAAATTTGGCATCTCTGAGATATTAACACTTCACAGAATTCACTTGCTCTGCCTGACAGTGTTGTGCCATGGTTTTAAAAGGCTGAGGGAAAAACTATTGGCTAAAAGTACAGATGATAGATCAGTCGCTTCTTTTTTGTATTACAGGAAATTCAGTAAGTAAACCATACCTAAAACTCCTCATTTGTTCATTTTTCCAGTCAACAAATACTTGCCAACCTACTGGGTGTCAGACATTACAGTAATATGTTGAACAGAACAGAAATAAGTCTCTCCTATGTGGAGTAGAAAAGTACTAATAAACTAGCAGAGACCCATGTTTGATTCTTACACCACGCAGTACGATTTCACCTATTGTGCACAATAGGCCTCTGACAATATTTGCTGTTTAATTTTCAAGATCTATTAGATGCAATGAGAATTTATTCTTCTAAAGCCCACAAAACCACATGTGGTATTAGAAAAACGACATGACCAAACAGTGTGTTGCTAGGTGGCTGTTGTTATTGTTCACGTAAACCATTACAAATGTATCTAGTGACTGACATAGTGGCCACGACTTGTCCAAATAGCAAATGATTTATTGAAGCCAGGATTGCATGACATCCAAAGGCGTTCCCCAGGGACAAGACTGCAGGCATCCACTCAAAAGTATGCATTATCTCAAAATGCTTGACGTCTAAGCAAACCATTTTTGTGGTGTACTTGCATTTTTTTGGACACTTGAGTTCCATTTCATTAATGTTTCTGGGGGAAAGCTAGGGATCAGAGTCCCTGTGTGAGCACAAGGATTAGAGGAAAAGCAATATAAGCAGCAAAAGACTCAAGATCCCTCTGACTTTGAAGGGCATTGGAAACCTGTAAGAAGAGCTCTCCCACCTTAACGAAGTCAGTATTCCAGAGGCTCCTTTGTGAACAGTCTCATGGTCAGCCTGAGCCATCAGACTTCTAACGTCCTACAGAAAAACATACAGAGCTCTTGTTCCCCAGCGTGGGAATCACGGCATCACTGCGTACCTCTCAATGTGCCGCCATGCTTGCTACACATATGTTTCTGACCACTGCTTCGGTCTCCCCACTAGAATGTGACTCCAGAAGGTGGGATGCATGTATTTCATTCATTATTACGTATCTCCAGTCATTAGCATAGTGCCTGAGAAATACTCATGCATGACAGATAAACTCACATCTCCTCTCTTTGTCTCACAACAATTTCTTTTCAGCTTACCATCATACCTTTTTATAGACAGATTTAACAAAACTGAGCACTAATGAGGACAGCTTGAAATCTGTGCGTTTAAAATACCCAAATGTTTTGGTTTTTCTACATTTAGTCCTCTGGGACTAACACTTTTAGTCCTTTGCAACAAAAGAAGAATTGTATGTGGTTCTGTGAGTAGAAGCATCCTCACTCCTATCCAATCTGACCGGCCATATTTGTAGACTTAAGGTCTTAATGCCACCTGGAAACTGAACATGTACTTTACAGAGGTGTTCAGTTTATTTTACTGATGGATAAGTGTCTGTTACCTATCACTGATTTTAGAGTGCCACATTTCTAAAATAGCTAAGTGCCTCTTATATTTCATTATTGGCCTTTTCTGAAGAGACAGATCATTTTCCCTTCTGTGCCTGTACATATGTCAGTAAAAGTAAGCAAATCTTTCAGTAACTTTTGGTTAGTCAATGGGAGAACAAATGATTCACAGCCACAGTCACCATGACTTTTTATGGAAATAGTTTTCACTTACCCCTTCATTTTCTCCGTTCCTTATTACTATCTGCATTATTGTAGTTTTAGCCTTAGTTACAATTGCAACAGTTGAATGTGTACTAAAGAAAAGCGCATGGTTGATACTAGATCCATCTTAAGAATGTTGGGCTTCATCTGAATAGGGGATCTAAAAAATATGCTATTCAAGTAAAATAACAAAACTTGTAAGTGGAAAAAATGGTCACAATGAGGCCTCTGGGTTTAGGTCTAATTTCAGTGATATATGAAAATTTCATAATACTGTTAATGAAATGATATTTGTCAACCAAGATTACTCTCACTTTTATGTGAATTTTAAATAACTAACATTTCTTATACATGTATTATGTGCCAGGTCCTGTACTAAGTACTTTGTGGATTATCTCAATCTTCCCAACAATCTTCCTAGATAAATACTATTGTTACCCTCACTGTATAGTTCAGGGAACTGCGGCTGAGAGACACGCAGTAACTTGCTCAAGGCCACCAATCTAACAAGTTGCAGGATTTATCCTCAAGAGCGTGAGTTCATGATCAGTTTTCTAGAAACAGCTAGGCAATTAGAAAAACACAACTCCTCCTAATTAGACATGTTAAATGAAAACATTAAAATGATTGTCATATATTGACAAGTTGGAATGAAGACTCCTTTGAGACATGATTTAGTTCTGAAAATAATTTCACTATCATTTTTTCTCATTCATAAAAAGTACAGAATAACAACCCCAGGAGTCATGGGAACAGGAAAGTCCTGGGTATACTCCCAGTTGGCTCCGTCAAGGGATGGGATGCCTTCTAGGCGCTGCCTTTTGTTTAGTTTTGTGATAGCTTGTTCTGCTTGGCAATGTGGAGAACTCTGTAGAAAGAAATGAGGCCTAAATAAGGTCTGAAAAGAAATAGCCCAATCCCACTCCAAATTGTGCTGTCTGAAAAAAATAAATAAATAAAGAATTTCCAATGGTGTTTTAGGGTTGTTTTCCTCCAAGAACAATTTGAATTCTATTACATACTACTTTCCAAAGCCAGTGTTATATCATTAAGATACTGTGGATGCCTCTGCTTTTATCTTCCCCATAGTAGAATGAGAAGGTTCCAAAATATTCTCCAGTTTTCAAGTGAGGGTTTCAAATGATTATATAAAGAATGAGTCAAAATTTACTTCTGGCTTCACTTTGGCCTTTTAATATTCACGAGTCTTAGTTTAAAGAACATATCACTGGAATCCCTAACAGAATATGCTCCTTTCCATTGGGATTTTGGGAAACAAATGGTTCCTGAAGAGCTAATGTATGTTCATAAAAACATCTTTTCACTTTGGATAAAAGTTGCCTCCATGCAAGGCTTCTCTTTCAGCCTGGTCCACTACCCACAACGGTAAAGGTTAACAGCAGACGGCAGGCAAGAGGATAAGGGCTCTCTAAGGACAGAGATAGAAATGGGCCCAGCTTATAAACTGAAACATTAGAACATTCTTTATTTCCTGAGAAAACAAATACCCCAATCTGTTGTTTACTATAAAGCTCTTCTGAAAAAGTTCAGAGACAGAAGATTATCATTGAGGGAATATGATAGGAAAGTTGAAGAACACTTTTTTCATGCATTCACTTCCTTCACATTTCAGTTATAAATATCCACACTCCTATTTCAATATAACATACACATAGATTTATAAATATTATGGTTCAGAATATCTTTTCTTAAAACGTTGGATTAAACAGATGTATTTAACATTTGAACACTCCCTCTTATCGATTTCAAGAGCCCACAGTTAAATTACGTAAATAGACAAATTAATAAATATTCTCTTCACAGCTCTAAGCTTGGCAGTGACATAGGAAGGAGTATCAAATCTAATTTTTAGTCTTTGGCCTATGGGGAGTTCCACAGTCTGAGTGAGAGACTATATATAAACCTCTATTTTAGTAGTCCCCAGAGCAGATTACCAAATTGTATAATTCCCAGATCATGGGGCTAGTAAACCAAATTTACTTTTTAAAGAAAATACTGAAAGAATACCTATATAATTATTTTGTATTTTAAAATTAATAGATGCTTTACATTTCATTTAGTAAATAAAATGTTAGGGAAATTTAAATATTACAACTTGCTGATAAGGTTTCCTGAAGTCATGAAACAGAATTCTAGATGGTTTTATGCAATAGAAGTATTTCAACACAAAAATCAATAAATATACATGGGAAAAGAAGTTTCTTGACAAGGTAAATACGCTCATTCCTTACCTCTTAGTAAATATTACAAAATCATGAGTCTGTTTCCCCAAAGACAAGCACTGGGTCACTTAATCAGTTTAAAATGTAATAAAATGCAATTAAAACAAGAATTCATTGGAGGAATAAAAATGCTAAAATGTCTGATGTAATCCTTAAAGTGAATGGCAAAAACCAAAAATTTAATAGATTCTCTGAGCAAGTGAAATGTGGGTGAAGTCCATGAGGTCATGTCAGCAAAGTTGCATGGAAGAAGGGGCTAGTTGGGGTGGGGATTTGGGGGCTGGCTTCCTAAGGTCAGGAAATGATTGGTGAGAGAATGAGACTTAAACTTGTCCTTGAAAGAAAAGGATCTAACCAGTCTAGAAAAAGGAGTGTTCACTCTAAAAATATCTGATACTCCTAGTTCTAGAAGTAGTACCCCCAGTGGCTAAGAACCAGGATGGCATACATACTGACCACATCAAGCCATTAAAAACTACGAAGTTTTCATTATTTAATGGGATAGTCCAGCTTTCCTAGGTGATTCTTTAAAGTATTTGAGAACCAAAACCCAAAGAATGGGTGTCTCATGTTGTGCTTAAATTTATGGTCAAATGAATCCTCTTAGGAACCCAAAAAGTGAATGATTAAATACTGAAAATCTTCCTCCAAAAACATCTAGACATTGAGACAAACATTCATCTTTAAAATGAGGACATATATGGATTCAAAACACTGATCTAGAATGTGAAAACATTGTCATGCAGATGTCAAATGAATTTCAAAATGACTGTCAAAATAATAAGAATCAGATCTTCAAGATAAAGACATTAAAGGTATTAAGGGAAAAGAAATGGGAAATGAGAAATTCTAAAATTCATAGGCTTGGAGATGCCGAGTTAAACTAAGTAAAAACAGCTTCCTTCCTGTAGGACTCCCAAGAGCTAACATGCCCGATGCCTCCTCAAGAAGAAAACATGGGATGGAGTTTCCAAAAATGATATGGACCATGGCAACTTCATTTCATGGAACCTCTCATGGGATTGATGTTCTACAAAAAGTACTTTGGCACATCGTAGCAACTATGAAGCCCCATGTATTTGTTCAATATATGTTCACAAACCAAAACCAACACAGACTCTCTAGAGACCATAACTCCAGGAAACATAAACAGTAAGTGTTCTGAAGTACTCTCAGTTGGGCATATAAAATTGGTAAGGGTCTCCTGAATGCCATCTATAAGATTAAGTGAAAACAGTTTCAGAAATTAGACCAGTCTTCCCACTAATTTATACTTACAAAGGGAGATGTTTTTTTAATCCAAATATCCTGCTTCAGACAGAAACTGTGCAGAAGCACAGTCCAATAGAATGGAAGGGCATCACAGAGAGACTTGCAACAGACCTTCCCTTCTTTGGAGTTATGTGAGTTGACGTTGTGCCTTTGCTGCTTCTCCCATAGAAGGGCTCCAGTACCATGAAAGCTGACATCGCAGGGTCCTCCCTTTTCCCAGGTCAATTTGAGCCTCTAAATCTGTGTACTATCTCCTCCCTTCACCCATCATACTTTCCCCTTATCTCCTCTGCCTAGCTAAATTCTGGCCCTACTTGGTTATTTAACTTTCCAATATAGTATGCATGTCTGTTTTTCGAAAAATTAATTTAAGGCCCTCATGACAAGAGCTATACATTCCTCTCATGATTCTATCATCATGCCTTGCTTACTGTCAAAGCTTTATTAAATATATGCTATACTTGTTATATCTCATTGACATGACTGCAAGAGATTGAGCTTATCACATATATTTGATCAAAAGTCTACCAAGACAGAGAACTTGAGAAATTAGGCTCAGCTCTGAGGCCCTTAGTTCTTTCTTTTTTTTAATGGTTTACTTTTCAAGTCTCAATGCCTCCTCTTTTTGATTTTCTAAGATGCTACTTTCTGAAGAGTTGGAGAAGCAGCAGAAGGAAAGAGAAGAAGGAAAATTGGAAATCTAGCAGACACCTTTGGTAAAATTTGGGTGTATATTCCTGGAAGCAAAGTTCTAGATTTCTACTGTCCAAGATGGTAGCCATATGTGGATATTAGCTGGCCAAACTGAGATGTGCTGAGTATCATGGTTTCATCTATATCTGCATTAGATTTCAAAGACTTAGAATGAAAAAGAGAATATATCTCATAGATAATTTCTGAGTATCTATTGATATAAAACTTTTGAATATATTGGGTTAAATAAAATATATAATTAAAATTAATTTCACCTGTTTCCTTTTACTTTTCATGTGGCTACAAGAAAAGTTAAAATTATATGTGACTCACATTATATTTCTATTGGCCAGGGCTGTTCTATTGTTTGAAAATCCAAGACCAAAAAGTGGTTCAAATACTAAATGTGGCTACCAACTTATAAAAATTAGTTTCACCTTTTTAATAAGCTCATGAGAGCTAAAAAATAAAGTAAAAAAAAAACTGTTTTTGAAGATGAAATCATGATACTAAATTTAGCAGTTGTATTAAATGATTAGCTTTGAGAACACAAGAGAATGTTAGAATCAAGATTTCAATTGAAACACCAAGAGAACAGATGCCACATTCTAAGTCAACTGTGATACTCTGATGCATAATTTGCAAAATAGGTGATGATGACCTCTTGAATCTTTATGCATATTCAGAGTATTCAAATGTCCAAAGTAGTAAGTGACAGGAAGCGGGTTACTCAGGAGAGGGCTAGGTGGTTACTAGCTCTTCCTAGGAAAGGGTGGAGGGCCACATTATGATGCCAAGTCATTAGAGAGGCTTCAGGGAGACTGCTCAGATTACATGATATGTATCCCAGAAGTAAGGAGGACACTGTGGACTTGGGACTGTCAGATGCCCTGAAACTGGCTGTCCAGATGCTTGGACAATGCTTCCAATGAGCATTTACTAATGTGTCAGTAGTCTGCACTCCAGCACTTTATTGTGGTAGAAAAAATACATGAATGTGTTCTGCCATCAAGCTATGGGCGACCAAAAAGAGAGCTGACGTGGACTGAGCCTAGGTCCTTTCCCAGATGGCTGCTTGGAGCAGCAAAGAGAACTCAAGAGGCTAGAGGTACCCCTGGGTGCCCGGGGACTAAGGAAGAAAATGTAAGCAACAGTCAGAACACAGATGCCTCTGCCCCCATGAAGGGACCTACAGGGGAGAAAGTATAAAACGGATCAGATGATTTCATCTCCCAGCAAGAAAAGTAGTAGCCTAGCAAGTGGGTCGAGAGGGACAATGGGTGGGAGATGAAAATCAAGCTACTTTCTGGTTGCATCCCACCCACCCTGCTTGTTCATACCAGGCAAGTACAGCCTGCAAGGCAACGGAGCATGTGTGCCCTCAGTGCTACAGTTACCCAGCCACAAAACGAATGTCTGTGTCAACAGATGCAGTTCCTGGAACTATTCTAGGAAAATCCAGTTTATTCAATGATCCACCAGCTGCCACAAATGTTGCAATACCACTTTAGATGCACAGTAACATTTAGGGCTTTTTTGCCTCTGCTATCTACATACTGTTACTTTCCATTGAAACTAAATAACAAAAGCGAGGTTCATACAGGCCTTCAGTATAGTTTACTAATGACAGTTTATGGGTTTGTTTTTTTTTTTGCTTTTGGAAAGAAGAAAATATACATAGTTCACAGAGCTCTGCCTTCCAAAGGCACCTGGAGAATGAGAGTTAATTACCCTGGGAACTTCAGTGATAGCCATCTGCAATTTAAAATTATGTAAAATTGGTGTCAGAAATGCAGCTCTGTAAAACTTACTTCCACATAGAAAAAAATAATGAATCTACTTTTTATCAATACCTTCCTGAAAAACACCAGCAGAAAAAAAGCAGAGGAAAATCAGCTCCTGACTCCATAAAGCTCTCTAAACAGGTCTTGAGATAAGGTAATGATTTTACTTTCTTTTTTGAAGCAGATGTTTCCAAAACGGACTATCCGATTATTATATATCTGGATAATTACATGTTAGTCCTTTCCATTCATTAGATACAATATAGATGCTGCCTTTTTTGATTTATATTATATGTGTTTATAAATTGCTTAATGCAATATTTTTGAAAGTTACTCAATAAAATAATTAGGAAAATATCTGCGCAAAATCATTTTTATATCATCCGAGAAACAAGGGGTGAGGATAAGTTTCTCAAATGTCAACTGCACATATAAGAATAAGGTGGAATTACAATCAACCTATCTGTTGTTTGTTCTATTCTGTTTCATTATTGTCCAAAGAAACAAGCACAAAAACCTTTTCCAGCTTCATTAGGACAGTAATTCCTAATTACAAGTACATGCACGAATAGCTGTTCGCTTTCAACTGTTCTGCTTATCTAATGAACTAAGGATTATTTCCATCCTCTTATTTTTATTCTACTCTACTTTGGCCCCGATTGTTTCTTTTCCTTAAAGCTATCAGTTCGACAATGCTTTCCCCATGCTTTATCTACTGATAGCCAGCATAACAGCCAACAGACTTTTATAAGTTGGCAGAAATCCAAGTATTGTTTTCACAGTTTAGATTTGGGTAGGAATTTAACACAGAACAAATGCATCAGGATTTAGAAGAATCCATGTGCATGCTCATATTCTGAGAATACATGATGAAGAGCTTCAAATGGAGTAATGAGAGAAAACTTCTTGCTATTTATGCTTCCAAAAGGCTTCATCCTCTGGCTCACATAAAGTTTGACATTAAAACATTAAACCGATTCCATGTGCTTTATGAACCACATGAGAAAATTATTTTTGCTGTTTTTAAATCTAAGTCTGCTTTTGATCTCAAACAGCTAAAATGTGTGATTATCCACTGTAGTCACTAGAATTAACAGTAAATTATTGTAGGCTATTTCTAAAAACTCAAATGCCTCCTCAAAAGAGGGGAAAAAAATCACATACTGATTTGCATATGTTGCTGATTCTGTAAAGGCAACTCCAAAAAAGGGTTCCAAATACATTTTGAGCAGTTGCGACATTATATGATAAACATTATATATAAAACTATCCAGTTTTCCATGATAACTGCACTAAAGGACATTATATAATAAACATTATATAAAAAACTGTTCAGTTTTCCATAACTGCACTAAAGGACAACCTTCATTCTGTATGCCTACTTCCAGGCGTCTTGGTTCAGTCCTTTGGAGTACATTTATATGTCCTGTAAACACACAGGAATCTGTCTCTTTCCAAGGGCAGATTTGTACACTGAAATCAATCAAATAGGACAATATTCCAAAACCCTACATTGGAAATATCCAAGAATATGCAAGATTTCTTTTGGCTGTTTATCTATGAACTCCACTCTAAAATTCATAGTTATGTTTCTTCTTACCATTCCTCAGAAAAGTCTTCAGTGTTATGAGTGGCCCCTTCCAGTGAAGTTCAAGTACTACACAGTGGCTGTGTGCACAGGCTTAGGAGCCAGAATGTCTAGGTTCAGGCCTTTATTTTACCACTTTTAAGCTGTTCCTTCTTGGACAAGGCACTTGATCTCTCTTTGCCTCTGCTTATTCCACTATAAAATGGGACTTACTATAGGAATTTTCTCATAAGGCTGTTGCAAGTCATCAAAGTGAAAAGCTCAGCACACTGCCTGGCACTCCGAAAGTACTCAGTACTCAGTACATGTCAGCTGTTCTTAGGTCCGATGGCCTCTTTATGATTCTCACTCTCAGTCCTTCGATGAGTCTAACAATTGCCAAGTTATTTCTTGAACTCCTTTTTGTTTTTTTGGCTCAGCGATCTCCTGGTTCTCTTGCTCCTCTTTATGTTTTGTGTCTCTTTGTTTCTCTTCTTCCCTAAGCCTACTCATCATCACACTCCACCCCCCATGTTCAGGTCTCTCTTCATCATTCTTCTCCTTTTTGTCATGACCCTGAGAAGTCTCATCCACTCATATGATTCACTGTGTTTAATACAAGAGCATTTAACAAGATTTTAAATGTGCATTCTGAGGCAAGATGGCAAGACAAAGTGATTCCACATTTTTTTTGTTAGCAGTAACTATGGCAATGTACAACTAGCTTGTGTTGCCATTGCCAAAACAGGCACTGACCTCACTTCAATAATCTGATAACAAATGCTAACATACAGTACCCCTGAGCTAAGACAATGATTAAGCTCTACCAGTTGCTCAAGGCTCAAGCAGAGAGAAGGCAAAGGGTGGGGGTAGGAGGCAACAAGAAAACCACAAATGTGAGAGAAGGAAAAATTTTAAAAACTTGGGGTTAAAAAAAATAAAGAGATGCAATCTTTGACAGAGAAAGCAGCAGGAGGTGGCAAACTTGAATGCCCCCAAGGGCTAGTACGTAAGCTAAATGAATAAACTTGAGCAAGATCTGACAATAGGCAGTGGTGGGGACTATGACAAACTAGAAGATGTACTTAAGGATATTCCTATTCAGCTTTTAAAAAGTAGACATCGCAGGCCAAATAAGCCACAGCTTTCTGTTTTTTGTCCTCTGGGTGTAGAGAAACAATGGTAATGGCAATGGTAAAATATATCATTGCTACCTGCCCATTGGGAATGAGGCTGGCTGGCAGAGACTTTTTTTTAAACAAACTTATCTTAATGGGAAAAAGCTGCAAGTAAGACAAATTTGCTTTATAATCTTATTACATTGTTACATGACTGTTATGATTCATAATTCAAGCATGGATCTGCTGCTCCTCTTCATCACAAACCAAAATACTATGTTCAAGGATGATTACGATTTACTTGCTGGCTTAATGTGATACAAATCCTGCCAGTATGACCCCCAAAGGTCTATTTCACACTCACAGTGAGTCTCTGAGGTAGTTACTAATGTATAAAAGTTCCAAGATCTCCCAGGAACAAAGATCTTTATCCTGAAAAGTACTTATAACTGACATTCTAAATGTTCCCTTACGTGTGCGTTACATCATGACAAGAGGTTTTTGTTTGTGTTTTTACTGCCACTTAGTTTTGATCAAAACATACTTTCTTTTCGCATCCCTGTTGACTGAAAAATGACAGTCATGTGGCCCTGAAAGATCATTCTTCTGAAAGATGGGACCAAATTCAATTAGGTATCAACACTGTGATCAGCTCTGTTTAGCATGAAACCAATGAAACCGATATTCAGGATTGTTGTTGGCCAACAGCAATTATTTCCAGGAGATACGTGTTCATATCCAATCATTATATCTCCAGGTTTTCTGATGCTATTAAATGAATCCAGTTCAACATCTATCGGCCATGTACTGTGCATCAAGCAGTAAGGCTGGAATTAAGATGATGATGAAACTGTAGTTGCTTCTGAAAATTTATGCTTTAGTGAGGGAGATCAGAAACTTACTGTTTTGACTTAATGTGGTAAATGGTATAAAAAGAGATGTGGAGAGAGTACTAAGGAAAAATGTAGATGAAGAGAGAAAGGAAAGTAATAAAGGCCTCCTGGGTGTTGATTTTTAAAAATAAAACATCACATCCCAATTAAAACAGAATACAATCAATGGAGGTACTTATCCAGTAATAAGTACCTCAATAAGTATACTAACCCACCATCAGAAATCACACTGAATACTTTTCCACACTTCAGGATGGATCTGTCCTGACTCAGTGCCACGTTTTTATTCATCACTCTTGAAATCACAAACATACATTTAAGTAAGAGGATCTACTGTCTCTAATTCTTTAAAGAGGTAAGCAGATGACTTTCATAAGAGCAGAAAACAGTGAAGACTCCACAAATGGAAAAAGAAATCTGAAATAAAAAAGACTCCCTTTCCCTGTGTGGTATGGGAAAGACGCTTATGTTTTCCTTCTCCCATCGAAGCTCTGGGACTGTACCCATGGGTAAAACAGGCAGTGGGTAATGACTAAGTCTCTCTTCTGCTCCCCAATCTCCACTACCACAAATGCCTGAAAATCTGCCACTTGGGGATGAATCTGATTTTGAAAATCACCACTGGGAAAATATTTACAACTTAGTGCAGATTTCAGGATAGCCCTTTTTCCTGAATGGGAGCAGCTGAAGACACCCCAAAACTTGGAGAAAACTCTGAGTAATATGCCAGTTTTGATTAGTAGCTTAGTAATTTAACCCATTCAGGACATTTCTTAATCTTGGGCAAAGATCAAATCTTCGAAGAAATCACTGTGGAATGGTTCAATATCCTGCCCTTTATTTTAGACTGTATTATCAACAATATCTGAACTATGAGCATCAATAGTCTTTGCAGCAAATCCTCAACCACTTTGTTAAAATGGTTACAGGAAAAATATTACAGGTAAAATGCCCTGTAACTTCATCTTATTAGTGATTTTTCTAAAACAAATTAAGCCCAGCATTATCATCTGAGAAGTTATTTCCACATTCCACTCCACAAGCTACACGTTAACAATTTTAATCTCCTACAAATTCATTGATTAAGTAACAAGGACACAGAAGGATACTACCTAGTAGAAATAGTTTTTAGTACTCTGGACCATTATAAATAATTATTAGCCAATTAAAAAAAATCTGTGCAAGTTGTAAAGAGAAGCAGTTTAAGGAGGGACTCCTAAAGGATATCAACATGCAATATAAAGGTTTATTATGCATCACACATCAATACCATGCAGTGGCCCTATCAATAGAGATACAATATAATTTATCTAGTAATCAAAATAATCACCCCAGAGTTTCTTGCTAAAATGAATATTATTGCCTTATTAGCAAATAACTAAATTTAGATAAACTTATAAAAATAGACAGAAAATAAAAAATTTCTCACAAACCACTCTCTGCTCTTTGCTTCCCTCCAGTATATGTTTTAAATGACACATTCAACATCTGCTACTGAATCTTTACTTTCCATCCTAGAATTAGATCTCTATACAACTTTGACTAAAAGAGATTATTGCAGTTTAAAAGTCCATGCAGATTTTCAATTACAGTTTTATGTAACATAAATCTTCTAAACTTTCATTATAAAACTAGGGATGATGAGAAAAAAGCTATAAATGTAGAGACAAGATGATTAATAAGACCAAAACTTAAGAATATTACATATCCACATAGATCTCAATATCATATTTGCATTTTCAGGTAGGCAAATCAGGTAGAATGCTTCTTTTAATTAAGAGCAGCAGTAAGCGTTAGACTTGAAGAACACATATTCAAATTAAAGGTTTATTATGTATGTGGCCTTGGGGACATCCCTGGACCTCTTTGTGCCTTGATCTTCTCATATGCAAAAGTAAGGATGATTTTACACACTCTAATAGACTGCAATGACTACTAAATAAACCATCTACACAAAGCAGTTTCTCAGCAGACACTCAACATATGTATGGTGAGTTCTGAATGCTGAGCTTGTACACCTCTACAGCCCCCAACAGTTCCAACAGATCTTTAGGTGTGCTTTTCATACAGAACTTCTCCCTTTCCATACATATGTTTTATTGAGACCAGTTCTTTAATTCATAGCATAATTGAGAGCTTAATCCTTACCCTTACAGAAAGTTCTCTTCTTTTTATGCTGATGCCAACTGGTAATTATGTATATGCTCATAACTGAGTACCACCAAATTAGCAAATATGGGAATTTAGGTAAACTTTCACTGGCAAACATTGCTGAATATCATGCATAGATTCAGAGCTACTGTCTTGTCATCCTAGGGACCTTCCCAATGGCAGTTCAGAAATCCCCTCAAAGCTCAGCAAAACTCACGAAGTAGCCAAGTAAACCCAATGTCTGTGCAAATTAATAACAGCTTTAGGTATCAGCATGTCTTTATGCAAAAGATTTTAAAAAACCATTACCTCTTTCACACTGGGGTCCTGTAAAGCCGTAAGTGCATGCACATCGATTTGGGGCCACACACCTTCCTCCATTGAGACAGCCACTTTCACAAACAGCTGTAAAATAAGGAGAGAACTGAGAAGTTTTACCCGAAAATAAATGCTAATGAAGTAACACTTGCGGTCCCCTGGAAGGACAACAATAAAATATCTAATGTCACCCTGGTGTTTGTTTTGAACGGTCACTCTATAGTTACATATCCTCAGATGTTCCTCAGTCAGAATAGATGAGTTTGTATCTGTGTTAATGCTGTCTATTCTGTGAAGCATCAGAGCAATGCTTTCAGTTCTACGTCAAAAACAGTAGTTTCTAAGACATGTCACTGGTTGGGAACTGTGTGTTAGCAAACATTCTTTGGCTTACGATTTATGTTTAATTTCAACAGGGCTCCCATAAGCGGAAATATCAGCCCCTCTGATGTCACCCTTACAGAAATGTAGCATGTTAAATTGCACAATTAACTTCAAACAACAAAAGACTAATAATGATCTTCAGTAATTTAGGTACCATAACGAAAGTCCAGTTGAGAGTTTTAACAGAACCTATGGAAACTATTGGTGCAATGAGGTCTAGAGATGTTTGAGGGCAGGCTATTTTGCTTTCTAGAAGAGACATTAAAATAGGAATTGAAAGTTCATGTGCTGAACAACTCCTCTTTGTACAATTTCCTGTAACTCGCACATGCATGGCCTCTTTCTAGACATCTTCATCATAAGTGGTAGGCTCTTCTCTGCCAAATACGGCAGTCCCACACACTCTTCAAAGCTCAGCTGAAATCTCACTGCTCCATGAGGCTCCCCCAATACCTCCATTCAAATTCCTTCCTCCTTATATATTTTCTATACATTTTTCCATCCATTACCCCATAGCAGTTATGAAGTTGAGCCACTAATACTACCCCTCAAGAGAATCGCCTGAAAGGAGTTTAGCTGGCAGACAGCTTCCAGCTGCTGTACCTTCAGATCTGCTGTGGTGTTCATATCAAGGACATGCTCATGGCCAACGACTGAACACAGCACTAGGATACTAAAGCCTGGCCATTTCTACCCATCACGGAACTCTCTGATGGGCACTTTTTGCTCTGGGTTCTCCATCAGCCTGGCCAAGGCTTTTTTTGGAGCTACACTACAGACTGAAGTTCCTTCTATGCAATTGTCCTTCCTTCCCTCCCTCCTTGCACAGGGTCAGGCAGGCATCATGGTCTAAAGACCATTCCCTCCTACTTCAGCTTCCTCTTTCCTTTATTCTTCACAGGACTTTTTCCCAATAAATCTTTTATGTCTAATTCTGTCCTGTTATTTTCTTGGCATAAAAGGACCTGAACTGACACAACTCTTTTTAGCCAAAAATTATGGCAGGAGTCCATTGCTCATCATATAATCAGAGAGGTTTATGTAAATTAATTGTCTTCTTTGTCTCTTGATTTATAGTTAGGGAGAATGAAGAGCTTTTAAACAGAAAAGAAATTTTGAGTTTGCCTAAGTCAACCCTCCCAGTTTACAGATGAGGAAGCTGAAGTTTAGGAGAAGTGTTTAATTCTGCCAGGGTTAATTAAGCACTTGGGTGTTGGGGTTTGGCTAAACTCTCTCAGGAAGCACCAAGGGGCACTGGAGAGATGCCCAGCAGCCCCTCTGGTTCTCCTGGAATGCCTCTAATCCAGCCCCATCTCGCCCTCTCACAACCACAGCCTTCGTTAGGACTTGTCTTTCTGCTCCTGCTTTGTCCTCCTCCAGCTGCACTTCCACACTGTGATCGTTCTCCCTGTAAACCTTCGTAAGTGAAGAGTACTAAGGTTGATATTTCACAGCAGTAAACATATGGGCTATGAAGACAGACTGCTTGGGTTCCAACTCCAACTCTGCCGATTACCATCTATATTCCCTTAGAAGAACTACTGAAGTCCCTGTGGTCCAGTTCCCTCATCTTCTACAGGGTAACATTCATGCCCTCTAACACAAAGGGTTGTTTTCATATTAAATGAGTTAACACACACAGAGTTTTAAAATGTGCCTAGCACACAGTAAGCACAGAGTAACTCAAAAGACGTATGTTGTTGATGTTGTTAGTGTGTTTTCTTTGTTGCAGTCTCACTCCTCTTTCCTGGCCTTACTTTGGAAGAAAACATAGTATGCATAAAGGCATCAAAACCTGGCCCATGACATCCTATCTGACCTCACTTCCTTTCCCATCACTCCCTTATACACTTAAGCTCCAGCAATACCAAAGCACTTGCTATGTCCCATATGCCATGCTGTGTCTTGTGCTGGTGCTATGTTCATGCTCTACCATCTGCCCAAAAGGCCCATTCCCCATCACCTGAGAGGTAAACTCCTACCCATCCCTCAACACTCAGCCCAAGAATCACCCACACTGGCGAACCTGTCCTGCCTCTCCCTTCTCCATGCTGGGGTACACAGAAATCAATCAATATTCTTCTCCTACTGCAATGTATGGATGGTGATATGGTTTGGCTATGTCCCCAGCTGAATATCATCTTGAATTCTCATGTGTTGTGGGGGGGACTTAGTTGGAAGTAACTGAATCATGGGGGCTCTTTCTCATGCTGGTCTCAGGATCGTAAGTCTCACAAGATGATGGTTATTATAAGGGGGAGTTGTCCTACACAAGGTCTTTTTGCCTGCTGCCCTCCTTGTAAGACGTGCCTTGTTGCTCCTTGTCTTACGCCATGACTGTGAAGGCTCCCCAGCCATGTGGAACTCTAAGTCCAATAAACCTCTTTCTTTTTGTAAATTGCCCAGTCTTGGGTATGTCTTTATCAGCGGCATGAAAACAAACTAATACAAATGGTCACTAGGGAATCCTACACATTTTTGTTTATTTATAATAACATTATTAATCTTAAAAAAGGAAGAATTAGAAGCACCAAAAGCAAAAATTAGAAGCACCCTGAATAATGCTCATCATTAAGAATGTATTAAATAAACAGTAAAACGTCCACGTAATAAAGTATTAGGCAACCATTAAAATGTATTTTAAAATGTGTAATAACATGAGTATACTTTGAATAAAATATTAAGTGAAAAAGTGGTATGAAAAACTATATATACAGTAAGAACTCAAGTACCAAATATGCATTACAAGTCTAGAAGATAGTATCTGGAATGATGAAATCATGAATAATTTTATTTTTTTATAGTTTTAAACTTTTACAAATTTTCCGTAGGGTATATATGTTCATCTTAAAGTAACAAAGAAAATAAGCTTTTTATAAAGAATGTTCATCTTCTGCAAAGCACGGGGACTCGTGGAAAGCAGACACAATAAACGGTGTGTACAAATGAACCACCAAACTGAACACTACATAATAAGTACTTCAGTAGCAGAATCTAGATTGAGAAATGAGAGGGATGTGTATACCATTAATCAAGAGAAAGGACCTGTTCAGAGAAAATGATGGGGCTGAGTTTTGAAACATTTTATTTGAGAAGCTTCCTGAAAATCCAATTGTTGAAGTTTGGCAATAGAGTGGAAGGTATCTGCCTGGAATGAACAAGAATTCTGCTCCTCTAGTGGTGACTAGAAATCAAGATCAGGCAAGCAGGGTAGTAAAGGTAAATAAGAGGAAAATGAATTAAACCACCTGTTGCCAGCATTCCAATTGGAAATTTGGTAGCAAGTGTTCTGAGTAAGTGATTTGTTCATCTGTAAAGGTCACTAGACACTTGTAAAAATGCTGTGTCCCAGGTAATCAAAGAACATCAGCACTTATTTCTTTATTCTCCTTCTCTCCAAACAGGTTAACATCTAGAATATGTATAACTGTGGTGTACTTACGTTGTCCGCAGTGAGTCCCTATGTATCCTTTCTGGCACAGACAGTGATCGTCACTGCAGCTACCTCCATTCAAACAGCGAATGCTGCAGTGTTGTACTTGAAAAAAAAGAAGAAAAATTCAGTTTTGCAACTTAATGCATAGATTGCAACAGCTCACAGGAATTGATTTGTAGTTATTTAAAGAGAAAATCAAATAGTTTATCAGGATTCATCCAGTTTTACCCAGTAATTGAGACCTAATTGAGAATGCTAAACATAGTATTAGTTGTTTGTATAAAATCATTTACCATGCAATGTACTGTAATTGTTTCTTTGGCATTCACTTTAATAGTGCTAAATGACTTTTTAAATTTAACAGAACTTACAAATCAATATCATTTTTGTAATTTATACCAACAAGAAAGTATTGCCTTGAGTAATCATGTGAGACAAGATTATGACGGCAATAATTTTCCCATGAAAAGATTTAGCATCCCAGGTAGGTGGCGCATGGGAACAGTTAAGAGTAGCAAATTCCACAGAATTTTGTTAAAAGAAATTTTAGAGGCAGAGTAGAGAAAATAGAAAATACCTAGAAAGGCATTTAATAACAAGACTGCCTGATGACAGGGACAGCTGGATTTGTCTGAGAAAGAGCTGCTTGTTTAAACTTTAACCTCGAACTAAGTAAGATCCCCATTTTCACCTACAGGAGTGTACATTTCAGGGTCCAGAGTAGAAAGACCATGGGCTGACAGCCTTAGACCCCAGACAATGAGACACCTGAAGAGGCTGGAGTAACAGACAGCCACAGGCTCCATGGTGAGCAAGAACAACAGCGCAGGCACGTCCTCTCATTTCTCCAGTGTTCAGGCTTTCTCTAGGTCAGTAATTTAAGTATGCTACCAGCACTTCCAAAATTCTAGGCTACTTCCTAGTTCAAGGATTGACTGAATTATTCATTAATCCCTGTAGATGCCTGCCTACACGTAGAGGCCAGGATTGGGCATTGGAGGCTTGGCTTATTCTGTCTGGTCCTCCAAGTTGTGGGAATAAATTTCCAGGGAAAAAATGTTTAATACTTTTAGCTAAGGAGAAGAGAATATCTTCTTTCTACACAAAAGCAGAAATCTGCTGTTTATGCTCACTCTTCCTGAAGCACAGAGGCCAAATCTCTCCAGAACAAACAGAAGATTCCACCCACAGCCACCCCGTTCATTACCCCTCATTAGGAAGCCTCAGCCATGGTATTGCAAAGTGGCTACTTGACTTCAGGAGAAAGGGACAATTTTTATAAGGAGCTACACAAATCGCAGCCTGATAATAGGGAAGGAAAATGCAGAATGCCGTATCTACTATACCCTTTCACAGCATGAAGAAGTCGAGTTGAAAGTTAAATGCCTTTTCAAGGACATGCCACAAGAACATGCCACACACTGAAACACCATCGAAGGCCTGTTTCTATTGAACTAGGGCCACCTCCATCTCTCAGCATTCACAGCCTCCTCAGCATGGCCCCAGGTGTTTTTCAGGGCTCCTCAGCACATTCCTAATATGTCCTATGATTCCATCTCCTGATCTACTTATCAGTCATTCATTCACTCAACAAATATTTCTGAGTGCCTACTGTGTGCCATGCAAAACACCCAGCACTTTCCTTTTCCCTCTGTAGAACCCCCTCCCTAACCTGCCTCCTGTCTCCTTGCCCCTAACTCCTAAACCCAACACAAAACGCACACAGTTCTTCCCCAAACCTGAAATCCTATCTCCAAGACCCATTTCAAATATTGCTTTTTTCCCTTGATCTTTTCTGATACCTCCCAAACAAAATGTGAGCCCTCTCTCCTTTCTAATAACTTTATATTTCTCTTTTGAAGCATATATTACATAATCCAGCCCATTTTTCGTTCTTTCTCTCCACCCCATTTGTTTAAAAACTTCTCACGAGTGGGAAGTTTCATGAGAATTAATTATGCAATATCCCCATAAGTCCCTAGAGTAGCACTTTGCTTATATGTAAGTGCTGTATAAAACTATGCTAAATTTTTATTTACTTAACTCATGCTGCCTGATACTGACGTCAAAAGCTATATCCAACGACCCAACTGAGACTTAGAAGATGTCCATTGTGTCCTAAGCACTTTTACAGCTCTACTAAGTAGGTTGCTATTAAAAATATTTTTATCTTTGTTTCCGCATGTATAAAAGCAGAAATAACTCCTTTGTTGGAGCATTAAAATCAAACAACCTCGGAAACTGATTAAAACAGTTATTTTAGGCTCTTATGATTCCATTAAAACATCTCAGCCAAAATGCTGTTTTAACTAAAAAGCTATCTATAAGTAGTATACAAAGAAAAAAATGATTTAGTGAAAACTTTGAATAATATTCTAAGTAGGTCAGGAAAAGGTGTATAGTTGCTTTAAAATTTGAAGTTAAACTTAGCTTCATCCTATCTTACAAAAACAGTGAAGATTGGGAAAAGCACAGGAAATGATGTCATCTGTCAAGCAGCATAGGAACTCAGCCTTCAAACTGATTTCAATTAAAGCAGTCCCTGCCAAGAGCTAATTTCCATTCCCACATGAGCAACAAAGCCATTTAACTACTTTGAGATAAAAAAGCTAACAGTAGTTTAAATAGTGGCTTTACATTATTTGTTCAAGTTGAAAATCAGAATGAATTCTTCTTTCTGGCAAGAATGATAAGTTTACATTTAAATGCAATATAATAAAATCCTCCCTGATATGTATTTTTTAACCCTGTCTTTCAGGCAAACCTTTACCAGCATAAAATATTCTTTCTTCTTTAAAAAATAAAAGCAGTCATTCAGACTTGTGAAACAAGAAGACATGGTGAGTCCAGTGACCCACACAAACCAAGGAACCATGCATGAATCCTTGGGAGAAGCCGGGAGGAAGCAGGGTCAGCATAGATAATATGCTCTGAATCACCTGCTCTGCCACCATGTTTACCATGGGAAACTGTATTCGTTGTGAGTCTTAGATCTTTAGCGGGGGAAAGCATTCCGATAAAGGTGGGAGTAATCGCTCAGGATTTCTGTGGGGAAATAAAGGAACTAGAGGAAACAGTTTACAGAGAATATATACCCAAATTAGTTTTCTTTTGTATTAAGTCCTGCCATTGATGCATATTCTACATTTGCTCTGATTTGAACAAGAGTTCCAGATGTGTCATAATGAAGAGACCAAGTTCTACATCTCTTAAAAAAGCCAAATGAAAACTAGGGGTTCCTCCTATACCCATAATGATGCTATATTCTTTTCTGGATACACTGAGTACCCCAAGTCAGAAGAATTGTTAAACTCAGAAACTGAAAAAACTAGGAGAATCAGAGTGCACCGATCCTGCCACATGCAGTGAACCCTGAGAGTCCTAAAGCCACAGTGAGGACCTGCCCTTGAAGGTGAGCAGACAGCCTTAAAGGGTTTCATGTAAGGCTCAATATCCCAGAGCTAACAGAAAATGTTGCCACTTTCCCATACCCATAAAAGATTCCAAATTAATTTTGTGTTCATATCAGACGTCAGTGCGTCATTTTAGTCATTCAACAGTGAGTTCCTGAACGTCTTTCATTTGATAGCATTGGCCAGGAAGAACATAAGAATTTTCTTTAGATTACAGCCCAGTACAGATTAGTTCTTAAATGATTCATCAGAAGAGAACAATGTGAATGAGAGAGAGGCAAGGCTGGCATTTGGATCCAAATACCTCAGGTAATGATTTTCTTTGGGATGCATTAGGTTTGGAATGATTCTAAAGACCTGCCATCATCTTGGCAGGCACAACTGGCAGAAAGAACACTGAGAGCAATTTGCACATAAGCATTTGTATGGTGAACATGTGATTTTAATTTAGGCACTAGGAAAAGCATAGACAGACAAATTAAACAGCTAGACTAACTTCTGGACTCGACACCTGAGACAACAGTCCACAGTGACAATCAGAGTCACTGCAGGACAAAAACAATGTTCATTTAGAGAGATAACAGCAATGGCATTTCCCTTAAGTAAACAGATGTCTGGGGATGCCTAAAGACCCACAGCTGGGAAGGGAAACTTCACTAAAATTCTCAAAAAAAATCTAGCCAAGCTGGAAAAGCTCCAAGTTAAATGACAGCAGTGATAAAGGTGCTTCCATAAAGGGCAGACTAGGAAGCAAAGAATTCAACCATTTCCAAGGACAAGTCTGAGTAGATTCCATGCATGCCTCTCCTCCCAGTTCATATAAATCCCACACTTCGCAGAAAAGCTTTCTGAAGGAGGACTTCATCCAGAGTAGCTATAGTACTACCTTCCCTTCCTCTGAACGTCCCCCAACTTTCGGGATTTGGTTACACCACACTCCCTCAAACTTGCTGACACACTGGTCCAAAATTGTTCTGCTGGCCTTCTTATACCCTTAGAGCTCAGATTAGTGTTGGAGTATAAATGCCCCAAACTCTCAATGAATTGAAGTAAATTAAATGAGAAAATGTGCTCCAAGTATAAGGGGTTTGATCCAAGTATAAGGGGCCTCAAGTTGATATATAGGTTTGACACCTATATATCTATCAAATTTCTATCAAAATCCTAAAAGGTTTGTAAATGTAGACAAGATTAATCTACGGTTTTTACAGAAAGGAACTAGAATAGCTAAAACAAAAAAGGATAAGGTGGGAGAAATCTGTCTACCCATCCTGGGCAACAGAGCAAGACCCTGTCTCAAAAAATAAGTAAATAAAACTATGAAACTATTAGAAAAAAGTTGGAGAAAATCTTCAGAATCTAGGAGTAGACAAAGCATTCCTAGACTTGACAATGAAAGCATGATCCAATCAAGGGAGAGTTGATAAATCAGACTTAAATTTGAAAACATCTGCTCTATGAAAGATCCCATTAAAAATATTAAAAAGCAAGCTATAGAGTGTGATAAAATGCCTGCAAATCACATATCTGACAAAGAGCTAGTATTTCGAGTATATAAAGATTTCTCAAAACTCAGTGATGAAATAATAAACAATTCAGTTAGTGTCTGGACAAAGAGGCCAGGCGTGGTGGCTCTTGCCTATATTCCCAACACTTTGAGAGGCCAAGGCATGAGGATTGCTTGAACTCAGGAGTTCGAGATCTGCAACATGGCAAAACCCTGTCCCGACCAAAAATATAAAAAACTTAGTGGGGCATGGCGGTGCACCCCTGTAGTCTCAGCTACTCAGGAGGCTGAGGTGGGAGGATCAATTGAGCCTGGGAGGCGGAGGTTGCAGTGAGCCAAGATCGCGCTGCTGTACTCCAACCTAGGTGACAGAGTGATACCCCATCTCAAAAACAATATTTACTTAAAACTAAGAATCTGGACAAAAGACGTGAAGAGACCCTTCACTGAAGAAGATACACCGATGGCAATAAGCACATAAAAAAGACGTGCTTATTATGCATACGCATACATATATGAACATATATGTACATATGCTATTGTCTAAATGTTTTTGTCGCCACAAAATTCATATGTTGAAACTTAGTCCCTAATGGGAGAGCATGGAGCAGTGAGGCCTTTGGGGAGGTGATTAAGTCATGCAGGGACAGCCCTCATGAAAGGATTAGTAGCCTTATAAAAAAAGGCCTGGGAGACCTGTTTGCCCCTTCCACCATGTGAGGACACACAGAAGGCACCATCTAGGAGGAACAGGCCTTCACCAGGCAGGCAATCTGCTGGCCTCTTGATCTCGGACTTCCCAGCCTCTAGAACTGCTAAAAAATACATTTTTATTGTTTATAAATTACCCAGTCTATAGTGTTTTATTATAGCAGCCCAAACTGACTAATATATATGTCAAATTATAGAGTTTATTAATCCCAGTGTTACAAGCTAATATATATCTGTGTGTGTATATACACATATAAGAAGAATGAGTAAATTCATGTATCAGTAAACCATAATAGCTCTATATTACAATTAGGATTCCTCAAATTCCATTTCTAACCACAGAGACTGACACAGCAAAGAACAGTCCTAAAGAGGGCTGGAATTAAAGTCTAGAAAAACTACTGTTTTGACCTTGTCTAGCTAATCATGCTTTTGGTGCTGAATGACGAATGTCACGAGTTCCACCAGCACTGAGGGAAGCCACAACTTCCTGTTGTCCAAGAGAATCACTGGCAGGTACTTTGAACCTTCTGGAAATGCAATCTCTCATTCAGGTCACTAAGAGATCATTTTCTATTCTCAGAGTTACATGACCCTCAAGTCAAAAACCACCTGAAAGAACAACACTCCTTCCATTCTGTTCATATTTAAGTGGGAAAATTAAGACTTTCTGAAGTCCCACCACTTGCCCAGACCCCCTTGATCCCTATCACATAATTAGTATTAAATTTTTCATAGGAAAAATTGGTGCAGTGATCTAAAATGACCCTTTCTGGTAGAACCACTTGAAGTGAATGCAAACATTTCACTGAGTAGAATTGTCCTTCTCTTAGCAGGGAAGTTGGCAAAGTGATCAGGATGTTCCATGGAATGGCACAGCTCTTCCCTAGAACATCACTCCAAAAGAGGAGAAATGAATTCTGATCGTCCCTAGCTACCCTTAATATTTTGCTGTCTTTAATTCTGCACATCGTTTAGACAAACCCAACAATTTTAAAGATTTCAAATACCCCCAAAGATCCTGGTGAAACCAGAACCTCCTCCTTACACTACCCTCATCCACAAGCTACCTGGGGACTTTGTCCAACGTCCAGGTACCACAGATATGACTGAAACGTCCTCAGAAAGCACCACCCACAGTCTTGGATTTTAGTCTCCCGACTAAATCCGGCCTCGGGACCTTACTCCTATACTCCTCGCACCCCACAGTTAGCTTGGATTCTGCCAGGCACCTGGCTTTTCCCTCTGGTCTTGTTAACATCCTGTCTCCACATCTCATGATTCCTACTCAATAGATAAGTCATTATCAGTCACACTATCTCAGCTTCATACCCAGTTTTACCATCTGGCTATACTTCTGCCCCCAGAAGAGTACAGTGTTGTTAGTTGGTTCAGGACCAATCTGAGAGATGAGGTCTATTCCCAACTTTATTACTGCATTTTTTTTTCCAAGCCTGAGATGCTTAGGCCTCAGTGGCATCCCGGAAGCCACCCTTATAGAGAAGAGGATGCCCAACATGTTCCCAGATGTGCTGCCGGCTGGCTTCTCTGCCTCATTCTATTCCTCCAGTTCAGGGGCCCTTGCTATGGAGAATGAACCTGCTGTTACTTGGAAGACGCATATTCGAAGCCAAACTGAGATCAAGTAAGACTATGCTACATTCAGTGCAATAAGCAAGAGTCCCAGCCCATAGGGGAGTGTCTATCCCAATTTTAACAGGCCGTATTTAGTAAAAGGTGGCTATTATTTTTTGGGCTCCACCAGAAGCAGATTCTGAGATGATAATTTAAATGGAATAGTTTGTTCTGAAATTAATTCTCAGAAACACTGGTAGGAAAGGGGGAAAGTGAGACAAAAAGAGAAGGGAGCTAATAAAGTACATTATCAAATCTATTATCACTGTGAACGATGCGGGCTCAGTCCCACTAGGGAGCTTCAGGAGACAGTGCAGAGTGAGCCTCATCGTTACAAACCGAGAAGCAAAGAAGCTGAGGCACTTATCCAACCACTCTACATCTGTTGTTGGTTAAAAGCTGCTTCTAGGTCCACTGACCCCCAGCACTTCCAGGTTGCCCTGCATGCAGACCTGGCATGCTCGCTGGCCAGAAAAGTATACAAAGCTGTCAGGCAGAGTCTCCCGTGTTCATCCATGAAGCCAAGGGAGGCAAGAGGGCACCAAGAGTGCTACACAGGACAACTCGCCCTAACCTGTTAATTTGCTTTGAAACGCGCTGACATGGTAGGACTCTTAACAGGTAATGAACCTTGACACACTAAAGTCTCTACTTGCAGTAAACAAAAGAGAATGCATTTATCCCACAGTGTTTTTCTTTGAAACTTTGTCAAAATAGAACACACGATGGTCGAGGGAGGGGTGCATTTTCTCACCAGATAAAAAGAAATGGAAAGGGGACCTAAGTTTTTTGTCATGGGGACGGTCAAAGTTTTGAGGGGCTGTTTATACAAACAAAAACTTCAACTTTTTAAACAACCAATTATGACTCACTTGCCCAAACCCCCAAAAGAAAAACAGTGGAACAAGCAAACAAAGGCTCTGAAGAATGAACTGTGGATATTCATCTGGCATCACAGAATGTGGCAAAATTCTGAAAGGAAAAATAGGTTTATGCTTCATTATAAATCACCCCAGAAACCTTCATAACGACTTCTCACATTTTCTTCTTGTAAAGCAGGGGTCTTGAGTCTTAAATAAGTTTTTAATCAGATTCAGATTTCAGTACCACAAGGAAGAACGCCTAAATTTCTTGAGCCAAAAATGTTCATTAAACAACCATTTCTTTGAGCACCTTTTATGGTGTTTACATTGGAGATACAAAGATGAATAAGGCGGTACCTACATAAAAGGCCATAAGCTTTATACTATTCATAGTAACTATGGCCCATAGGTAATTTTCCTATAAAGAGTAAAGAAGGGAAATGAGAGGCCAGATGAAGGAAAGCCTTTCCAAGTATTTTGGGCAGAACAGAGAAGGCAGATGTTCTAGTGAAAAAATGTATTGCAGGAAAGAGAAAAGCCAAAATCAAATTTAGGAGAAAATGGGGTGTAACCACATAAAATAATATTATATATAATGACATGTTAGACTCACTGGATCTGGAGCCACAGGAAGGAGCTATCTGACCAGATGGGCAAGTGCACATATTTGGCCTCGAACAAAATCCATCCCCACAGGAATGCCGGCAAATGGCTGTGAATAAAACCAGAGGTCTTTTAGCACATGGATTCAGAGCACAATTAGTTATAGGAAACTGATCCTCAAATGAGGAAGCCTGGGTTCTCAGGTCCCTCACAAACTTTGCTATCATGACTTATATGACCTTAAGCCGTAGGTGTACTCATTTTCAAAACAAGTCTATTGAACTACATAAACTCTGGCTTTAAAATCCACAACTCATTTATCCAATAATAGTGGTTCTCAACCTCTCTTTGCTTAGTCTGCAGCACTCTATCCATCAAAAGCCAGGATAGGCTACGAAAACAAAACCAAACAAACAAATAAAAATCCTGCATCTATACGTATTTATATGATCATAAGAAATACATGACTATATTGACTTTCAGATTTAATGATATAAAAATTACATCATTACTCTTGAAGCCAATTTTACTGCAAATGTTAAATGTTTAATTTTCATCCTGTTCTGAATGACATCAACAGTCTGAGAGCAGAATGCTGGAATCTACTGTCAGAGTACTGATTCTATAGTCAGGAAGCCATTCATCCTTTAGAGAAATATTAACATTTTCATACCACCCAGAGACTTATATCATGCTGGTACCAAATGCCCTGCTAGTGGCCAAAACATTAAGTTTGAATGGCATACGGTTTATATTTATCAGCAGCCTAGGACTTGGTCACTACTTTTTATCATCATAGGCATGATCCTTTCCTCAAGCTCCTGCACAACCTTGCAAGTGCAAATGTGATGTGCGAAGCTAAAAGAGTACACTTGACAGAAAGTGCATGCAAACATCCAAAGAGATTAGCATAGAGGCTGGAATGACAAGAAATAAGCTCTCAAAGGATCCTACAAACATTTATTTAAATACCTGAAGACATCAGAGAACTCTAGAGAAGGCTAGGAAAGTGTTCTATTGTAAAGTTCATTGAGAAAATGCAAATACCATTATATTTCTCTTTTAGTGATTCAGTTTTGGTCTTAAACCATAATGTGTCAAATAAAGGAGATGCTTTCTGGTCAAAACCGAGAATTGAGAGAGTTTAACTTTTTCAGTTCACAAAGCAAACACTGTGTACTATAGTCTATTCTTCTCCACTGACCACTCTCAGCCAAGTGTGAAGGTGAACTAATGATTCTTTAATGTCCCTTCAGCTCTAAATTTCCCCATTATACTAATGGAGTTTTCTGAAAACTGAACATTATTTCATAGATACAACAACTGTGAAAGCTCATGAAAGGCACATATTATGACTAAATTTGACTTTGGTGTCTCCATTAAATAACACCTTGTCTGGCATGTGATTTATCACACAACATTTGTGGGATATTGGAGAAATCTGAAGGTTTGCCTCACCAGCAGAAATCAATAGAGGAACCTCTGTTATCATTTGAGATCTTTCTTAGTCTTTCCACAGATCTTCCTCTGGTGCTCTCTCTCCTCCCTTTCCCTTTTGTCCAAGAGTTAGGTCTGCTCTTGGCCCCCTCAGTCATCCAAATTCAATGTACACAGTTTAGGTAGGCCCATGGGTGGCCAACAAAGTTAGAAATTACAATCAGAAAATCAGCAATAATATCCTTTCATTCAAACTCCTATCAAACTGATTGTACAGTCTATATCGCCAGGCCCATCATATGTAAATGATACACAACCTGGAGCAAAGAATCCCTGTGACTAAACTTTGACAGGGTTTTGACCAAGTTGATCTATTTCCCAACCTGGATTCAGAGAAAGTAGAAAAATCTTAAAGCCAGAAGCCTCTACTTTAAACAAATTCATGGTACAGTTACAAAGGGCCAAATTTTAAGGCTCCCCATGCAACCAACAAAACAAAAGAAGGACATGCAGAATGACAGGTTATTTACTTACGGACAATACACTGATTTCCACCAGGTAAGGTTTTCCAACCAGGGCAACAGTAGGCATTATAACGTGATCCACAGACATTGGGTCTAAAACAAAAACAGAAGAATTCCATACTTAAAAGAAGAAGAAGAAGAAGAAGAAGAAGAGATGACCAAATAAAAGGGGAAAAAATCCTAGTTATAAAAACAGGATGAATCCTGGCAGACAGATAAAAAACTCATGAGACTCAATGCTGGGTTATAGTAGTTTGGGACACTTACATAGTGATATCAACAGGGACATCCCTTAATATCACCTATGCATGTGGCCCATCAGGGAAATAAAAACCAGAAATACAGAATGTAGTACATTCTATCATAATTCATGAAGTCATACAAGTCTTAAATTAGACAATAAACTTAAATCAAACAATAAATTTCTTACCAATATGGTTAAGAAAGGTGGTAACAAAATCTAATGCACACAAGACTTTAAATTTCAACTCTTTGAAACTATTTTTTTTTCTATGGCCCATCTTACCTCTATAATGTTACACATTCTTCCTTTCACTAAAACTATAGGAATGCAAACTCTGACATGAGACAGAAAAAATGAAGGCCAAAACATGTAAATATTTATTTAGCAAAAGTTTGGAAACAGGCTGGACGCAGTGGCTCATGCCTGTAATCCTGGCCAACATGGTGAATACAAAAATTAGCTGGGCATGGTGGCATGCACCTGCAGTCCCAGCTACTTGGCAGGCTGAGGCAGGGGAATTGCTTGAACCCAGGAGGTGGAGGCTGCAGTGAGCTGAGATCACACCACTACACTCCAGCCTGGGTGACACAGAGTGAGACTCTGTCCCAAAAAAAAAGTTTGGAAACACACTTGATACCAGTTACAAGAAAATAAAATCAGTGTCACTCTGGGTTTCTTGTTTACAGACAGCGCATCACATCCTGGAGTAGAAACTCCATTCAGAATCCAGATGATCCACATTTAACAACTTCAGGGAGCAACTGAGTAAAGATACTGTGACTTCTACACTGGAAACTAAGACAGAGGATATAATACACACAGACCTAAAAGCAACCATTAGTTTTACTTTGCCATATCATGAGGGCCTAACCATTGATGCTAGTTGCTGGAGATCAGGGGCTGATAAGGAAGGTCACATGTTTTGCAATCAATTTCACAAACTAGGAACAATTCCAAAGCTTGCTGGTATTAACACTGTAACCCCCAAAGCATAAGCCTTTAAAAACAACTGTATAGTTAAAATGTATTTTCAGTTAGGATGCACTCCCACATTCTCTTTGTATATGTCCACAATATGAAACAGTACAGAGCCCTCCCACATTCCCTCTGAACTCACTACTTCAACCTCATGCAGGATTGGGAACCAACGTAAGGTCTCTGCTCTGTCCTTTACTCCTTTTGTTGCTCCAAAAAACTGGAACACCCTGCAGGGCACCATGCATACTTCACACTGACTGATGAGTCAGAAAGGGAATTAGGAAGAAACCTGGAGGGGCCAAGCAAAGGGCCCTAACTCCATACCCAGCAGCCCAGGCCTTCTCTGAGACTAGAGAGAAAATGATTGAATAGAGGCGAAATATGTGCATGATGTTAGAGCCTGTGTGAGCTCCGTTTATTGCTGTGTACAATGGCATGATGAAATGTCTGCCTTGTGTACATCATGGATGTATATATGTCAAATAATAGGCCTGAAAGCTTCATATATGAAAAAAGACAATGAAAATGCAATGCAGCATTATTATCCTGATGGAATCATCTTCTGACCTAAGTTACTTAGCCAATGGAACCATAAGGAATAATGGAAGAGAGAAAGATGTTATTGAGAATTTTAAGTCAAAGGCTCTCAACCCTTTGTCCCCATGACAAAGTAATGCCTGAAACTTCAGGGTGTCCAGAAGTTCCTGGGGAAATTCAAATTCTTGGAAAGGGAAATGAGAGAGGAAGTCAGGGTAGAGAGCCGGGGTAGAGGGGAACACTCAAACCTTCCAAACTCTTATTGTAAAAGTTCTCTCAATCTGAAATTGACAATTCAGGCCAAAGTCAACCACCTCAAACCTTCTCCAGCAACAGCTCATTAGAACAGCTCTGCTGGAGATAGTCCATTCCCTACCAGACCCTGGAATAGTGTCAGAGCACCCCTGAGCCTTTGCAGGGTGCCCTGGGTTGACATAACAATGTTTGGTGAGTGTGTGTGTGTGTATTTTTTAACTACAATCATACATTGTCTGACATAATGTGTCATAGACATCGTGTTTGGCAAAAATGAATGTATTTATGTAGTAACACATATACAAGATGAAGAGGCTAAGAAACAAAGGGTCCAGAATGACTATTTCAGTCCTACAAAGCCAAATATTCTAAAGATTTTCCAAGGTATTAAGCATGCTAATATAAACATTCTTTTTAAAAATGTTTAGAATCAATCTACAGCTAAAATATGGAAAATTTTACAATTTACTAGAGTTACAAAAGAAATGTACATGCTGTAAACATTCCCAAGTGTAAAAGCAATGGTACAGATGACATAACTTAGGAAACAATTTGGGAGGAAAGGTGTGGCAGTCAATAAAGCAGCTGATCCTAGAAAAAGAGTCTTAAATATATGACACTGTGTTTAAAAATAACCAATAAATAAAAGTAATACTACAACTATTTTTTAAAGCTGTGAAGAAGAAGAGAGAAAAAGGGTACAGATATTTTGGTGCGCTAAGTCCCCATCTTTCAAAGCAAGAAACCAATGGGTACCATTTAAGTCTAGATACAGAGGTACAAACATGGCAGACAGTGTTAGGGAGATGACTATGAGAAGAACAAAAACCAGAAAAGTTTCAACCTAGTTACCTTAAGAGATGAGAACCTGGGGAAGCAGAGGGACAGTTCTTTAGCTTTCCTACCTAATATTCATTTGCAACCGTTCATTTTAAAATATATGCTCTATTTCCATCACTGTCTTTCACTTAAAGCAATAACTCTACTTTCAAAGTATGAATATCTTATCTTTGAAACAAGATACTTCCTGTTTCATTCATTCATAATTCCCTTTAATTATGCATCACATTTTCATTTCACTGAATTCCTTAACGTTCTTTATAATTTTGTATTGGACTTACTTTATTTGCATGCTCTGACTTTCTATGAGTTTTAAAACTTTATCATTTACAAGTAATATGTTATTTAATTTGAGTTGTTTCAACCAATACCTTCAAATGACAATGATTGTTTTAATTGTGTTGCCATTCATTCTTAAATCATTCTAAATGCTATGCGATGTAGCTCAACGCAAAGTATTAGAAACATTTAAGATTTCTCCTCTGCTGCTTTGGTCTTGAGAAACTGCAAACTAATAGAACTCGCTCAAACAAGCTGTGTTTCATCTGTTCTACTTACACACAGAAAAAAGCAACTCTAATTCTGAAAACAAATGAGTGTCTTATTGAAGCTGGAAAGAACTAAAACACATAAACTCTAAAGGATACATTCTGGATTATTTCTGTAATAAAAGCTTTCATTCTGAAGTTTCAATACAAAATGCTTGTACAGAAGGTAAATTTTTAATAAAGTTACTCTTTTTGGTCAATGAAAGTATAGCATCCATACCTCTTTCTCTTTTCACTTCATCAGTCATCCCTACCAACCCCCATCGCTCTAACACAAACACACACAGTTAAAGCTCTGTGCAGGTAGCAATAACATTCAACAAGTTTAAAAGATTCAAATTCAAAGGGGAAAAAACTTTTCGTAAAGTGCTAAAGATACATTATTTTATCCTCATAGCAACTCTTTGAGGTAATTTTTATTGTTGTATGTTTTAACGCTAAAAAAAAAAAAACAAAAAGAAAAACAAACTATGGCTTAAGAAGGTTAAAAACCTGGCCTCCCATAGCTTAGACATGTGTAACAGAGATTTGAACTGAAGAAGTCCAACTCTAGAGTACACTCTCCGAACCCTATGCTAAGACAAAGGTGTACTTAGAGGACAAGATGACATTTCACTCAGTAGCATTCATAGTGACATAAGTAACACAAATCACAGAATGTCCATCAATATACCAAGGATAAAGTATCAACTGTTTTTGTTGTTGTTGTTGTTTTGTTTTTGAGACAGAGTCTTGCTCTGTCGCCAGGCTGGAGTGCAGTGGTGCAATCTCGGCTCACTGCAACCTCCGCCTCCTGGGTTCAAGCGATTCTTCCGCCTCAGCCTCCTGAATAGCTAGGACCACAGGCAGGTGCCACCACACCCGGCTAATTTTTGTATTTTTAGTAGAGACAGGGTTTCACCATGGCCAGGATGGTCTTGATCTCTTGACCTCACGATCCGCCCGCCTCTGCCTCCCAAAGTGCTGGGATTACAGGCATGAGCCCCCGTGCCCAGCCAGCATAAACTGTTTTTTAACTGTATTCCATAGTCTATAGGGGAAAAAGGGAAAATATCTTTTATTCCACTTCACAACTGTGTGCTACATTTTTTTAAAAAACAGCTAAGTCTATCTGTAACTTTTCTTACCAGTAACTTTGAATATTGTGCTCTGCAAGGACCTAACTCCAAACACCCTGGACGATGGGTGAGTCTCAGCAGGTTTGATATTTGGATTCAGTCAGACACAGCGCTCAGAGATCATGTGGACTGTCAAAAGCCTATCTCAATGAAGCAAACAGCTGGGCTCTACCACGTCTGACCACATCATCGCGAGACTTGGCCTCCATGCAAGCTGTCTGCACTGTGTCCACATTCCTTAGGCAGAGCCCACTTCCGCAAGTTTGCTGTCTTACAGCAAGATAGCCTTTCTGCTTCCTGTACAAAGTGCAAAATCCTTTCCAGAACAGGTTAAGGTAATAAAAAAAAAAAAAAGGTCAGGGGGTTCTTATTTCTTATATGTTAGTTTCTCAACATATATGTTAGTGATTAAGCTCTTGGGCAAGGAGAACACTAAGCAATAGGTAAGGGCGAACGAGGCTGACCCTACTCCATTAATTGCTCTTTTTTAACCTTTAAGGGAAAAAAGTATAATTTAGCCTCTGAAGTATAAATCTGGAGGAGCATCAAAAGGTATATGCCCTCACACAACAAAGGACACCCAACTGCCCATTAACATGTCCCACGTTAATATCTTAACATCCCACTGTTCCAAGGTTAAAATAATTTCCACTATAAAAAATATGATAGGTCATGAAACAATGACAATACACAAATGAGCTGCCTATATTGTGAACTACACATCATGATTTCATTTGATCTTCAACAATTTTGTTATCAAGATAAAAAAAGAAAAAAACATCATGAGTACTGTCTGATGAAGGGGCCCATACCACTTTGACAAACTTTGAAAATGCTCCCCTACTTTATTTTAGTGCCTTTATTCTGGCCCTCTTCACTGAAGTCAGAGGTCAAGTCTCCCAGTAGTGATATGAATACCATATGTTCAGTCCATCTGCCAGTCACAATGCAACTTGGGTAACAAAACTTCAAACCCTGGTAATGAGAACAGCTTCCATGGCCTCCCCAAGCTTCAGCTTGGCTCTCTAGACCAGGGGTCCCCAAATCCCAGGCCATGGACCAGTACACATCCATGGCCTGTGAGGAACTGAGCCACACAGCAGGAGGTAAGTGGCAGGCAAGCAAGTGAAGCTTCATCTGTATGTACAGCCGCTCTCCATCACTGGCATTACCACCTGAACTCTGCCTCCTGTCAGATCAGGGACGGCATTAGATTCTCATAGCAGCACAAACCCTATTGTGAACTCCGCATGCCAGGGATCCAGGCTGCTCCTTATGAGAATCTAATCCCTGATGATCTGTCACTGTCTCCCATCACCCCCAGATGGGATCCTCTAGTCGCAGGAAAACAAGCTCAGGGCTCCCCGATTCTACGTGGTGAGTTGCATAATTATTTCATAATATGTTACAATGTAATCATAACAGAAATAAAGTACACAATAAATGTAATGAGCTTGAATCATCCTGAAACCAACCCCCTGGCACCCCTGATCTGTGGAAAAGTTATCTTCCACAAAACCAGTCACTGGTGCCAAAAAGGTTGCAGACCACTGCTCTAGGCCCAGAGACTCTTTTCTGGATTGTCTGGGTCGACACTGCCTGGAACACAGGAAATTCTGGCTTCCTCCTTTGAAGATGCAAGCCAGCCAACTGTACTTTGTACAGTTTGGGATTCTTTTTTAGATAAAAGTAATCTGAAAAGGAACAGAATGAATAGTAGTTTCTATGCTGGTTTTCAAGAACTCATCCCCTTCTTGCCTTCTCCATCCTCAGTAGATTAGTGACTCCTTTCCCTTTTCCTCCCAAGCCATGATCCGTTTCTCTCTCCCTCCTTCTCATCTCCCGTCATCTCCCTCATCTTCCCTCTCCTATTTCCCTTTCTTCCTCTCTCTTTTCTTCTCTCTTTAGTTCTGTTTTCAGGGCATTTAGAATTAAATGTTTTGTTACCACCTCAAACTCAATTTATGCAAGATCAATGGCTCCTGTTCCTATGTAGCCAATAAGTTCACTGCTGGGTCCACAACAGGGTGCATCAGGATCAACTGCCTTGCCCACAAGCACAAAGCTGTTCAGCAACATTTAATAAGAGTTTGTTACGCGCTAGGCAACTGTGTCAGATAAGAAATAAAACTAAGATGAGCACACCTCACGCCTAGATCTTGGTTGCTAATACTGTTCTTCAATAAAAGGAATCAGGGCTCCTGGGAGATGATTCTAGGGCTGGGCAAGAAATAGACAAGCTGAATCTGTGCCATCTTGCAGCGAGAGAACATATAAGGAAGTGCTAAACAAACATCCACAATGAGAGGAACATGGCAAGAGATGCAGGGGTCAAAGGAAAGAAGTCCAAATGGCCAAAGCTAGAACGCTTTTGGAGAAACAAAATAACAGAATCATCAATGGATTAAAACCCCCAAGTAAAAAATAAATATCCATAAGACCATGCTGATAAATAAATGATTGAAGAAATAAATAAATGTGAGAGAAGAGATAAATCTGTGCTTTAGACTTCTAAATAATTTCATAGATGGTCTCCCTTCAAAAAGATGAAGCATAATTCCCCACTCCTTATATGTGAGCTACACATATTGACTGCCTTCCAAAGAATATAGTAGAGAGGCGGGGGGAGGGGGGAAGAAGTAGAAAATCCTGTCTCAGCCAGGCTAGGAAGGGTTACAGCAACAATGAAAATCATGCTGATACTATAAACCCTTAATATTATGTGATAAAAATGGAACTTACCTCTTTGGTCTTTTTCCCAAAAGCCCATAATTCCAGTGTCATCATGACAAAAACATCAAAGAATCCCACTAAGGGCCATTCTATAAAATATCTGACCAGCCATCCTAAAAACTGTCAAGGTCATTAAAAACAAGGAAAGTCTGAGACCTGTGGTAACTAAGTCATGTCTAAGAAAACATGATTACTAAATGCAGTGTGGCACCCTAGATGGGATTCTGAACATAAAAAGGACATTAAGTAAAAACTCAGAATATCTGAATAAGGAATGGACTTTAATCACTAACTACATATCAATATTGGTTCATTAATTACAAAAAATACACCATCCTAGTATAAGATGCTAACAACAAAGTGTCCAGAGTATACGGGAACTCTCTCAATTTTTCTGTAACTCTAAAACCGTTCTGAAGTGAAAAGTTTATTTTAAGGTAAAATAATAATAATCATGTCTCAAAGCAATCATAAATAAAGCAGCTACATTTAAAAAGCGACAAAGACATGGTCTTTGCTCTTCAGGATCTTACAGTCTAGGAACACAGGCACACACACAGCGTGTCTACACAACAGACAAAGCACTAACATCAAGGACTGCCCGGGAAACTCAGGGAGGCCAAACAAAGGCCTTTAGCCACAGCGTGCAGTGTAAGCTCAGAGGAGGACTATCTGAGCTATGACTTGATGTTTCCCCGTTGCTAAGGGGAGTCACTAGTTTTATTTCATCCCACTGATGAAATGCCTCCTAAATTCTCCAACTCCATTAGCAAATCCCTTGTCCAAATCCTGATGATTTCATTGTTGGACTAATATCAGGTTCTTTTTTCCTGGCTTCCCAGTTTCTCTCTACCGCATTAGGACAATATGGCTAAGTATCTTTACATATTCACCATGCTTATTTCTGTTCCCCTACAACCCAAAGATGGACCTTCACCCTCTATAATGTTAAACATCTCACGATTAACTTCAGATATCTACCAGGTAGGCCTAATCTACGTGTCCACTCTTACATTTTCCTATACCTTCAACTTCCACCCTCCTACTCAGCTCCTCTTTTTCACCATCTCAGCCTTCACTCACGCACGCACTGCCATATCTGACACACACACTAAAACCAGGCACTTTCTTCATTTTCATATTAGCTCTTCCATCTTCCCATTTAAATGTGTAGTTCCATCTCCACCCTTAGGGTTCCCTGATGAATCTCATCCATCTTTCACACTGCAAACACAATTCCAGACATAGCTTCAAAACCTACATAGGCTATTCTGTAGTTATATATTTTAAATAATTATATGTTGAAATCTCATCCCTGAAGCCCAACCCACCTTCTCTTCTCCCAGGTTAATAAATTGTTCTTCAAGGATAGAAACAATGTCTATCATGCCTAGAGCATCCTGGGGTCTATTTAGAAGCACACAAGATAACATTGACTAAAGACCCTAGTAAGTACAAAGTACAATTAACAAAGATTAATATCATCTCCTCAGCGCTTAAAGTAGGCCAGATGAATGATGCCACCAACATTAAAAACTGTGCAATAGAGAGAATTATTTCTTATAAAGTTATCTATTTAAAGGAAGACTATTTAACATGTCTTTGAAAAGCTATATAGGCAGTTAAACAGAAATGGATGGTGGTTTTGTGCCTTGATTATTTCACTGCCAGGCCAATCATTAATTTATTCTGATCAGCGAAGTTACCCATGTTTATAACTCAGGAATCAATATTTTCCTTTGAGAAAATACAAAATCAATGTAGACAAATAACACACATATGCAAACATTTGATTCTATTTATTTCTTTGGCAAAAGAGGGAAAAAAAATCCCACAAGCAACTAAATGAAGATTTTCAGCTCACAAATTGGCATGTATTTTATGATGGCAGATTGCCACAAATGATCAAGGTCACAGATGGGGCCAGCCTTATGTGGCCAGTTCCTACATACAATCATGACAAAATCCACCAGTGACCTTGAAAGGTCTCTGGAAGTGCTGCTTGGACAAAGGCTTTTCCCACTGCTAAACGGAGTAACTCACAGCACAGGCAGCACACAGAAGGTGTCTCATCAACCATTTCATTCGCTTGTACCCTTAGCTTTTTGTGGAGTTTTTGTGTTGATCAAAAGCAATAGCCCAAGAACTTAAAGTCCAAAAATGTTGTCACCTTTCAAGGACAGACACACATGCACCCTCCTCCCCAACACACACATTCTCTCTCTCTCTCTCTCTCTCTCTCTCTCTCACTCACACACACACACACACACACACACACACACACACGGCCTAAGAAAATTAGGAGACAGCTGCAAAGGCAGTTCTTCGGATCTGGGACATCATTTTAGACCGACAGCCAATTTAAAACCTATTGGAATCTTTTATAGGTGATGTATGTATGTTTTTGTTTCTTTTTTAAGAATTTAAAGCTCAAAAAGCCATGGGATGCACTCTAACAGGAAACTAGAGAATTGAACCACAGACCAGAAGCACAGATGTTTAAAGTACATAAGCTGTGTGGAGCAAGTCCTGATGCCTCTGAAGCACTCTTCGCTTCATGCTTCTGGAACTCCGGACTAAGCACCACTAAGCACACAAAGTCTGCTCAGAAAACTATACCACCAGAGTGGGCTCCTCAAAGTCCTCAAGGCAATGATTTGAATAACTTGTTGGCCTGGTGTGTACTGGATCTACTTCTCTGAGGAAGGGCATCTGTATCTGGCCTACTGGCATCACATGCCTGGTTGGTTGGGTAAAAGTTGCTTCCACACATAGAGAGAGGCAAATTTCTTCACAAAGTTTAAACTATTTGACCCTCTAAGGATGAGGAAGGTTGCTTCCAAACAGAAAATCCAGCTTATCTCAAATGTGTGCTTCTGAAGCATCTGAGAGGATATGACCAATGACATGATGAGAACACACTGTTCCTCTAAAGAACTGCTTCCCAGAACTCTGCAACCCTGGACTTTACCAGTGAGGTTAGAGTCTATCGAGAGCTTTTCATTGACTGGGATTTGCGTTCCATTTATTCAAGTTGAAGCCACACTGTACTTTTCCAAAGAGTGAACAAAATTATAGGAATGATTGAAAACACGAAACAAGTGGCGAGGGGATTCTAACCCTGCACAGAGAGGGGCAGACCAGAGGCAGAGCTGGGAGTGGAGCTCGTGGAAGCCACTGCTCCCTCCAGGCCTTGTTACCACCCACAGAAGGAACTGGGGACTGTAACCATAATTCTTGCCACTTCCCAGAAATTCTCAAAGCAAGAGCTCTGTCCAGGGAGATAATATCTTCTGAAAGTACTGGCAGCCCCAGGAAGAGACAGGAAAAGCAGCCAATGGGGTCAGACTTAGGAAAAAGAAAGAATGAGGTCTTTCAGGAACCTAGAGTGCCGGGTGATTTGATACTTGAGTTCCGAATGCTGTCAGCCCCTAACTGACAAACAGGTAGAGCTCCAAAATTTCATTTCTATATTAATATTTAGAACTTGCAATGGCTTGTCCAATAGAAACAATGTTAATAGGTGGTGGTTTGGTATCCAGACCAGTCAAACAGCAGTCTCTCAGCTGCATTATCAGCTGAATAGGCTATTGTGGGCTGGTCTGGGAACTTGACCACAACTTAAAATGTTGTTTCTGTGGGAAAACACATTCCACGGCAGGCAACCAGAAGAAAACTTGGCCACTTAAACCCATCATCCTCAGCTTAGCAAGCTGCCTGGTGATCTGTGAGAACTGAACACCTTAAACTCAGGCAACTCCACACAGTCCTGAGAGGGTGGCCAGAGTCAGAGCTGTCTCGGCACAGGCTTGACACCCTCCCAGACCCCTGCATGAGACTGTCAGGACCAATACAGGACATCCACAAGTCCATGAATCGGAGACTTAAAACCTGGGGAGTAAGTGGATGTTCTCATCCTTGATGCACCTGCTTTATTTCAAAGATCAGAAGATCCCACCCCATTAGCAACTATAACATAAAATCAGTATCCTGGACTGGCTCCAGATAGACTTCAGTGAGCTACTTCTAGCACGAGTGGCACATGTGAAGCAAGGAAACAAATCCGTTTTGAACCCTATTTGGTGGCTTCAATCTCATAACAAAATTATGCAAGCATTTCATCTCTCCTAAAACTGGAAATTGCCATTTTTTGGCAAGTTCCTTAAAGACAGCAAGTTCACATTTATCTTTGCAATCCCAGCACCTAACACAATATTTGAATCTTAAGTGGTAAATGAAAGGTTAGAGTTTCATTTACCACTAAGACAACATAAGTTAATAATAATTCTGTCAAAGTATTGAGTAGTTAGTTTATTTTTAAAGGTAGATATGTTTATAAGAAATTAAGTCTTAAAAAAGATCCAGCCTGGGTAACATAGCGAGACCCCATATCTACAAAAAAAGTTTAAAATTAGCCAGGCTGGTGGCATGCACCTGTAGCTTTCCAGCTACTTGGAAGGCTGAGGAGGGAGGATCACTTGAGCCCAGGAGGTTAAGGCTAGAGTTAGCTGCAATCATGCCACTGCACTCCAAAACAAGACCCTTTTTAATTTTAGAAAATTAAAATGAAAAAAAATCAAACACATAACAATAATTACCCATAAGTGAAATACATGGGGTACAAGAGTGAAATTCTTCCATGCTTCAGTTGCATCATTCAGAAACATTTACAGTTACAAAAGCTGCCGAGGTCTCTAGCTCAAACCATATTTCACAGCAGTCAGCAGGCCATGGATCTTTAAAGCATTTCTCTATCTAACCCTTCCATCAAAGCAGGGACAATACTGTTGCTCAAGAACAAAACTAAATAAATAAATCACTGACAGATTTCAAGTTTCTATAAAGTCCCTAATTAAAAACCAAAAGAATTTATTAATGAAACATTCCAAGGTTAGTGTTAAAGATTTTTACATTAGGGATTAGAAAGATGTTCCATAAATACTCTAAAGAGAATGTATTCTCCTTTTTGTATAAACAAATTTGTGTATCATTTTTTTGTGATCTCATTTTTTTTTTACTAGGTTTGCAAAAGAAGGAAATAAAACAGAGCTTGGGAAGTATATTAGAAAAGGAAAACAATGTAAAGAGAACACATTTCAGGAACATTCACTCCTATAGACTGGCACTTCTGTTTCTTAAATAGTTTCTGCATATTTTTCAATAGAGAATGAATATTCTGTCCTGTGCCCCTGGTAAAAACATTAGTCAGCTCTTAACTTGCTCAATGTTTGAGGGAGTGGGTGTGTAGGGAGCACACTAAAGACTCAACCTGTGGATAATTCAAAAGCCACTCAGAGCTGGCACTGGAATGTGTTAGTACACACATTTGAACACGAGTGTGGCTTGTCTTTTGAAAAGTAGCTCTAAGCAAAACCATCAGGACATGCAGGCCAGTGTCTGGCCTGGCTTAGGAAGACAATGAGCTGCTCGAAGGCCTGGGTGACCCAGATGATCTTCTAAAAAAACCCCTCCAATTTCACGTCTCTGTGACTTAATGCTGGGATGCTGTCCATTACACAGAGAAAGTGGTGACTCTCCTCATTCCAATGGCCAGCACAGCTCTTCCCTGAGATCCAACCCGAAAGATTTCCCTCTCAGTGTAAGTGATGCCAGGACTGTCCTCTCAGCCCCCTTCCAGCTCCGGGGAAGATGTGACAGGATTTGTGTTTCAAGCTATAACTAAGCAGAGCAGGTGCTCATTGCCAGCACAAAGCTTCAACATGACAACTTCTGAGGTGGTGATGATGACGTCAAAACACGGAGATATACATCCACCTCACATACCTAAAGGGTTTCCAAATCTCTGTAGCTGTAGCAGCATCCACTAACTAAAAAGCAGTTCCAAAAGCCTGTTATCCCACCCAGGAGTTTTCTATCAGGTAGAAATACATGAGGCCTTAGAGAATGATGGACATGTTTCACTGACATGAAACACACAAGTGATGTGCCTGGCACACATGCACATACACACACACACACACACACACACACACACACACACACCAGCCCCACAAACAGTTAAGGAGGAGGTCCTGGGGCAGCTCTTGTCCCTACCTTCCTTTACCCATAGGAAAATCACTGGGTGTACCAGTGATTTTCAGAATCTTTCATTTGAATCACTAAGGCTGCACTTGTTCCAATCTCTTGGAAAAAAAAAAAAAATCTCTGAGAAAGCAATGCCAAAATCAGGGTACAAAAATTCACTTCTGAGAGTTAAAATTTCTGTAAATATCTTCTTCTTTTCTCCCATAGTCCACAATCTTACCAACTTGTCATAAGGTTCTTGCCTGAAACTCCTTATTTTAAAATAAAAACACTCAGTGCTTCCATCTTGACACTCACAAAATATTATGGGATAAATGGATTGCAGAATTATTTTCTTCTCTGTCTGCCCTTTCCAATGCCAGGCTCCTTCTGTGTAAATTTCCCACAATTTCATAGTTCATAGTAGCCAATCCTTACTGTTAGATATTAATAATTTTTATACAACAAAGTTGTGAATAAGAAAAATCAGACTCAGCACATTGCAAACATTACTGGCTGTGAATATTGAGCATAACTTCAAAACTAGGACTAAAGCTTTACAGCATCAATAAGTCAATAGGAAATCACAAGATTTGAATATCCCCATTCTGCCACCCTAAGAAATAGACCTAGAAAATGAGTATCAACGCTGCTTAATATCACAAAAGGGGAAACTAGTAGTAATGACGTCCCTCCCAATGGAAGGACACATACCAACTTATAAAGTTTTCTTGACAAAAAGTTAATTGAGTTGAATCAAGCATTTAGCTCTAACTAGCAATTCACAATAAATACAGGGGACTGAGAAACCTGATAAGACCATACCGCTGGAATGCAGTCATCACTGGACTGCAAGAAACTCTCCAGCAGTGAAAGCCATGTGTGGTCCAAAGACTGGCCAGTGCTGGTCTATAAACCAGACATAGAGTCTGTATAAGATAAGGAGCTTAAGTTAGAATCTAAACTATCTCACTGTTTCCTTCATTGAGAAAGTCTCCCTAGGAATAAAATATCAACTAAACTAAATAATGTGCTTAACCCTGGCCCCAGCTTCTCATCTCATCATGTACCAGTAACATAAGTCTTAAGAAGCCAATTTCTTCAATACATAAATTACAAGGAAAAACTGACAGGGGGACAATCTATTTAAAAATATTTGAGAAAGATCAACCAACTACAAAATGTGGACCTTTTTGGATCCTGATGCGAATAAACTGCAAAAAATAAGTAACATGTATAACCTAATTAGAAATATTTAAATATTCACTGAATATTTGATAATACTGGATAATTAATGTTCATGTTAAATCAGAATAATATGACTGTGCTTATGTTTCTTAAAGGGCCCTTATCTTTTAGGACACACATTGAAATGTTTATAAGTAAAATGGTTTTTCAGGGATTTACTTCAAAATAAATGCAATGGGGAAGAGAAGTAGATAAAACAAGATGGACCGTTAATCGATAAATGCCGAAGCTGGATCACCACTGTATCCTTCTTGATAGTTTTAAATATATTTGAAATTATCCACATCTGTGTTAAATAAAATCTAAAACACACACACACACACACACACACACACACACACACACACACACACACATTTGCGGCAGCACCTGGCCTAATCCATCCAATATCCACGGTCTTCTACATGCCAGCACGCCACACTGTGTTTTCTGTTTTCATTCACTTCAAGAACCACCTTTATCTGTTTTGTAGCTCAACATTCTGGAGAGGGTGGGGACCCCCATTAAGAGATCATAACAGTGCAATCCCAACATGTGTACCATCTTGAATCAGTGGCAAGAACTAACCAAAGTGTTTCTACTAAGTATCCAGCTACTAAATAAGGTTAAAGTTCACTAGATGAGGAATCCAAGAACAAATGACTTCACTACACCTGTGCAAACAATTAACCTGTCGGTCCAGGGGATGAATCCTCTTAGGCATCACAGGTCTTATTTGACATGATCCATTTTCATAAAGCCGTTTTATCTTTCTTTATGACAAACATAAACCCATCAGTTAACAAAAGATGTGTCTTGAGGGAGGGGGTTTATTTGTATCAGGTCCGAAAAAGGTTAAATTTGGTTTTTTCTGTGCATAAATGGAAGAATTCTTATGGTCACGGGAAATATGAAATGAAGGGAGGAAATCATTTGGCAAAGAATCCTGACCTTTCAGTGTGTGAGAATGTGTGTCAAACGACCTATTTTCAAGGAAGGTCCTAAATGCAAATGAGCAGATGAGTCAGTCTGCGGTCTAATTAGATCCTGCCGTCTTCTATCAAAGTTCAGTAACGTCCAGATTAAGTTAGAACTGCTTACAAGCAAAAAGAGAAAAAGTGGTTTGCATATCTTTGTAAAATACCCAAAAGGTTTTCAAAACTTTAAAAAGTTTATTTTATTTGAGGTTTATTTTTTTTCCCCAGGAAGTTAGCAGAGCACAGAAAGTACCCGGTATTTATTTGTTTGATTTTACATTCTTACTTTCTTATAAACTTTCTGTTGGTAATGATGTGATTTACCCCCAGGGGATGAGAGACATTAAATAATTTGAACATCTTCAACAGCAGATAGAAAAACATTATCTGTTTAAACTGTTCCTTATTTAAAACACTCTTATTTTTATAGGCTGTGAATGAATCTGAAGCCATTGGAACATCTTAGAGTAAACTGCCAATCAGTTAACCAGAGCTGGCATGTAGGGTGCAGGGTATAGGAACTCTATCAAAGCTATGCCCGAATTAAGATAATGTATGTTTTGTTCCACTCTCACGGATGTTCAATAGTCTAAGATCTCTCTGAAAGTCAACTCTCATTAAAATCAAAATGGAAATCATTAAAAGAAAAATTAAAAATAAAAACATTTTCAATTTCTCAAGAGAAAGAGGGCACAGAAGAAGAAAAACAACAAATAAGAATCTCTCTGTAGTAAATGAGTATTACGTTGCTGCAAGGCATGAAGCCAAAAGAAGGGAATGCTCAACTAGAAAGTGGCTCTTCTCACGGGCTGCCAATCTGAGTCAGCCTGTCCCCAAACATGCAAGCAAGGCCTGCCCACGAAGCACCCAGAGACGACAGTGATAGCAGAGTGAGTGGAGGGAATACTGGGTCTATGGAAAAGAGCGCTTTCTCACTGTGAGTGCAGACGTGTTGTGTTTACCCACCCAGCGTCCCTTCCCCTTCTTTGCTAACCAAACTCTTCTTTCCTAAGAGGAGCCCATTCCACATGGTTCAGGCAGGACTAACACATGGCTCAGTTCTGACCAGCTGGAGTGCCCTACTTCTTTGGCAACAGTGAAAGGTATGTGACGGTGAAAGGTGCTCTCCATGAGATTTGATATGCAGAATCTGGAAAAGAGGGCTTATCTCTTTACCTCTGGGATTATGAGTTGAAAGGCAGTGTGGCTAAGAATTGCGGGTAGTCATCTGGGCTACCCAGTCACAACCAAATCCTTACTCCAACAGATGCAATTAAAGCACATTTCAAGAATGGCCCACCACCTTGCCATGAAAGAATCCTAACTCCCAGGGTATCTCTGCACTGCTGCCAAAGAGAATGGTTTTCAACCAGATCCTTCCATTTACTAAAATTTAAATTCTTTTCACAAAGTCTCTTTTTTAAAAAAAAAATTGTTAATCAGGAAGAAGGCAAGGCCTATGACAGATCTGCCAGTTAAAAAATGCAAACTTTTTTGGAAGAGTTGATGGGGTGCACATTAATAAGGAATAACGTTTAGTAAGTTTATTTCCCAATAAACACAATACAATTTAGGGAAAGAGAACATTTAAAAATAAAAACTTACCCCCAAACTGCCTTCAAGTATAACCAGATCTCCACAGATATAGTATGTTTCCATTAAAACTATACTTTTGAATATTTTAAAGTTCAGATTTGCCTCCTGTTTCTGAATCATTTCTACGATGAGAAAGTGGAGACTGTGGTATCCAGATAGGAATAATTACCTAACTTTGCTTTAGCCATAAAAAACCAGCCTCTTTGGATGACTCTATGACTCATTTTCCTTATCTGTAATAGTATTATAATCATTCTCATCATCGTAGCTCAACAGGTCAGGCACAGTACTAGGAACTTGAAATTTACCATCCCATTAAATCTTAGGACAACACAGAAAGATGAGTAATTTAATCGCATTTACAGGTGAAGAAACTTAGGCTCCGAGAGGTCAAATCACTCAACTGAGGTTTCCTTGTAGTAGGTGGTAGAGCCAGAATTTGACCCAAAGCGTGTATATTTCTACACTTGCAAACCTCCCTGAAAGTGTGGCCAATGATTATTAGCGATCATTGAAAATGACTCTTTGGTCCTTTAAAATATGGTCCCACAATCAATACCAGTCTACCCCACTACCCACAACCAGGCTCAAACAGGAAACAGTGTGCGGTGATTAAAACATACACCCCAGCCTCTAGCTCTGGGTTTTTATGACCAAACTGCCAAACATTCCTAGCCAACTCTTCAGGAAATGTTCAGACACTTTCTCAGATTCCAGCTAAAACATCTACTATGTGGCCCTGGGGAGTACAGAGCTCACAGGGTGGTAATGGGATATAAAATTTGCAAACTTGAGGTCAGTGGCCTCAACTCTGGGGTGTGAAGCACCAGCAGTCCATGAAAGATTAAAAAACTATTTGTCAACTTAAAGGCTGCACATCCAGTCCTTCACTGAAAAGCGCTTGCCTACATCCCCTCAGACATTAACCCCATCAGTAAAGGGAGAGAAAGATATTCCAAATGGCAGTTCTACCTCGAATCATTGGAGAAAAGATAATAGTATCAACAAGCCCAAGACAGGGTATTCATTCTGAAAATTAAGCCTTGGGTCCTATTCAAACACAGCTAATGCTCAAAACATAGTTGCCGCTTGGAGTAGGCAGATGTTTTACAATATTATTAGGGGAGATGATGTGGAAGAAAAAACAAGAATTCAGGAACTTTTTCTTATTTAGCATGTTTATTACATGAAGTCTAAATGCATAGTTTGGATAACTGAGCCAGCAAATTATACAACAAGAGACCAAGTTTAATCACAGACCCAGAACTGCTGTAGTTGATCCCAGGTCATCTGACTCCTTGACTTCCAATGAGAAGTGTGAATATGTGTGTGGTGGATGGCAGGGGGACGAGTCATGCTTCAGACTCCCAGAGAAGACTATTTCTCTTTTTCCAACCACCTGACTGATACCCTCACTGACAAATACCTCCCTCAAAAAGTCCCACCCCATCCAATCCCTTTTAACATGGAGGTTCCCATTGACAGAGGATCTAAAACACTGCTACAGCATCGCCCCTTCAGGGCTGATCACTAAGAGACTAATCACACTGCCTAAGGTCTAACAAATGAGAGAAATAAAAACATCCAGGATTGATAAGGTTTGGTTCTCCGCACAGCGGAGAAATTGCAGATACCCGTCAACCCCTTGAGGATGTGAACACAAAGAGGCACAATCTGTTACCCAACCACACGTTTCTTAGGTCAGCTCCCACCACCATGTGACAGCTTCCACAGGTACGAACCAGAGAGGAAAATAAGCACCTTGAGCACTTGTTCCTGGACCTACTCTGGGCCTCAGTTTCAGCATTGATATGTTTCTAAAATCTGTCCTACTATAACTAAAATGTAATATGAAGTTTTATAAAGATGAGTGCTCTGGCTATGGAAAAAGATATGAGCCATAATTGAAATTGCAAAAATAAAAGCATTTAAAAATAAGAAGATCCTTTAAAAGTTGTTCATCAAAGGCGCAAACCTACTAGGGTCTGATTACACAATCTTGCAAATTAGCACTGAATGAACAGGGGAAATGATACACAATAAACCATTATTTACAGGAAAGGGAATGCATCAAACTTTACGTAGTACCATATACATAGTGCATACCAGACAATGGATCAACCTGCTTTTCCACGGCATTCCTGTAACTGTTTTCACAGCAATCTTTTCTGACATCCAGGTGTCTTTTTTTTATGCCCTGTCTCTCCTCCAAAAGCTCTCTGTCCCCTAAAGAGCCTGATTAAGACCACAGGTTGCCTGGTCCCAATGCTGCCAGGAGGGAAGGGGTCATCACCAATATCTGTCAAAAACGAGCATCTCTTCAGTCCAGCCTAGGTCCACTGGCTGGCAAGACACTTCACTCCAGAACCTTCTCTCCTCCCACCTCCCTCAGGGTTTCTCCTTCCCTCCACTAACAAAAACCTTAACCCTGTTTTTCTTTGTGAATACCCTAAAGTTCCCTGGTAAACATTTTATATTTTACTTAGACCTTGTTTACTTTTCTTAAGGTTTTCTTAACTCTCATTTGATATTCCTATTTTCCCTATTTTATTTGTGGCACAGCTTATGAAATTACATACAAAAAGAAGATAAGGAAGGAGGATCCAAGATGGCCGAATAGGAACAGCTCCGGAGTACAGTTCCCAGTGAGAACAGCACAGACGGTGAGTGAACACCACATTTCCAAACAAGTTTTCACTGCCCACAGACCAGGAGATTCCTGGGCCGAAAAGCACCATGAGTTTTCAGCACAGCAGTTTAAGCCGGTGCTGGGTTGGTGCACAGAAACTCACACAAATCTGGGCAGCTGTTTTGATTGGTGCCTGGAACGCCTGGGAGACAGAGCAGCCCATTCAATTGAAAGGGAGGGGGCTGAGACAGGGGGCCAGGAGATCTGGCTGAGTGGGTACCACCCCCACAAAACAAGCAATCTGAAACACTCTGGATTGAGAGTTTCGCAGCAAGTGCAGCTGGACCCAGGATAGTCCAGCTCAGTGCAGGGAGGGGTGACCACCACTACTGAAGCAGTCTGCCACTACCGAGGCAGTTCACACAGCAGCTGAGCAGAGCCTGAGGCATCTCAGCAACACCTCTGCTGGCAGACTGTGACCAGACTATTCCGTGTGGGGCAGAGCATCTGTGAAAAAAGGCAGCAGCACAACAGAAACTTATAAATAAAGCCAACATTCCTAGGACAGAGCACCTGGGAAAAGAGGCAGTTATGAGATCAGCTGCAGCAGACTTATAGGTACCTGCCCAGCAGCTCTGCATGGGACAATGGCACTCCCAGCACAGCACTTGAGCTCCTATAAGGGACAAACTGTCTCCTCAAGCAGCTCCCCGACCCCTGTATACCCAAAGAGACACCTCATAAAGGAGAGCTCAGGCCAACATCTGGCAGGTACACTTCTGGGACGAGGATAGCAGAGGAAGAAACCAGCAGCAACCCTTGCTGTTCTGCAGCCTCTGCAGGTGATCCCCAGGTGAGCAAGGTCTGGAGTGGACCTCCAGTGTTCCTGCAGCAGAGGGGCCTGTTAGAAGGAAAACTAAGAAACATAAAGATATAGCTTCAACATCAACAAAAAGGATATCCACTCAGAGACCCCATCCAAAAGTCACCAACTACGAAGACCACAGGTAGATAAAACCACTAAGTTGGGAAGAAACCAGCGTAAAAGGATGAAAATACCAAAAACCAGAATGCCTCTCCTCCTCCAAGAGATCACAACTCCTCACCAGCTAGGCATCAAAGATGGATGGAGAATGAATCTGATGAATTGACAGAAACAGGCTTCAGAAGGTGGATAATAACAAACTTCTCAGAGCTAAAAGAACATGTGCTAACCCAATGCAAAGAAACTAAGAACCTAGAAAAAAGGTTAGATGAGATGCTAATTAGAATAAACAGCTTAGAGAAGAATATAAAAGACTTGATGGAGCTGAAAAACACAGCATGAGAACTTCACAAAGCATACACAAGTTTCAATAACTGAACTGACCAAGCAGAAGAAAGGATATCAGAGATTGAAGATCAACTCAATGAAATAAAATGAGAAGGCAAGAATAGAGAAAATAGAGTTAAAAGAAATGAACAAAGGCTCCAAGAAAAAGGGATTATGTGAAAAGACCTAACCTACGTTTGACAGGTGTACCTGAATGTGATGGAGAGAATGAATCCAAGCTGGAAAACACTCTTCAGGATATTATCCAGGAGAACTTCCCCAACCTAGCAAGGCAGGCCAACATTCAAGTCCAGGAAATACAGAAAACACCACAAAGATATTCCTCAAGAGGAGCAACCCCAAGGCACATAACTGTCAGATTCACCAGGGTTGAAATGAAGGAAAAAATGCTAAGGGCAGCCAGAGAGAAAGGTCGGGTTACCCACAAAGGGAAGCCCATCAGACTTATGGCGGATCTCTCAGCAGAAGCCCTACAAGCCAGAAGAAAGTGGGGGCCAATATTCAACATCCTCAAAGAAAAGAACTTTCAACCTAGAATTTCATATCCAGCCAAACTAAGCTTCATAAGTGGAGAAAGAAAATCATTTACGGACAAGCAATTGCTGAGATTTCATCACCACCAGGCCTGCCTTACAAGAGTTCCTGAAAGAGGCAATAAACAAGGAAAGAAACAACCAGTACCAGCCACTCCAAAAAGGTACCAAATGGTAAAGACTATTGACACAATGAAGAAAATATGTCAACTAACGGGCAAAACATACAGCTAGCATCAAAATAGCAGGATCAAATGCACACATAACAATATTAACCTTAAATGTAAATGGACTAAATGCCCCAATCAAAAGACACAGACTGGCAAATTGGATAAAAAGTCAAAACCCATTAGTGTGCTGTATTCAGGAAACCCATCTCACATGCAAGACCACACATAGGCTAAAAATAAAGGGATGCAGTAAGATTTATCCAGCAAATGGAGAGCAAAAAAAAGCAGGAGTTGCAATCCTAGTCTCTGATAAAATGGACTTTAAACCAACAAAGATCAAAAGAGACAAAGAAGGGCATTACATAATGCTAAAAGGATCAATGCATCAAGAAGTGTTAACATCCTAAATATACACCCACCCAACACAGGAGTACCCAGGTTCATAAGCAAGTTCTTAGCAACCTACAAAGAGACTTAGATTCCCATGCAATAATAGTGGGAGACTTTAACACTCCACTGTCAATATTAGATCAACAAGACAGAAAATTAACAAGGATATCCAGGACTTGAACTCAGATCTGGACCAAGCAGACCTAACAGACATCTAAAGAAATCTCCACCCCAAATCCACAGAATATACATTCTTCTCAGCACCGCATTGCACCTACTCTAAAACTGACCACATAATTGGAAGTAAATCACTTCTCAGCAAATGCAAAAGAACGGAAATCATAACAAACAGCCTCTCAGACCACAGTGCAATCAAATTAGAACTCAGAATTAAGAAACTAACTCAGAAATGCACAACTTGATGGAAACTGAACAACTGGCTCCTGAATGTAGACTGGATAAACAATGAAATGAAGGCAGAAATAAAGATGTTCTTTGAAGCCAACGAGAATGAAGACACAACATACCAGAATCTCTGGGACACATTTAAAGCAGTCTCTAGAGGGAAATTTACAGCAATACATACCCACCAGAGAAGTGAGGAAAGATCTAAAATTGGCACCCTAACATCAAAATTGAAAGAGCTAGAGGAGCAAGATCAAAAAAACTCAAAAGCTAGCAGAAGACAAGAAATAACTAAGATCAGAACAGCACTGAAGGAGACAGAGACACAAAAATCCTCCAAAAAATCAACAAATCCAGGAGCTGGTTTTTTGAAAAGATCAACAAAATAGACCACTAGCCAGATTAATAAAAAAGAAAACTGAGAAGAATCAAATAGATGCAATAGAAAACAATAAAGGGGATATCACTACTGACTCCACAGAAATACAAACTACCATCAGAGATTACCACAAACAACTCTATGCACATAAACCAGTAAACCTGGAAGAAATGGATAAATTCCTGGATACTTGCACCCTCCCAAGCATAAACCAGGAAGAAGTTGAAACCTTGAACAGACCAATAACAAAGGCTGAAGTTGAGGCAGCAATTAATAGCCTACCAACCAAAAAAAGCACAGGTCCAGATGGGTTCACAGCTGAATTCCACCAGATGTACAAAGAGGAGCTGGTACCATTCCTTCTGAAACTATTCCAAACAATACAAAAAGAGGGAATCTTTCCCAAATCATTTTAGGAGACCAATATCATCCTGATACCAAAACTCGGCAGAGACTCAACAAAAAAAGAAAACCTCAGGCCACTATAAATGATGAACATAGATGGAAAAATCTTCAATAAAATACAGGTAAACCGATTGCAACAGCACATCAAAAAGCTTATCCAACACGATCAAGTAGGCTTCATCCTGGGGATGCAAGGCTGGTTCAACATATGCAAGTCTATAAACGTAACCCACCACATAAACAGAACCAAAGACAAAAACCACATGAATATCTCAATAGATGCAGAGAAGGCCTTTGACAAAATTCAACAGCACTTTATGCTAAAAAATCTCAATAAACTAGGAATCAAAGGAACATATCTCAAAATAATAAAAGCTATTTATGACAGACCTACAGCCAATATCATGCTGAATGGAAAAAAACTGGAAGCATTCCCTTTGAAATCCAGCACTAAACAAGGATGACCTCTGTTACCCCTCCTATTCAGTATAGTATTGGAAGTTCTAGCCAGAGCAATTAGACAAGAAAAAAAAAAGAGTATTCAGTTGGGACAAGAGGAAGTCAAATTGTCTCTGTTTGTAGACGACATGATTGTATATTCAGAAGACCCTATCGTCTCAGTCCAAAATGTCCTTAAACTGATAATCGACTTCAGCAAAGTCTCAGGATCAATGTGCAGAAATCACAAGCATTCCCATACACCAATAACAGATTTAAAGAGAGCCAAATCATGAGCGAACTCCAATTCACAGTTGCTACAAAGAAAAAAAAAATACCTAGGAAAATAACTAACAAAGGATGTAAAGAACCTCTTCAAGGAGAACTACAAACCACTGTTCAACGAAATAAGAGAGGACACAAACAAATGGAGAAACATTCCGTGCTCATGGTTAGGAAGAATCAATTTCATGAACATGGCCATACTGCCCAAAGTAATTTACAGATTCAATGTTATCCCCATCAAGCTACCAATGACCTTCTTCACAGAACTGGAAAAAACCACCTTAAACTTCAGATGTAACCAAAAGAGAGCCTACATAGCCAAGACAATCCTAAGCAAAAAGAACAAAGCTGGAGGCATCACGTTACCTGACTTCAAACTATTCTACAAAGCTACAGTAATCAATACAGATGGTTCTGGTACCAAAACTGAGATATAGACCAATGGAACAGAACAAAGGCCTTGGAGGCAATGCCACAACATCTACAACCATCCGATCTTTGACAAACCTGACAAAAACAAGTTATGGGGAAAGCATTCCCTGTTTAATAAACGGTGTTGGGAAAACTGGCTAGCCATTGCAGAAAGCAGAAACTGGACCCCTTCCTGACACCTTACAATAAAATTAACTCCAGATAGATTAAATACTTAAACATAAGACCTAACACCATAAAAACCCTAGAAGACCTAGGCAAAACCATTCAGGACATAGGCATAGGCAAGGACTTCATGACTAAAACATCAAAAACGTTGGCAACAAAAGCCAAAATGGACCAATGAGACCTAATTAAACTCCAGAGCTCTTGTACAGCAAAAGAAACAATCATTAGAGTGAACTGGTAACCAACAGAATGGGAAAACATTTTTGCAATCTACCCATCTGACAAAGTGCTAATATCCAGAATCTACAAAGAACTAAAACAGATTTACAAGAAAAAAACAAACAAACCCATCAAAAAGTAGGAGAAGGATATGAACAAACACTTTTCAAAAGAAGACATATATGAGGCCAACAAACATGAAAAAATACACATCATCACTGGTCATTAGAGAAATGCAAATCAAAACCACATTGAGATACCACCTCATGCCAGTTAGAAAGGTGATCATTAAAAAATCTGGAAACAACAGATGCTGGAGAGGATGTGGAGAAATAGGAACACTTTTACACTGTTGATGAGAGTATAAACTGTTTCAACCTTTATGGAAGACAGTGTGGCAATTCCTCAAGGACCTAGAAATAGAAATACCATTTGACCCAGCAATCCCATTACTGGGTATATACCCAAAGGATTATAAATCATTCTGTTATAAAGAGACATGCATACATATGTTCACTGCAGCACTGTTTACAATAGCAAAGACCTGGAACCAACCCAAATGCCCATCGACGATAGACTGGACAGGGAAAATGTGGCACATATACACTGTGGAATACTATGCAGCCATAAAAAATGATGAGTTTGTGTCCTTTGTAGGGACATGGATGAATCTAGAAACCATCATTCTCAGCAAACTGTAACAAGAACAGAAAATCAAACACAGCATGTTCTCACTCATGGGTAGGTGTTGAATAACAAGAACACATGGATACAGGGAGGGGAGCATCACACACCAGGGTCTGTTGGGGGGGTGCCAAGGGAGGGACAGTGTGGGGGTGAGGAGGTCAGGGAGGGATAACATGGGGAGAAATGCCAGATATAGGTGATGGGGGGATGGAGGCAGCAAACCACATTGCCATATGTGTACTTATGCAACAATCCTACATGATCTGTACATGTACCCCAGAGCCTAAAGTATAATTTTAAAAAAAAGAATCCATAAAACCCACCTATGACTTGTTAGCCCATCCTTTTTGATGGCCCACTTTCAGGCTAAACCAATGTATGCCTTCCTCATATTGATTTATGATTTTGCCTACAATTTCTGTCCACTGGAAATTCATAAAACCAAACTGTGACGTTGCTGTCTCACAAAACATTCTCAGGATCTCTTGAGATTGTGTTACCCAGGGCCACAGTCAGCATACCAGCTCAGAATAAATCTTAAACATATTTTGGCAGAATTTGGGATTTTCCATCATTAATATTTCCCCAAATTATGTGCTTTTTAATGCTAAAACTGACTTAAACTGATGTTGTGTTGGAATATAAAGTATTCTATATAAAGATACATGCATTTGTATGTTCACTGCAGCACTATTCACAATAGCAAAGATATGGAATCAATCCAGATGTCCACCAATGATAAGATGGGATAAAGAAAATGTGGTATATATACACCATAGAATACTATGGAGCCATAAAAATGAATGAGATCATGCTGTTTGCAGAGACATGGATGAACTCAAAGTTGTTATCCTCAGCAAACCCAGAATCAAAAACCAAACACTGAATATTCTCACTTAAAAGCAAGAGCTGAATGACGAGAACACGTGGACCGGGGCGGGGAACAACAAACACTGGGGCCTGTTGGGGTCAGGAGGGAGAGCATCAAGATCAATAGCTAATGCATGTGGGGCTTAATATCTTGGTGATGGACTGAAAGGCACAGCAAACCATCACGGTACACATTGACCTATGTAACAAACCTGTGCAGCTTGCACATGCAATTCAGACCTTAAAATAAAATAAAATTTGTTTAAAAATTAAACAAAAAGAAGATGAGACAGTGATGATGAAGAAAAAGAAGAAAAGTAAAGGATAGCAACGAAGAAGGAGAAACAGAAAAGCAAGAGTAAGGAGGAGAAGAAACCAAAAAAAAAAAAAAAAAAAAAAAAAAAAAAAAAAAAGAAAAAAAAAAAAAAAAAAAAAAAAAAAAAAAAAAAAACGCAAAATGAAACACTGCCTCTGGAATGCATTGTCTTTATTAATACAGATCTTACCGCCAGCACGGTGGCTCACACCTGTAATCCCAGCACTTTGGGAAGCTGAGGTGGGTGGATCATGAGGGTCAAGAGATCGAGACCAGCCTGGCCAACATAGTGAAACCCCGTCTCTACTAAAAATACAAAAATTAGCTGGGTGTGGTGGCGCATGCCTGTAGTCCCAGCTACTCAGGAGGCTGAGGCAGGAGAATTGCTTGAACCCAGGAGGCGGAGGTTGCAGTGAGCTGAGATCATGCCACTGAACTCCAGCCTGGTGCCTGGCGACAAGAGTAAGACTCTGTCTCAAAAAATAAAAATAAAAATAAAAAATAAAGATCTTACCATACTTCAGTTCAAAACCATGAAACTTGACAGCAGACAATGTGTCTGCAGGGCAGACATAAATTCTGTCTCCCAGTACCAACATCATTAAATGCTTGTACTATATTTGGAATTAGATGTGTTTAGATACTTATATTTGAATGTAAGTATGACTGATGGTCTAGGAATTCATAACTCTTCAAAATGTTGAACCACACCACTTGTTTAATGGAGCAGTTCTTCCACTCTGAGCCTGCTTGGTGTCTGGAATACATCTCCGGCTGGGAATGGTGGAGATAGGGATTTTTGCTTTCTCACTTCCACTCTGAGGGAGTTGAATAAATAGACTCAGTGATAACCAACAAAAGTCACTTAAGTTGAAAAAGTATAGTAGTCACAAGAAATTTAAAACTAGGATTTCATATAGTATAAAATACTCACAACGCAAACTTGACTATATTCCTAATCCAATTTTATTCTATTGACGATGTGGCTACTCCATTTACAACAAAAATAATACAGTTTAGCTCATTACAACACCAATTCTATTAGCAACTGCAACTTATTTGTACTTATTAGTTATAACCCCTAATTTTTAAAAATTGAGGTGGATTACACCAACAGATACATAAATTTGAGGCTATAAATAGAAATTGAAAATCAAATTGCATAAAGAGAAAAGTTAAAACATACCAAAGTTAATATTAGAGTAATTGCAACTTAAATTAATTTTATGTGTAATCTTAAAAGATAATTTTCTGTAAAGCTAATGGAAAAAGATTAGATGTTTTGAAATTCTCATATTCGAATAAAACAAAATGTACTGGTTCATTAGGAACTTTGATCTTATTCCTGACAGTTGTGAGTTCTTTAAATGGAGAACTATGGACAAACTAAGAGCAATACCCTTAACATTAATCTCACAGAACATGCAAACACGTTATTTATGGAGCTTTTTCATTCTGAAGTCAGAGCAGCAAAATACAATGAGGTATCCTCAGTGGAGAACTAAGCCAATCAAACTTGATCAAGTTAGAATTAAAACTTAAAATACCTGATTAGTCTTCTCAAAGATCTATTGCCTCACAGTGGTAGCTGGTCTCCAAAGATGGCTCCACTTCCTCACTGCCTGGCAAACACGTGCCTCACATCCAAAGGTAGGTCTTAATAGTCCATGCCCTTGAATCTGGGTGAGGCCTATGACTTGGATGGAATTCCAGGTCATGCGATTGCAGGCTGTTTGAAGAAAGTCTGGTAGTTCTCACTTTTGTGCTCTTGAGACATCCTGCGTTGCCATGGAAAAAGTCTGGCTATGCTGCTGGAAACACCATGTAGAGAGGCCATGTATAGAAAGGGGACAACCTGAGACTATAGGAAGGAGAATCAAGAAATCCAGCCAACATCAAGGACATATGAACCCATGTGAGGCCAGCCAGCCAGCCCCCAGCCCCTTGAGTTAGCCTACAGTCAATATGTGGAATTAACACATGTGACCAGGTCAAGAGGCTGTTCAAGATCTAGCCCCAACAGACATACCCTGAGCAAGGCCTAGTTGCTGCATTTGGGGCTCAGGCTCCCCATTTGAAAAAAACACATTTAATGGCTCCATTACTGGGCAGGTTCAGGCAGGAGGCTACATAAGAGAGAGCTTTAAAACTTGGAGGGCCCCCAGCAGAGCCAGACAAGTGGCTCTTTGCTTCCTTTATTTTCCTCTTCAGTTGGTCCATTTAGATAAACCACACCCAAGTAAAAAGGGCTGCAGGCTCAGTGCCTGGTCACAGAACCAGATGCATATGTGAACAAGTCATACTGCCTGTTCCAGCCCAACTGACATTGTGGGGCACAGAGACAAGATTCCCTACTGTGTCCTGTCTAAATTCCTGAGCCACAGAATCATGAGAAATAATAAAATTGTTGCTTTAAGCCACTAAGTCTGGGCAATTTGTTACATAGCAATAAAATAACCAAAACACTCACAAATGAAAACACCTTGTTCCATGGCAGTAGACAGCGTAGGCATGATCTTGCTTCCCTGTAGTTTCTCTTTATGATGCTACAGTGATTTCGTGTATGGTAAGTTTGAATACATACAGAGGTGGGAGCATTCTAGGTCCTCCTTCCCTCTGTCTTTCACAACCAACTGGTCAAGTACTACCTGTGTTAATTCTAGAATCAGCTGAGCCTATTCTTTCTTCAACCCTTCCACTGCCTTTGCTCAGACCATCATGGACTCTCACTATGACTCCTATATTAGCTTCTCAAACTCAAATCTCCATGTCTTTATTCTCTCTCCTCTCTGAATCACCTACCTTTCACATCTCTGCCCAATGGCAAAGATCTGATCTTGTTCCTGTCTTCAAATCCTTTACTAGCTACCAATCTTGCCTTTCACAACAATCAGTGACATTTATGTTTCCACTAGTCCCTCTCCTTTCCCTACAACAGCACTACCTATGTATGGGCTCACAAGTTTGCTCAAGGTTGCAATCTGCACAGCTACAGGAGGCACTCCTTTCACAGACTACACTACAAACCACATCACTTGGAATCATGCCATGCCAACTGTGCTCAACTGCACTCAGTGTCCTAAGACCTCAGACACTTCATATCCCTTTCCCTTGATGTATTTCTCACTCAAGTCTTTCCTTTATTTCTCGGCTATTCTTCCTCCAAACTCTAGTTTATATAATTAACCATACCCAGTCAATCAGCTCATCAATATTGCTCAGAGCTCAACCATTAAAAACTATTCTATTGAACACATGCCACACACCCATTTACTAGATGTTCCTAGAGAGAAATAAAATAATCAAGATCTCTGCCTTTAAAGAGTTATCAGTCCTAGGAGACAGTCGCTTTTTATGACATAGATCAGAGGTTGTTACACTTTTCTGTAAAGGACCAAAAAGCAAATGTTTCAGTTTTGTGGATGATACTGTCTCTGCTGCAACTATACCACTCTGCTGCTGTAGGGAGAAAGCAGCCATACATAATAAGTAAATAAACAGGCATGGATTTGTTTCAGTAAAACTCTATTTTCAAAAACAGGGAGCTTGGTCTTCAGTTTGTCAACTGCTGATAAACTTTTTTTTTTTTTTGAGACAGGATCTTGCTGTTGCCCAGGCTGGACTGCAGTGGTATGATCAAAGCTCACTGAAGCCTCGACCTCCTGGGCTCAAGCGATCCTCGTGCCTCAGCCTCCCAAAGCATTGGGATTACATGCATGAACCACCACGCCCAGCCCTAACAGACTTTCACTGTGAAGTCACTTCTGATCAATCCCATTCCCACAATGATGCTTCCCTTAGCTTGTAACAGCATCTGCCTTCAATAAATGTCAAGTCTTCCCACATAGCAATGTGGGAGGGGATTGTTGGGAAATGAAGGTATAAAGAGTATGAAAGAAAAAAATGTACCAGCTATGAAATTTATTATAACTGAAAAGAAGTAAAATATTAGGATTAAGAGCTCCAACTACGAAGCCAGATTTCCCAACTCTACCACTTACTTTCTGTCCCTGGAGTAATTATTGAAACTTTGCGTCCCTTGTTTCTTCCTCTGTTAAATGAATAAATAAGTGTAATCTTCCTCATAAATGACACGTTTTAAAGGAATTAGTATTTGCAAAGTACAATCCTAAGAGAAACACCAGAGCTTTTTTTTATAATTATGGCCGCAATTTAATGTAAAAAATTGGGCTGAGCTTACAGACAACCAAGGTAAAAAACGAAAAGAGAAAAACAAATAACTCATAGGACTGGTCAGGATTTAAGACACATACCAACCAAGGTAAAAAAATGAAAAGAAAAAAAGCAATTAAATAACTCATAGGACACATACCAATTTCCACTGGGAAGAGAAATACTTCTTGCAACTCTATTCAGAGACAAATTTCTCACAGGGGACATGACAGTAAGAGGGTTCTGAACATAAAGAGCAATGCCTCCAGTTCAGAAGCCCAGACAATGCCCAGGAGGCTGCCTGCAATGGTTACCTACCATCCTCATACAAATCAAGGTCTAATATTAAAATAAAATGCACACGCTGTCCAAAGTCCCAGTGGCTCTGACATCCTGCAGTTCTGTTTTATTAATACCTTTTCAGGAAGTTTCTTGTTGGACTAAATAATACTATGTGATTAACCATACTTAGGATTTGTGTGAACTAGCATGAAAGAATATTAGGAATTTTAAGTGGAATTTTACCAATGTTTTAGGCCTGCATTTTTGTCCAGTGGAAAGAAAAACCAAACCATAACTAAAATTAATGGAGGAAGAAAATTTAACATTAAGATTTCGTCTTTATTTTTATTTTTATTTTTTTTTTTTGAGACGGAGTTTCGCTCTTGTTACCCAGGCTGGAGTGCAATGGCGCGATCTCGGCTCACCGCAACCTCCGTCTCCTGGGTTCAAGCAATTCTCCTGCCTCAGCCTCCCGAGTAGCTGGGACTACAGGCGTGCGCCACCATGCCCAGCTAATTTTTGTATTTTTAGTAGAGACGGGGTTTCACCATGTTGACCAGGATGGTCTCGATCTCTTGACCTCGTGATCCACCCGCCTCGGCCTCCCAAAGTGCTGGGATTACAGGCTTGAGCCACTGCACCCGGCAAGATTTCGTCTTTAGAACTTAACCTCTGCATACCTCGGCTCTCACATCTGTGAAGGGAGGCTTAAGAAAGGGCCCAGCTAATAGACTGGCGGCTGTGAGCATTAAATGAATTATCATATGCAAAACACTAAGAACAGTGTTAGCATACAGATGTTACCTAAATGTCACCTACCATGACTGCAATAGTTATTCTGAATTTGTTTAGACTTAATACTGACTCCGTTTCCAGGAATGCTACCATTCTGTGCACTCATGGTTCCTGAAAACCCCCAAGGTTATGGGATGTATGTCTCTGGCCTTCCACAGAACTAACCTCAAGCTGGCATTCAATGAAACCTTCCTGAATTAAATGAACTTTTTGAAACCCACTTAATGGTGAGTTAGTGGTAAAATGCTTACAAAGGATTCTTGCCTTTGATGATGTAACAATCTAATGAGAAAAATCAACTAGAACAATCATGAAACGCTAAACTATCATGTGCCTGAGTTAGGCCACGTAACTCAGGCCTGATACATTATTGATGTCAGTTTTCTCAAAGAATCTCATGGGAAAAATTCGAAGTTGCTTAAGCAGGCCCATTTGTTGTGTTCATGTTTAAAAACAAGGAAATTGTTAAAATAATTTATTTCTCTTTCAAGAAAACATTTTAAAAATCTTATTTTCACATTGAAAATAAAGCTAAAAACTCCCAAAGTGGTTAGGCTGATTGTTTGGCTTATTGTAACAAAAAGCCAACAAACTAGTACACAAATACTCTAATAATTCTTCAGCATTTCGCTTGATTACAGACATCAGTATAATACTATAATTTTTAAAGTATGTGCTACACAAGACAACAGAGGAATATTTTAATATTCTTTAAAATTCCAAATAAGGTTGAAGGGAAGTCTCATTTCCATCAGCTGTCATCTCATTTCACCAGAGGTTGATGTATGTTTTAATTAATTTTTAAATTAATTAAAATTTAATTTACCAACTTACACATTTTTATAAACCACTTGTATGTCCTAAATGTTATGAAATGAGTCACATAAATAAATATTTGGTCTCTACCTTCTTGTTTCACGTGTGGAATTGCTGAAATTTTCTGTTTAAGAATACTACATCCTTTTTTTAAAAAAAATTGTGTCCCAATATTTTAGCATAATCTTTTCAATAAATGTAAACCATACCACTGCAGGAGTCTTTCCCATATTTAATTATTAGCCCATCTGACTTCAGATGAAGTCTTAAGGTCCCCTTTATAAAGTAAAATGAACCTTATAAAGTCTACAGAACTTTTTCTGTATTCCCTATTTCAGTTCTTTATTTTAATAACAGACTTCTATGTAATTAATCCCTTGGAGTTTGCCATCACATAATCTACCCTGTGTATGAACTGTTCCATGTGTATTTTTCTGGCATCAAGACCTCTGGAAAAAAATAAACAAATAAACAAAGACCAAAAGGAATCATGCACAAGGGGACAAATTGTGTCAAACAGAACTGGTCTCATGTACCTATAAACCATGCAACAAGGGCAGAAGTCTCAATCCATCTTATCCAAGGTCTAGGAAAGGAGATCTCACCATAAAGAACTTTTCCCTTTGACAGGAAACAGTAATATTTCCTTACTTGGGAGCTAAAGCAATAAGGCAATCATAAATAAATGGTGCATAACTACTGCTATTCAAGTAGTGTTGGGCATCTTTTTTTCTTTTTTTGGACTGTCTCCCACACTTTTTGCCTAATTATAGTTTAGAATTTAGCTGAGAAAAATTCCTATGAATTAAAATTCAAACAAATAACATTAGGATTTTATTGTTTTTCATAAAGCCATTTCACATGTCAAGCAATGCCCAAGCAAAGGAAAACTACTATACATTTATTATTTCACAGAGTTTTGAAACTTGAACAATTCTCATCTGAAAATAAAGAAAAATATAATTTTTGCAGAGTGAATGGGGACCACACTGATTCCATTAAAAAAAAAAAAAAAGATTTCCTGTAAAAACAGAAATTGGCAATTTACTCTAAGAAAACACAGCAAAAGCTGGGAAGAAATTTGAGGATGCCTAAATTTCCACTGTGGAACAACTTTTGCTGCCCAGTGGGGAGAGAAAAAAAAAAAAAAAAAAAAGAACACCTGCAACAGGATGTGAGGAGAGGAAGACAATCTGGGACTACAGGTCCAGTGAGGGGAAAATAAGACAGGTTTCTAATCCAGGAAGAGAGGGAGTTGACAAGGAATATATACGTGTTTTAAGAAGGCTACCAAGGCAGATTTTGTAGTCACCTGCCACATTAGAGAAAAACAAGAAGGCAGTATTTGCTGGGGAGACGGAACCAGTGCACAGCAGATACTGATGAGTTTCAAGCACCTTTTAACTAGAGGAAAGATTAGTGAGGTGCTGAAAGTTGCTGCCACCAACTGGGCAACAGGCAGACTTGGGGGTTACAAATCACTTTCACTTCATAAACTGTGCCTTTCCAATCAGAATGGTAAACAGATTTCACTGTAGTCAAAGAGGTTAGTTCTGAAGTGGGTAATATTTTAACAGGCAAAAACAGAAATTTTAAGCAATAACTGGAAAAATGTAACACATAGCTGCTTTTTCTGATGATTTATACAGCAGGGCACCGTTAAAGAATTTATTCATATGAGACTGTAATGGCAATAAGCAGAGGGAATAAATTTTAAATGTTATTCAAATTTAACATGAGACTTGGTGTTTGCTTAAAATCTATGGGAAAGCCTTTAATCCAGCAATTCTACTTTTACTAATCCATACCACATATAAACATGTGTATGTAAACACGGGTATGTAGAAGAATGTTGGTAATAGCAAAAGACTTCATGTAATCTAAAGAGCCATCACTAGGGAACTGTTCCAGCCACATAATGAGATTCTATACAAGAAAATGGGGTTGGGTGCGGAGGCTCACGCCTGTAATCCCAGCACTCAGGGAGGCTGAAGTGGGCGGATAACTTGAGGAAAGGAGTCTGAGACCATCCTGGCCAACATGGCGAAACACTGTCTCTACTAAATATACAAAACAGCCGAGCTTGGTGGCATGCGCACCTATAATCCCAGCTACTCTGGAGGCTGAGGCAGGAGAATCACTTGAGCCCAGAAGGTGGAGGCAGTAAGCGGAGACTGCGCCACTGTACTCCAGCCTGGGCAACAGAGCAAGACCATGTCTCAAAAAAAAAAAAAGAAAGAAAGAAAATGCATGAGGTAGAGCCACATAAGTTAATAGACAGATGAATTAAAGATATATAAAAAGTGAGTAAAAAGTTCATAAATTGTATGAACAGTATATTTCATGTATTAAAAAGGTTACACACACATATATATGTGTGTATGTATATATGTATATTTATATGTGTATTTGTACATGTATACATATGCCTATAAGATTTATAGAAAAATACACAAGAAAACGGTCTCTGAAAGGTGGCAGGGAAATACTTTTAATTGTATATATTTTTAAGTCATTATTTTCACCACTGTGTGTGTGTGTATCACTTATTATAAAATCTTTTTTTTTTTTTTTGAGATGGAGTTTCGCTCTCATTGTCCAGGCTGGAGTGCAGTGGTGCAATCTTGACTCACCGAAACCTTTGCCTCCTGGGCTCAAGCAATTATCCCGCCTCTGCCTCCAAGTAGCTGGGATTACAGGTATGCACCACCATGCCCGGATAATTTTGTATTTTTAGTAGAGGTGGGGTTTCTCCATATTGGTCAGGCTGGTCTCAAACTCCCAACCTCAGCCTTCCAAAGCGCTAGGATTACAGGTGTGAGCCACCGCACCTGGCCTATAAAATCTTATAGTTAACATGAGAATTAGGAGCACACATAATTACAATTCTATTAATATCCTGTTTTTAGGAAGGCTTTATAAATAGTTTGCAATAGGATAAGGATTGTGTTAATGATTCAATATTGTGAGAAGCACAGAGAGTTATCTCTCGATAATCACAAACAAACGTAAAACTCCACAGAAAAAGCACTAGTGTGAGTATAAGTGTGGCATCCTGTTAAGCAACGAAGTAAAGTTTAGTTTCTTTTTTCACATTCGGTCTGTGCCTCCCAGGAAACACACTAGTTGGTGACAGCCCAGAGAAATGAGACAAATATCTGACCAGGCCTCACACCTCCCTGCAGATCTTCAGCCACAGAATTAACCCCCCACTGCCCTTATACATAGGAGCAATGTTACCAGAATAAATATTAAGATAATATTATGTAAGAGAAATATGTTTTTGAAGGAAGAACGCTGGACTAAATGAGGTCTTCTTGAGGACACAGGAGAATCGGAGCTTCAGTCTACTTACTGAACTTGCCATGTGCCTTGCACACAAGGCAATAAACATCTGCTGTCTGATGACAGTCAGGCTTACCATGATAAGCAAATTTCCTTCCAACGTTATCGGAATTCTGGGTTTATTTTCCACAAAGGCCAAGATGTAACCGAATTAATCCTATTTTCTGTGCTACTTTATCACAGCCTATGCGCTTGGCTCTTACAATCATCTTGTTCCTACTCCAGACTAGGACTCAAAAACTGGTCTGTTCAGTTTATTGCACTTTTTCTTCTCATACCTGGGTCATACAAACACAAATTTTACTACATATACATGACTATAACACTCCATAACAACAACAAAAAAGAATAAGTGAAATGATCAGCCACATATCGAATTGGACACCATCACTTGGTGACCCAGAGCCATATAATAAAGCTACAGAACCACTCAGGAAAAGAGCATCAGTGATAACGGTTAAGAAATCAACATAAAACCTCCCTATATATACTGTCTGGGTTTGTTTAACAGGCTCCTCTAAGAAGATAAAAGGGGTCATTTACAATCCATCCTGCTGTTTCCAGGGAGACTTTAACTTAAACAACTGCAGAAAAATTTATCTTTCAATCTGAAAAGCCTTTAAGGAAATGTATTCTCACTGTCCTTCAATACAGGAAAGTGACAACCCTTAGTCAACCTGCCTAATTTAAATCTTTCCGGCAGAAACATGTATAATAGGGGGCATGGGAAACCAGTGAAATGAATCAATTGCATGTGCAAACACCACTGGTTAAAAATACCTCGATGAGGCCAGCGACAGCAGCATTGCTGTTCCAGTGAAATAGCCCCACACAACCCCAAAAAAACAGTTCTCAGAACCACTTGCCCTGTTATGCTTCCAGTGTAGACATCTGAAAGGAAGCATTGCCCAGAAAACCCAATTTTAATTTTAACAAGCATTATTTACTGGAGAGTCAAGTACTGTTTGATTTCTCCTCTGACTGTCATGGGAATCCCTTCCTTTCCTTGCCCCCTTTTAAATACAGCATCTACTAAGATGGCCCCAAGGAAAGGACTTTCCTCTAGACACAACCAGAATTGGTATTGAGGAAAAGGAATGGGTTTCTCCTCTTCTCCCACTCGCAACTCCTCCCCTTCTTCCTCAAGGAACCCTTTTTGCCTCCCAAAATCTGCCTCAACAATGGCCCAAGGTTCCTTATAATCGTGTCCTCTCCTTTGAGGCAGAAATCTTTGGGAGTAGGAGCAAGGTAGGTTAGCTACAAACGCGGTGAGGGCTAAGCAACCCTAGCACCTCTAAGGTGCCCCCAGGAGGTCTTGCCAGGGAGCCTTCCACAGGGAGAATCACCCCGCCAGTTGTTCTGGATCTTGAAACTTGGGAGACGGGGAAGGGGAGACCCACACCAAAGGAGGGAACCGTTTCTTTACCCTTTAAGTGCGTCGTGTCCTCCGCCTCCTCTTCTCTTGGCCCGACTGGCTCTGGTTTCCTTCACGTTCCCAGCCTCCAAATTGGCGTCCGCCCCGTGGCTCGTGTAGGACGCTAAAAGCACGGTAAATCCCAGGACGATCTCCAGCAGGCCCCCTCGCCGCATGATGCCGAGCCGCCGCCGGCTCCCGCCGCCTCCTGCTGCGCCCAGGGCTAGGTCTGCGGCCGCCGCTGCGCCCTGAAGCGCACCGCGCAGCCGGGGTCCCGCTCTCCTGCCGCCAGTCCCCCAGGCCGGGCTCCTCCCGCCTTCTCCAGGCGCTGCTCCCACTTCAGGCGGCCCCTGCCAGCTGCAACACAGAGACAAATCCCCGAGGCGGGGAGATTTTCAGGGCATCGGGATGCTGAAGCCTCGCGGTCCCCATTACCGAGCCCAACCCGTGCGCCGCCTGCGCGTGGCGCAGTTAATTTGGGTAAGGGAAGACCGTTTGGTCCACAGCTGGCTGGAAACCCCAGGCCCCCAGCGGCAGCAACTCCAGCCGATCCCTCGGCCTCGCTGGCGCCGCCAGAAGAGCGCAGCGCAAAGTATCCATGTCCCCGGCGGTCCTAAGCCCAGGGTGAGCTCTCTGGGTTTATTTTTCTAGTGGCACGAATTGCGCGCGATGCGCGCTCTGAACGCCCCACTCTTCAGCCTGTCCTCTCCGCGGGGCTGGAAGCCCGCCGCGCCGTCCCCGCCGACTCCGGGCGCTGCCACCGCCCTCCGAACATCTGACGCGGAGCCCGGCACCAAGAGCCCCGGGCCAGGAAGCTGTCAGGCAGGGGAGGGCCAGCGCCAGCTGTGGACGTTCCGGGACAGCCCCTCACCCCAGTCCCCGTCCCTGCCCACCGCGCGGCGCAAACGCAAAAGCCTCCGTGGCCGCAGCTCCAGCCCCGGTGGCCGCCCGACCCCAGTCGGGACCCCGGCTGCACCCACTGGAGAAGCGGCGACTCCGACTCCCGAGGAGGCGGCGGCGACTGCTCCCGGTCCTGGCCGCTACAGCCACCGCTCCGCTCGCAGCTGTCCCAGCTGTGGCCGCCTGTCCGCTTGTGGCACCCACAGTCTCTGCCGCAGCTCCCGCGGCCCCCTCCTTTCCCCACCTCTTCAAGTATCGTCCGCGCAGCGGTTTCTCGCGAGAGAAATACTTGTTTAAAAAAAAGAAAGAAAAAGAAAATGACACCCCCTCCTTCATCCCCCTCATCACCACCCCACCCCCCGGCCTCATCCATCCTCCCTTTCCACTCCCCTTTGCCAGCCACCGCCTCGGCGCGGGGCCTCTCGCCGACAGGATTAGCGCAGTGGGAGGAGGCAGAGGTGATCAGGTCCTGCCCGACCCGGGACTTTTTGCCTTGAGGTGGGGAGGAGAGAAATGGGAAGAGGTGGAGTAGCGGTTTTAGCCGGTTCGGCAGTTGGGAGGTCTAGATCCGAGATTAGCCTCTCCAGTGATCGCGGAAGCCCTGCCGGAGCAGAAAGCCGTGCCACCTGCACCAAGAATGCGCGCTGGAGACGGCGGCCCCGGAGGCCCTGGCCCGAGAGGAGACCAGTGCCCGCTGCTCGCGCCTCCGGGTAGCGCGTTCCCTGCGCCTCTCCCGCCGGACACTCGGCAGACGCCGGAGGCCGGGAGGCTAAGGCAGGGTGCGTCGCAGGCCGGGACTGCCGCAGCGGCTGCGGCAGCGGCTGCTGTGCTGACCGAGGAGAGGGCTCCGCCGCCCCCTCTTACCCCGGGTGTCGAGAGCCCACTCCAGACGTGGCTCTTCCGAGGTTCAATTCAAACCACCCAGGCCTGAATCCAGGTTGCTCTTTCTAAGTCGGAGTCCAATCCAGGGGCCTGTAAATGTTGGAACCCAGGATTTAGGATGGGAGTGGTCAAGGGATGGTCCTCTTGCCCAGCCCAGGTTAAGATTGGGGTTCATCTGGAGGACTCTACTTACATCCTTCCCCCCGTCCCCCCGCCCCTCACACACACAGCTGCCTCTCCCCAAGTATGCATGGCACAGTGAATTTAGTGGCTTTGAAAGGTATAGTATTTGTGGCATCCTTATATGAATAATGCCAGATGATGCCTGCACCCTGTAACGGTTTAGGAAGGCCGGAAGTCGCGCACTGGGTCCTGGCTGCTGTAACTGGAGACCCCCAGAAAATCCCCGCAAGCAACCACCAGCCAGCCGGCAAGCCAGAAATAAGAGCTCAGCACAAACAGGTACCCTGGGAATGCATCCTGTTGAAGGGATTTTCCTTATTTGTAATCGTTTGTAAAGGGGCCCAGAGAGTAGGGTGGAGAGAACTGGGCAAGTTATTTAATTTCTTTCCCATTATAAGATGGGACTCATAGTGCCCACCACACAGGTTTGTAATGGCGATGATGGACATGCTGAACTGTTATGATACATGAAACAGTAAAACTGTGGGAACTATGAGCTGATCTAAAGCTATAGTCCTGTAGGTATGTATGTGGTCCACTCTAAGGTCTTACCTGTAAAAGGTCTCTTAGCAGTTTCATGAATGGGAGCCTTGGTTACACACTCCTGGCTGAGTAAAGGAGATCTTTCATTCAAGATGTGTTTACTGAGCACGAACTGTGTACCACTTAGTGTGTTGTTGAACCAGACTTCAACAATTTGAACAAGGCAGGTTCAACAATTTGAACAAGACTGACTTCAACAATTTAGTGAACAAGGCAGGAATGCATCTCCCCTCACAAAGCAGATAGTCAACAAGGAAAGGCAAACTTGAAACAAATAATGACCCAATAGTTAATTGCCAAAAAGGGTAAGTACTGGGTGCTTGCTTGGAGGATATATAACAAGGGGACTTGACCTAGGCTAGGACTGAGCAGGAAAGGGATCCCTGAGGACGTGATATTTAACTTAAGCCTAAAACATTACTAGACTCTACTTAGGATAGCAGTTGTCAACCCTGGCTATGCAGTAAAATAATGAGACGCTTTAAAAAAAATTCTGATACCAGGATGAGCATGGTGGCTCATGCCTGAGCATGTAATCCCAGCACTTTGGGAGGCCAAGGAGGGTAGATCACTTGAGGCCAGTAGTTCAAGACCAGCCCGGCCAACATAGCAAAACCCCATCTCTACTAAAAATACAAAAATTAGCCAGGTGGGGTGGTGCATGCCTATAAATCTAGCTACTAAGGAGGCTGAGGCACTAGAATCACTTGAACCTGAGAGGTGGAGGTTGCAGTGAGCAGAGATTGTGCTACTGCACTACAGTCTGGGCAACAGAGCAAAACTGTCTCAAAAAAAAAAAAAAAAAATCTGACACAGGCCCCAATGCCCAGAGTTTCTGATTTGAGTAGTCTGTAATGGATCCTGCACATGGATATTTTTTACAGCTCCCCAGGTAGGGAGAGGTAAGGAAGGAATTCACACTGGAAAAAGGAGAATTCACCATGGATCAGGAGAGAGCAGGGCTGTTGGACATCCAGGAACCCTTGTCCTGCCCACCAGTGTTCTGGGCTGCTCTGCACCCATGGGGGAATCTGAAGACTGCATTCTTTCCTTGTTAGCAGCATGCAAGACATGCTGTGCCCTCTCTCCCAGAATCTTACACTCAGTGCCATGTTGGACAGCAGCAACCAAGCACAAGCCTTTCCTAAGGCTTCTGCCCAAGAAGTAAAGGACAAATCCTGGTGCCCTGCAAGTCCCCTCTTCCAACACATCTGGACATTTCCATTACTTCTAACTCAACCTTAAACCACCTTCCACCTTCCAAACTTTCACCTCCAAGGGAGGGATTTGGATTAAATGCTTTAATATGGTTTTTGCTTTTCCTCACAACCTCTTTATTCATTGGCCTCTTTCTCCAGTAAAGGAAAGACACTCACTGAATGGCAGTTCCAAGCCATATATTCTCTTCCTTGAGCAATAAGTCTCATGACCACAATGGTGGAAGATCTACAGGGGAAGGGGAAATAGAGGGAACTTGATTACTTAAAGCTAAATGCATTTTTAAATATATAAGAAATATTCCCACTATTTAGGCAATCAACATAGAGTAGGATGCTACTTATGACAAAATTCAGTAACGAATAATAAAAGTCTGTGTCTTTGCAATAAGATTTTCTTGATGCCAGATGATTGAGGGCCCATCTCTCCTTAAACCTATCACAGATCCTTTTTCTTCTTAAATAGGTTTTGCACTCTTTGCAAATTAAGTCCACGAGCTAGAATTCTTTGGTTCCATCTCTTTATTTCAAAGAATTCTATTCACCCTAAGAAACCCTGCTCAAATTCCTTCTTGTTCATAGGTGTGTTAGCTTATGCCCGTCTCTCTTGTTCTAACATCACTGCACTTATTAGCTGAATCATTCACTTAATACTTCATTAATTTTAATACATGATTATAGTATGCCTACTATATGCCAAGCACCATGTCGGGCACTGACCATTGGAGATATTTCTTCTGTTGTTATGCTGAATTATTAGGTTGGTGCTAAAGTAATTTCAGTGTTTGACATTTAAAAGTACTGGCAAAACCACAATTACTTTTGCACCAACCTAAATATATATGTGTGTGTGTGTGTGTGTGTGTGTGTATGTGTATATATATGTATGTATGTGTGTGTGTGTGTGTGTGTGTGTGTGTGTATGGAATGCAACCTTGTTTTTTTTTTTTTAATTTATTTTATTGCATTTTAGGTTTTGGGGTACATGTGAAGAACATGCAAGATTGTTGCATAGGTACACACGTGGCAGTGTGATTTGCTGCCTTCCTCCCCATCACCTATATTCTGACATTTCTCCCCATGCTATCTCTCCCCAACTCCCCACCCCCTACTGACCCTCCCCTATTTCCCCCCAACAGACCCAAGTGTGTAGTGCTCCCCTCCCTGTGTCCATGTGTTCTCATTGTTCAACACCCACCTATGAGCGAGAACATGCGGTGTTTGATCTTCTGCTCTTCTGTCAGTTTGCTGAGCATGATGCTTTCCAGGTTCATCCATGTCCCTACAAAGGACACAAACTCATCATTTTTGATGGCTGCATAATATTCCATGGTGTATATGTGCCACATTTTCCCTGTCCAGTCTATCATCAATGGGCATTTGGGTTGGTTCCAGGTCCTTGCTATTGTAAACAGTGCTGCAATGAACATTCGTGTGCACGTGTCCTTATCGTAGAACGATTTATAATTCTTTGGATATATACCCAGTAATGGGATTGCTGGGTCAAATGGAATTTCTATTTCTAGGTCCTTGAGGAATTGCCACACTGTCTTCCACAATGGTTGAACTAATTTACACTCCCACCAACAGTGTGAAAGTGCAACCTTGTCTTTAAGGATCTATCATGCACCTAGGGAGAGTAAGTACAATGGCTACAGAAAATATGTGTATATGTATATATGTGTGTGTGTGTGTGTGTGTGTGTGTGTGTGTGTATATGTATGTGTATATATGTGTGTATTTCCTGTAGCCATTGTACTTACTCTTCCTAGGTGCATGATAGATCCTTAAAGACAAGGTTGCATTCCTTATTCAAGGAAACTTGCTAGTGTCCTAAAAACTATGACAAAACACAAATGTTTTGTTTGTTGTTTGATGGGTTGAAATCTTGTGGCATTTTTAGCTTCAAGCCACTCATCATTTTATACCTCCTGTGTAAATATCTGTGTCAGCAAAGGTTCTTTGTCTACAAGCAAGAAAACTAGTTATGGCAAATTTAAGCAAAAAAAAAAAAGACTTTTTAAATTATTATCAAGTTATGAGCTGGCTCTTGAACTTGACTTTGGGATAAAATGAGTAGTGCGGTTCTGGGATAATGGTAAGCAGAGAACCTCTTCAGGGTGACGCCATGTGAGTAAATCAATTCCAACCATTTTGGTCCTTTTGTCACCTCTTTTAGAGTTCAAATTCAAAGGATAGGGTCCTTTTGATGTAGCTGTTTAGGGAACTTGGGCACATTCCTGGCCAAAGGATGACGGAGTATCTTGATGGATAGTCCCAACAAGACTGCATGCCATGGGAAAGAAGTTAATCTATAAACAATGGGAGAAACACTAATTTGGTCATGCACCAAAAATTGAAAGGCATTAATGCTTGTTAGGGGCAAAAAAAAAACAAATCCAGATGTCTATTACACCATCTCAAGAATTTTCAAGGATGTTTAGAGCTTACTGAAATAAAGCATTTTCAAGCTTTACTTGGAAGAAGCATACTCTAAAATCACCTTCTAGGTCTTCCTGTGCAAACTAAATCATGACTTCATAAAAAGCTAAATAGTCTTTTTTGTAACCCCAGTTCCTGCCATTGATGGTGGCAAATAGATCGCTCATGATACAACCAACTATATCTTCAAAAGCTGGCTTCTGACTCTTAGTGAGTGTTGTAGAATTTTGTAGTTATAAAAATACAATGTATATGTCACAGCTACCAGAAACTATACCTACTTATGTATATAGAGAAAAATAATATGTTCACATACATAATCACATTTAATCTTTATCACAACTTTTGGTAGATTAAGAAACATAGCCACAATATTTCTTATCTTCTTCCACCAAGTAGAGTCTGTTTCTCAACTCTTTGAATCTGAGCTGGTTTTATATTTTTCTTTCACCTGTAGAATATCATGAAAGTAACACTGTATGACTTCCAAGGCTAGGCCTTAAGAAATCTTGCTGCTTCTTCTTTTACCATATTAGATGTTTCCCTGAGATGGTTAGGCCTGCAAGAAGTCCAGGATGAAAGACTATGTGGTGAGAGACAGCCACAACTCTCCCAGCTACATCAAGACTCTTCCCAAGCCACCAACTAAATGTAGTCACATGTGTGAGCCCAGCAAATAAACACAACTGCCCAGTTAACCCATAGAATAAATATGTCATTGTTGTTTTAATCTGCTTAATTATTAGAGTGGTCTACTATGTAGGAATAGATAAATAATTGAAACCTTATAATAGAAAATAATTTTTTCTCAATATTAGAGAAAAAACTCACATTCAGAAGAGTTAAGAATCTCGTTCAAATTCATAAAACCAAGAGGGGAGGCAGAGCTGCAATTAAAACCATGCCTTTGACAAATCGAGGAAACATTTCGTGTCATCACTGCCACCTCATCTATGGCCACAAAATCTCAGTCAAGATCTAGGGTTGATGCAAACTGGAGTCATTCCAGTATCCACAATACTTCTCTCGTGTCTTCTGGGAAGCTAAGATTTCCTCCCTTGAGTTTCACTGCTGCCTGAATCTACATTGCATCTTACTTGAGAGCCTCATTTATTCCATGCTACAAGATCCATGCAGGATTCCATGATCACCAAGATCACCCCAGGAAATGAAAGAATCAAGAGAGCTGCCATAATCAATAGCTCTGCCTCTCTGCTTCAGTTTCTAGTTCCCTCATAATATAGCACAATTCCTTTTACAAAATGGGTGCTTCATAAACATTTGTTGAATGAACTTGTTTTCTAGGTGGTGACGTGATGTCAACTATAAAACCTCATGCGATTCTTCCTCATCATTCTCTGGGTTAAAGAAAGGCCTAAACCTTTTCAGCAATTGACAGAATCTTGGTGTGTCATATTGCCTCGTTGTGCCTCAGTTGTCTCATTTCTCCCACTTGGGAGGGGATGTGAATGAGTGGAACTTAGTTTTAAAGAGGTGAAGGTAGAATTCAGTTGCCTGATTGCCAGCATAAATAGTACGTCTATGTATGTACCACTTCTTTTTTTGATTGTTTAGTTCATTTATTTGCGTAACCAATTCTGATTGAAAGCCAAACACTGTGCTGGAAGCTGCAGCTTCACCGGTGTAGGGATGCCATCTCTGCCCCTAAGAATCATAGGAACTAGAGCTTTGCTGGAGGTCCTTACAGTGACAACTACCATAAACTAAGGTTTTGCTTAGTGCAGGAACTGTGTCAAGTGTGAGGTTAGTAATGTTCTTCCCATTTTACAGTTTCAGCGAGGGTAAGGTTTAAGAAAGAGCAGTTTAAAATGACATAAATAGTCCTTTAAAGGGACATCGATGAAGCTGGAAACATCATTCTCAGCAAACTAGCACAAGAGCAGAAAACCAAACACCGCATGTTCTCACTCGTAAGTGGGTGTTGAACAATGAGAACACATGGACACAGGGAAGGGAACAGCACACAGTGGGGCCTCTCAGGGGGCAGGGGTTCGGGGAGGGATAGCACCTAATGTAGATGACAGCCTGAGGAGTGCAGCAAACCACCATGGCATGTGTACAACTCTGTAACAAACCTGCATATTCTGCACATGTACCCCAGAACTTAAAATGTAATAAAAATAAATAAATAGAATAAGATGACATAAATAGACCTTTGTTTTAGGGAAAATTTGTGTATGTTTGTGCTTGTATGTTATACCAAGAATCCTGAGCAATTCCCACTTCAATGTAAAATTCCAGTGTCGTGAGGGCAAAAGGTGAAAAAAGGTTAATAAAAGGTAAACATTTACCTTTGGAAATGTTTACATGCTGGAAAAAATGAGAATTATTTTCATTTTCATCATTTTTCAGAAAATTTATCAGAAATACTTTATTTATAGACTTTTAAAGTACTTTTTCATAATCCCAGCCACCTTGTTTTTTCTCACTTTGTCTTTTGTCTTTTTCCATATGGTGCCTTTTACGTGGTGGTTACTGTGGTGGATGTATAGTTTCATCTTCTGCTGAACAAGGAGGACAGTTTGTTTGGCATTTGAGTGTTTAACCTTTGCATTTTGTGGATGGGGTCCCTGGGTGAGGTCTGCCTAGCCATCTTTCTGGCAGAAAGCATGTACAACTGTTGAATTATGTTATTGAAATAACTTTCATTACCTCAATCCCCCAAAGCAAACAGTTGCTCTCCACCCAAAACAAAAGCTCTGGTTCCCAGACTTCATTTCACTTGTGTTTTCCATGAGTTCTGTGACCCACCCTGGTATTCCCTGTCATTTTTTCTACCAGACATAACAGATACCAGCCCAACAGCAGAGGCGAATAAAGAAGAGGCCTGGACAGCAGGAAAGGACATAACATTGTATCCATCACAAATTAAAAACACTCTCTCTTAGCTCCATTCAACAAGTGTTACCAAACACCAGCCTTGGGTTGCAGACTGTGGGAGATGCTACAGAAGCCACCAAAACATGCCAGTCCTGCATCCTGCTGTCTCTCAGGAGGGAGAAAATGAATGCTTATAGCAGAGGTCAGCAAATTTCTATAAAGTGACAGACAGATAACAAATAGTTTAAGCTTCATGAACCATAAAGCAAAAGAAAACAAATTTCCACAAGCATTTTACTGATAAAAATAAAAATTGGTCTATGGACACTGAAACTTGAATTTCATATAATTTTCATGTGTAATGAAATCTTCTTTTGATCATCTTCAACAATTTAAAAGTGCAATAACTACTCATAACCTGCAGGCCATGTAGAAACAGGGGGTGGGGGCAGATTTGCTCCATGCAGCCACAGTTTATCAACTTCTGGAGTTAAAGAAATAGGCAAACACAGAAGCTGGCTTAGGCGTGACTCTCCAAAGTGGCTGGCACCAGGACAGGGACCCACAGGGGAGAGAGGTAGGGTGGGGTGGGGTGGTCTAGTCAGAAGACTTAATGGAAGAAATGGGATTTGAGGATCGCCTTGAAGGGAGGGTAGGATTTGGCTTCATGGGGAGAACATTCCAGGCGGAAGTGATGAGCATGAGTCCAAGGCACAGAGGGAGGAAAGATTATGGGCCAAAGGGGACATGCGGGGTGTGTCACCATCTTTCACAGTGACATACTTCCAGCTCTCCAAGGTCTCTGTGACACACCCTGAGCTACGTGTTTATGAAGAGGAGGGGTATTGTGGGCCTGTAGGAGTCAGTCTTTAAATGACCACAATTAATCATATTATATGAATGTTAATAATATCCATAATCCAAAACATGTTGAAAACACTGAGATCCATCTGATCTTTGGTTTAAATCTGATGAAAGGCAAACTAGACCTTAGTTTTCTTCATCTGGAGACTTTCCATATTTCATTTCGTCATCTATTTTAAATAATTTTTGTAAATAATGCCCTTTTTCTTCAGGATATTAGTATTCTAATGATACCAAAAAATTCCACCTGCCCTAACCCCTATATTCATGGCCAATCTGAAAGCCTTTATTAAGCTATGAGTAACAAGTAGCTTTGGTTAGTGACTTTTCTGTTTTCCTACATCTGTTTTTGTTTTTACTCTAGATCTGAATTTTCTCTAAAAAGTTAGTAATTAGTACATACTAGTAGTTGCTGGATATCTAAAAAAATTTTTTTCTTGGCTGACTTGATCCATTCCCATGATTTCACTCCTTGCTCATAACATACTACTAACTCCCAAATCTGAATCTCCAGCCCAGACATTTCCCTAGAGCTTCAAATTCAGATGTCCAAGTTCCTGCTGGTGCCTCCACCTAGTCCTCCCACAGGCGTTCAGACTCAACTGTGGTAGCAGCCTCTATAAAGGCCTCCAAAGATCCCTCTTCTGGGTACTCATGCCTAGGGGTAATCCCCTCCCCTGGAGGATGACCCCGACCTAGTGACTCTCTCCTAGCAGGTAGAGTATGGCAATGGCCATGGGATGTCACCTCCAATATGAAGTTACACAAAGACTCAGGAGCCCATCTTGCTTGTCCTTTCTTGTCCTCCGGCCTGCCTACTCTAACAGAAGCCAGCTGTCATATTGTGAGTTGCCCTGCAGAGAAGTCCTATGCAAGGAACTGACAAAGGCCTCCTGCGAACAGCCAGTGACGGACTAAGGCCAGTGGTCCAAACTGCCCTTGCTGAATTGAATTCTGCTATTAATAACAGTCACACAAGCAAGCTTGGAAGTCTTCAGATGAGACTGCAACCCTGGGTAACACCTTGATTCATCTGTGAGAAACGTTCAGCCTGAGTCATCTAGCTAAGCAGTGCCTCATTTCTGACACAGAAACAATGAGATAATAAATGTGTAGTGTTTGAAACCACTAAATGTTGAGGTTATATGTTACACAGAAATAGGTAACTGCCAGGCATAGTGGCTCATGCCTGTAAATCCGGCATTTTGGGAGGCTAAGGCAGGTGGATCGCCTGAGGTCAGGTGTTCAAGACCAGCCTGGCCAACATGGTGTGACCCCACCTCTACTAAAAATACAAAAATTAGCTGGGCACGGTGACACACACCTGTAATCCCAGCTACTTGGGAGGCTGAGGCAGGAGAATCGCTTGAACCTGGGAGGTGGAAGTTGCAGTGAGCAGAGATTGTGCCACTGCACTCCAGCTGGGGCGAGAGAGCAATACCCCATCTCAAAAATAAAAAAATAAAACAGAAATAGATGACTAATATGTCAGCCAGCTCCCTAAATTTGTTTCTTCCCCTAAATTCTGTATTTTAATTATTAGGACCACTCTGTTCTCATTCATCTATGCTGGAAAAAGGGTTTATCAAAGGTTCTTCAAGTTTCTCTCATCTACAAAAGCTTGAATGCTTTTGTATTTTTAAATCACAATTGGTATGATTTCGTAGACTGAAAATGTGATCCCTGTGAGTTCCATCTGGAACTCAAGCCATTTGTGCTACAGCTTGACATTTCGAATTTCTGCATGATTCTGCTAGCAATGATATTAATGAAATCATACTGGATATCTTTCCACAGATTTAAAAAAAAAACTGGGGAAGTATCCAGATTGATAGAATAGGAGAAGGAAGAGTCTAGGAAATGCTAGAAAACTCTGCCCAGAGTTTGAAAATCAACTACATAAATATGGATGGAAAAAGCATGGAATTAGAAGACAGAAGACTATGGTCCTGTCTGGGCTTTGCTACCCATATGCTGTGGCCTCAGAAAGTCACTTTACTTCTAGGGTCCTCCTTTTCCTCATAGGAAAATGAGGGAGTTAGATTTCAGTGAAAAGCAGAGCCATGAGTGGGCTGTTTCAGAGTAAACCTAGGAGCTTGTTAAACTTCAGATTCCTGTCCCTAACAGTCACCCAATGCTGACTCAGTAGGACTGAAGGGGAGTCTAGGAATCTGTATTTTTAAAGTGTCCAGTTCCCTAAAATATAAAAAGATATGTAAATCCATTAATTAGACCCTTTCAAATGATATTTACAATTCTAATGCTGTCATTGCAAAGCAGTGCTTATTATTTGGCAATTCTACTTTGCATGTACATTGTAAAACATACCCAAAAAAAGAAATTTTAAAGGATGATTTTGTGTGTGTACAGGGGCCTGTGCATATTTTTTTAAAATTTTCTTCCCAAACCCTAACTGTTCTCCTTGCATAGGCCCTGGAATATATGAATCTCATTAGGAGAACCACTGGAGACTGTGACAGGTCTATGGGAATTGGGTAAAGATGGGCACAAAGTTCTAAGAACACCAAAGACAAATATCCAGGTTAGCAGGCAAGCTCCTTCTACTCGTGGTATAGCTTGGCATCACCTGGAAAACTGAGAAGTGTAAGGTGTGTGTGTGTGTGTGTGTGTGTGTGTGTATGCGCGCGTGCGCGCGTGTGTGTGTTTACAGAGTTAGCCCTTTGTTCTCACCTGAAAGCCCATCTCCATACAGTGTCATATAACAAAGAAACAGAATGAAAAAACATCTCACATGATCTTCAGTAAAAAGTAACATTGAGTCATTACTGAAGGACTCTCCATGAGATATGAAGGGAAGATTGCGCCACAGCACGCACAGCACAATTTTCTCTCTTTACTGTAAAACGCCATGTCTCCCTCTGACCTTAACTTTCCCATCTTTTTCAAACCTACTCCTACACCTGTACTTGCCATGGCTCTCCTCCTCTCTGCCCCGGCCTCTTTCTTAAGATTCTTTAGTCTACGCTCCAGGCCCACCAGCCCTTTATTAGGTAGAGTTATTTCCCCTTCTCTCAGCTTCTTTCATTTGCTCCACTGAAGAAGAGGCTCAGCCTGGGATTCGCTTTCAGTTGAAAGGGAACACAGGATCACAGGATTACCGTTAATGTCTAGTATATTTTTAACCCTGTACACCAAAAAAGAAAAAAAAAAGGGAAACTAACAATTTAAGGCAATAAATACTAAGCCGACAGAGAGTGGGAGTTCTGGATGTTCAGAGGAGAGGAAGAAACCTCTATGCCACAGTGACCAGAAAAGTTTTCACGGAGAAAAGAGGAGATAAACTGAGAGTTGAAAACTTGGGAAAAATCTTTTACAGGTAAACAGTCATGTTGGAGGAGAAACTGTTGTACAGTGAAAGGCCAAAGATGGGAAAGTATGCAATCTGCTTAGGAAAATGGACAAAAACTGGGTGGACTGTATAAAGAAGAAGAAGAGAGAGAGAAGATTAGAAAGTGCATTGGGACCAGAAGATTGAGGACTGTGAAGAAATATACATTGTTATAGAATGTGAAGCATGGGAATGACACCATTTAGAAAATTAATTTTTTTGTTGCCATGCAAGAACTGAAAAACAGAAATCTTTTAAGAAAGGAAATCAGGAGGCTAAGGCAGCAGCTGGGTCTTGGTGATGAGCATGTGTTCCAAAGATGTGACAGAATACATGAAAATGAATAGAAAATTGCAGTGTCATTTCATGATAGAATCATTAAAGCTGAATGAATGATTGCATATGAAAAGCGATGGAGAGGGGCCAGCCAAAGATAACACTGAGACTTGAAATTGGTTGGGCAGAGAATGAACAGAGCTAAGGAAGTGAGGAGGAGAAAGACAAGAATGGGGAAGAGACAAGACGGTGAGCTTGGTGTTTGTTACATGTGGCAGTGCTGAAGGCAGCCCAACCCAGGTGAAGTAGCCAGAAGGCACAGGTTTTGGAGTAATTTTGCCAGTCAGTAAAGGAGATGCAGCAGTTTTGAAGAGACTTGGGATTCAGACTTGTGAGCATCTGTAAGGAATTAAATTTACCAGCTAATTAAAATTGCATTTTCCTATAGTTTGGACTTTCGATTCCTAATAAACCTGCAAATTGACCTGAAAGGGATAACCCTCTTGATAGCCAGCATTTGTTCTTCGAGTTTAAGGTATATTCTTGGAAACAGATTCTCATGGCAAGAAGGGTAGAAATCTTGTGTAATTAAAGAGGAAAGGAGGGACACGCTGTAAATTTCAGAAACAGACTCTGCTCCTGGCAAACACTAGGAGGAAAAAAGACCTATGTGTCTCCATTTGGAATGATAGTCAGAATTTTGGGAGGTGATAAAGAAACTACATTCATGTAATACATTCATGTCTGGATAATTTGTGAATAATAAATACTATTAGTGCATGTAGACACTCGATTATCAATGAAAGAAAGTTTGGCAAGTTTTTTTTTTCTAAGAGAGAATTTTTTTGTTTAAAACCTGTGTAAAATACACAATAATAAATTTACATTTCCAGAGATAAATATTCAGCTCTTGACTTAAGATTTGAGAATACATTAGAATTACTCTCTTGATCAGGAACCAAGAAGTATATTTCATATTTATTGAACAAAAATAAATATTCACTTTCATTAGTCTGCATGCCTGGCAGCATGAGATAATCAACGTAAATACATAACATGGACACCGTTAGCTGGGCTGACTTGTCCTTGTTTCTAGGATACACGTTACTATTTTCCTAGGCCCCTATGGATCCAGGGAACCCAGGTTGCTCAGCACTATTTTGGGCCCTTTTCACATTTATTTCTCTGCCCCTGGCCCTTACCAAGCCAAATTCCATATTGTCACTGCAAATCTCTTTCTATTTAATACCCTGCTTTTGCTCAAACTTTATCTCACATTCAAAATGTGTTTTCCCTTACAAAGCGGATAATGCTGTTCTCTGCCAAGCTCTCCTCTTCTGTGCCGATGCACCCAGCCCCGCCGTGGCTGGGAATGTTAACTGCTAACAGCTCACAGCTGTGTCCCTCCTTGAGCACTGCCCTTGGCCTCAGAAAACTGCCAGCTCAAGGTGATGCCCTCTTCTAGGGTGTGGCCCGATATTTCTGACATTCCTAAAAGTCTGTTATGGATAATATAAGTTTAACACTCTTCAAGATGACAAGATAGAAGAAAAATGACTCATTTCAGAAATAAAAGACAAGACATTGTTAAAAGTCCCACAGATATTACAAGGTCAAGGAAATATTAAGAACAGCTTTGTGCCAATAAATTTGGAAAATTAAATGAAATACAAAAATTTCTTGAAAGACATAAATTACCAAACTGAAGCAAAGGAACAGAAACAGGCTAAAGACACCTATAAAGATAATAAATCCATAATTTAAAATTTAAAATATCTCCACAAGGAAAATACCAAGTACAAATAGCTTCACTGATATATTTTATCAAACATTTATGGAGGTTGTAGTAACATTCCTACAAAAACTTTTTCAGAAAACAAAAGCAGAACAAATACTTCCCAATCATTTTATTAGCCTACCATTATTTTGATAAAAACTAAACAAAGGCATTACAGGAAAAGAAAGCATAGCTCAATAAGTCCTCAGAAATGGGGACAATAATCTTCAAAAATATGGGGGCAATAATTTTCAATGTTTAGCAAATGAGAATCAGCAATATATGGAAAGGAAAATGCATCGTGAACAAGCAGAGTTTATCCCAGGAATCAAAGAGTTTTTTTTTTTGTTTTTTTTTTTAACATTCAAAAATCAATGTAATTCACCATACTAACAGATTAAAAGAGAAAACAAAACATGGAGAAAGCATTTGAGAAAATTAAACACGAAATTGTAATAAAAACCTTCAGCAACTAGGAATAAAAGGGAACGTCCTGATAAAGAACATGTATGAAGAAACAATACTAGCATCACTTTCAATGGTGAAAGATCAACTGTCTTTAGTTGGGAAGAAGTGAAGAATCTCTGATACTGCCACTGAATTTAGCACTGTCCTGGATGTTGCAGCCAATGTTATCAGGCAAGAAAAAGAAATGAAAGGCAAATATATTGGAGAGGGAGAAGTCAAACTGCCACAGACCAAACAGCTGTTTGTATGGAGTACACTAACAATGGACAAAAAGGTGACTAGAACCAGAAAGTAAATTCAGCAATGACATAGGACACAAGATCGTTATACAAAAGTCTATTATTGTTCTCTATATTAGCAAGAAAAAGTGAAATAGATTTTTAAAAGAACATTTTAAAAACAATACCTTTTGGTATTTCACTTTTAGTCTGGCTAAGTAGGTTCCTGCTAGATGAACCCTTCTACAGATAACAATAAACTGGAAAAAATACAAAAATCAAACAATAGTTACAACAACATAATTATCTAAAGGACTAGATAATAAAGTGAATAAAGGCAGGCAGATCCTGGAGAGGACTTGATACCCAGAGGTAAGAAATGGGGCAGGGTGAGTTTTCTATTTCTCATGATTTTTGGTCTGAAGACAGGCTGCAGCCAGCACAGTACACAGTGACTAAAACTTTGAAAGAAAATCCACAGTCTTTCTGGACTGAAGGAACAGAGTACAGAGTTCAGGGCAACCCAGCTGATGGAATGTAAAGGGAGAATCTCAAAAAGGAGAGAATCAAAGATGGGGTAAAACAAATTTGTGTGTGCATGGTTTCAAATGTCTACCTAGCCTGTGAATATTCATAGATGGACAGACTGCTTCCAATCCAGCAAAGGCTATAAGAACTGAACTGCAGTTTGAGCTACTGTCCAAGAGACAGAGTTCATAGTCTGTTGTATTAATATCTTTGAATACAACAAAGTTAATTGCCCATTAAAAAAAATGAAACCAAATCACAACTCTATTTGAAGGAGTACAACAAAATCTAGAGTCTTCACTACTAAACATTCATAATGTCCAGGATATAACTCCTAGCATTCAAAATACAAAGAAACGATAAAATGTGAGCAATTTTCAGGGGAAAAGACAATCAAAAGATAGAAACTCCAAGATGACCCAGATATTGGAATTGTCAGAAAAGAATTTTTAAGGCAAGTATTATGATTCTGATAAATTAAAGAAAATATGATACATATACACCATGGAATACTACACAGCCATAAAAAAGAATTAAATCATGCCGTTTGCCACAGCATGGATGCAGTTGGAGGCCATTATCTTAAGTAATGGAAAACCAAATACCACATGTTCTCACTTGTAAGTGGGAGCTAAACATTGGGTACTCATGGAAATAAAGATGGCAACAACAGAAACTGGAAACTACTAGAGGAGTGAGGGAGAGATGGAGGAAGACATGAAAAACTATTAGGTACTATGCTCAGCACCTGGGTGATGGGATCATTCATACTTAAAACCTCAGCATCATGTCATATACCCAGATAACAAACCTACATGTGTACCTTCTGAATCTAAAAGTCGAAAAAAATAAAAATAAAAATAATTGTGATGAATGAAGTAAAGGAAAATGTGCTCATAGTGAATGAAAGGATAGAGAAATAGCACTGAAACAGAAAGTATAAAAAAGAACGAATGAGAAATTCTAGAATTTATAAGTATAATATCTGAAATTAAAAATATATTGGATGATCTAAACAGTAGAACTGAGATCACATTGAAAAGAATCAGGAAGCTTGAATATCAGTCAATAGTAATTATCCAATATAAAGAACACAAAGAAAAAGGATAAAAGACTAAAAAAAATTAACAGTGCTTCAAGGACTTCTGAGACCATATCAAAAGATCTATTGTACATGCATTTAAAGTTACAGAAGAAAAAGAGAAAGAGAGCAGAAAGCATAGTTTTTGAATAACTATGACCAAAAATGTTCCATATATTTACAGATTGAGGATGTTTAGCAAACTGGGGAAGAATCAGTATAAACAAGACTACGTTTATGCTGCTAAAACACACACACACACAGAGAGAGAGAAAGAGAGAGAGAGAGAGAGATAAGGAGAAAATCTTGAAAGGAGCCAAAGAAATGACCCATTACATACACGAGAAAAATTATGCAAATTAATATTGCCTTCTGATCAGAAACAAAGAGGGAAGGAAACAGTGGAATAATATCTTTAGAGTGTGGAAACAAACAAACAAACATTGTCACCCCCAAATTCTCTACCCAGCAAAAATATCCTCCGAAAATGAAGGCCAAATAAAGGCATATCCATTCTAAAAAATGTCACTTTAAATTTGAAATACTTAGAAATAAATTTAATAAAATATATGTAAGACCCATAGAATAAAAATTATAAAATATTCCTAAAAGAAATTAAAGAAGATCTAAATAAATGGAAAGATGTAATAGTTTATATATCAAAAAGCTTGATGGTGTTAAGAAATAAATTCTTCCTAAATTAGCATATAGATTCATAGCCTATAGATAAACATAATCTCAATTAAAATCCCAGTACACGTTTATGCAGAAATTAAAAAACTGATTCAAATTTTATAGGGAAAATATAAAGGAACTAGAATAGCCAAAACAATTTTCCATCTTATAATTCTATCAACTGCTGAAAGTAGGGTATTGAAGTCTCCCACTATAATTGTGGATTTGTCTAACTCTCCTTGTAACCTGGTGGTGCCTAGAGTTGCCTCCAACTGCCTTGTTAATTCTCATTGCTTCCGGTGAGCATGGAGGCCCACTTTACCATAGGACCCTGTAGATGATACTCTGGCTTAAGAGTCCAAACACCCTTCACTTCCAGGATCAGAGCACCCTTCCCTTTTATTAGGTAGAGAAGGAATGATGAGCTTCCACCTCAGCCCTGCTGACACCACTCAGTTGGGTAATCAGAGCACTCAAGTCTGTCTTTGTGGACTGGAGGAGGAGGCTGCAATTTTTCCATTGGTATTTAAACAGAGTTTGGCAAATTTAGAATTTGCCAAAAAATTGTATTTTGTTGTTAGGCCACTCTTTTCCCCATTCTTTGGTGAAGAAGATGGGGTTTTTTGCATTTGTGTGTGCGTGTACTTGTTGATGATCCGGGTTCTGCAGTTCCCTATCTGGAATATCTGAGAGAAGCAATAAGGAAACATGGGAGACTGAGGCAGGAGGATCGTTTGAGGCCAGGAATTCAAGACCAACCTGGGCAACATAGTGAAACCTTATCTCTACAAAAAAAAAAAATAATAATAATAAACAAACAATTAGGCAGATGTGGCAACATGTACCTGTAGTCTCAGCTGCTCAGGAAACTGAAGCAGGAGAATCGTTTGAGCCCAGGAGATTGATTGAAGCTGCAGTGAGCTATGATCACCGTAGTGGCTAAACAACAGAGTGAGAGACTCTGCCTAAAAAAAAAAAAAGAATTGGCTATAATATATATATATGTGTGTATATATATATATCTGACATAGGACTTATATCAGAATGCATAAAGAATTCTTATAACACAATAAGAAAATAAACCAATTTTAGAAAGATAAACTTTATATTATAGAAAATAAACCAATTATAGAAAAATGGGAAAAATATTTAAATTTTACATAAAAAGATAAATAGGTGGCATGTGGAAAGATGTTCAACATTACTAATTATCAGGGAAATGCAAATTTAAACCATAATGAGATTACCACATGCCGGAGAAACCAATTCATTTTATTGAATTGGGTTATTGAATTGTACAGGACTGCTCCGGCAGCCAATATGAAACTGCAACTTCCAAGAGCAACAAGGTCCTGAAATTCCAGGGAATATAGCACAAATCTCCAAGGACAATTTTTGTTTCCAAGGCCACATATCCATTCCTTGGCCATTCTGTACAGGTTGCTGGTGATGAGATGTATGCAATCCAGCAACCGAATATGGACAAGAAATTAACCGCACGTTAAGATTTCTGTATCTGAAGGATATCCGAACATAATGTCCCTTTCTTTTCACCCCAGCTCTGTCAGTCTTCCTGAGAACCAATGAGTAAATAAACATGAAAAAGAAACCATATTTCATGTGTGAAAATGTAAGCCTGAGCAAGTAGGATAACTATTCCTGTTGTCCTCTACCTAGGTGCACCTTGCTAGGCACACCTTGCTAGGCACTGCAAGGCACTTTCCTACAACAGGAAAAGTAAGAGGACGTTGTTACATGATGAGCAACAGGGCCAAGAAAGGGAAGTTTTTCAAAACTTCTTTCCCTACTCTTTACCTCAGTTCTCCAACCCTTTTCCCAGCTTTTGGAGTCCCCAATTCTACAGTTAGAGATTCACTTATTCATAATAATTTTTGGAAGGAAGTAACACATCAAGCATTCATCAATGCTTTTCTTGTATGAGGTCATAGATTCGGTTCTTTGCTGAGGTCAGATTTGACAAGCGATCCTTGGTTGAAACATCACAGGTAGGGAGAGTTGGAAAAAGAGAGAAGTAGGCAAAATCCGTGGAAATGGAAAACTGGACATGTGGAAGAGAAATGTTGAGGACTTCACTGAATGTCAGTCCTCACTTAAACTTTCAAAACTTTCACAAATACCTGATTCTAAAACAGCATCATTGTTAAAATAGTTTCTACAAATAGTAGAAAGTTAGGAAATTCTCTGCTCTGTCACTCCCCCCGATTTCCCATCTTGGATAAATTACTCCACTTCTCTGTGAACCAGTTTTTCCCACATGTAAAATGAAGACATCACTTGCTTATTTCCAAGGTCATTCCTCAGTGAGAGTGAAACTTGAAATCAATCATGGTGGTGTGGCCTCTAAATATTCTGATATGAATGAAACCTAACTCAAATAAATGTGAAGAGTAGGTTTGAGGCCGGGTGCGGTGGCTCACGCCTGTAATCCCAGCACTTTGGGAGACCGAGGCGGGTGGATCACGAGGTCAAGAGATCGAGACCATCCTGGCCAACACGGTGAAACCCCGTCTCTACTGAAAATAGAGACGCCTGTGGTCCCAGCTACTCTGGAGGGTGAGGCAGAAAAATCGCTTAAACTCAGGAGGCAGAAGTTGCAGTGAGCCCAGATTGCGCCATTGCACTCCAGCCTGGTGACAGAGCAAGACTCCATCTAAAAAAAAAAAAAAAAAAAAAAAAAAAGAGTAGCTTTGAATGAGACAGACCATTCCAGAAAGGCAACCTAGAGCCTCAGGAAAACACATAAGATGATTTTGTCCAGCTTACATTTCTCATGGTGTTATCTCAAGGGAAACAGGTAAGCTGATCCTAACGTAGCTGGCTTGTTATGAAAGCAAGTCTACAGAACCCCCTTCATTCTCTCCATATTGTCCGCAGGTCATTACCGCACCCCAGGTTCTGAGTTAATTTGCTCCTCACCTGAGTTCCCCACTGTTCTAGGCTATTACCGTAATCATCTATATCTCAAAAATAAATTCTTAACCAAACAAAGGGCAATATAAAACTTAATAAGAAGTAGCTAAGGATTTTTCAGAAAAGATATCTTTATCAACTCTAGAAGTTCCTATCATCTGGAGCTGGAGTGAAAATAACTTAGTTGAAAACTGAATGAGAAATGTGAAAAATCAACATGAGAATCTATTTCATGACACAAAGGAGGGATGTGAAGAGAGAGAAGATAACAGTCAGGGAGGGTAGGAAATGCAGAGGCATGCCTGAAACTTAAAAGTGTTCCTAAGAGAGAAATGAGGAAAACTGGTACGGAAGCATCAGCTGAAAGCACCCCTAAGCTGAGAAAAGAGGGGAATGAGCGAAAACAAAAAATGCAGTCTTCCAGGCCAAATAAATGTTTAAAAAGAGGCTTGCATCTAACATAGAGAATGAGCTTATGAACAAATAACTAAGACAAGCATGTTCTAGATGAAAAACCTACCTGTGAGCACTTCACCGGGGAATGTGGTCCCAGCGGGCAGGTGTGAAGGGTAGGATGAGGTAGGGTGTAGAGTGTATTAGTTATCTATTACTGCATGATAAATGCCACATTACATTCCAAAACTTAGCCACTTAAAACACACATGCAAGTATCTCATAGTTTCTGTGGGTCAGGAATCCAGGAGCTACTTAGCTGAGCGCCTCTCAGTTGGGGTCTCTCCCAAGGCTGCAATCAAACATCTGCTGGGACCACAGTCATCTCAAGGCTGGACTGGGGCATCTCCTCCCCACCTCACTCATGTAGACGTTGGCAGTGTTCATATTCTCACTGGCTGTTGATAGTGTCTGTTCCTTGCCATATGTGCCTTTTCTCAGGGATACTCACAAAATGGCAGTTTGCTTTCCTGAGAACAAGGACTCCCAGAGAAAGAGAGAAAGAGTGAAAGCAAGATGATGCCAGTGTTTTTATAACCTCTTCTCAGAAGTGACATTCCATCAGTGTTTCCGAATGGCATTCTGTTTTTAGAAGAGGTTACTAGGTCCAGCTCATACAAGAAGGGAAGGAATTATTCAAGGGCGTGAATATCATGAGCCCAGACATTGGGGATCATTTTGGAGCTGCCTACAACAGGAGGATGGGGAGCACAGTGCAGGGAGAGAGGAACTGCCAGTACAAAATGGGTTAGCAAGTAGACCGATATCCCTAAGAAATACTTCTCAGCACTGTCTATCCAGAAATACAAAGGAAGGAATGTTTGTCTATTGAAATGTTGCCCCAGAAAGCATGAATTCATTGATTCACCCAAGTTGTGCAAGTGGGATTTCATGGGCAGTCTCTGTGCAGCATGTGAAGGGCACTCGAAGTAGCCATGGGACCACGCTAGTGTTGATGGCCTTGCGAGGCTGTTAGCCTGCACCTGCAGGAGGCTGGAAGGAGTCTGTGTAGAGCCGGTTGCCACATGGGTGAGAAAGGAAGATCAGGGCTGTCTGACATGAGTCTGAACTCTAAATTATCAAAGTGATAGAAACTGAGTCTTCTAATTAGAGGGGCCAGCACAGTCAAATGTCCAAATTTCTATCATTCATAAATGATCACATCCTAATCCCCCAACATTTTCCATGACAACAGAGGCTCAATAACCATAGGATAAACAAGACATAAATCGACATGTTTTATTCAGTAATTACGCAAACATTATTGTTATTCACGTTAATATTGCTTCTTCACCATGTCTTCAAAAGCAATAAGCTTCTTCTTGTTTAATTTTTACCTTGAAATTTATATTATATCAAGAGGTCTCAGAGCCTCCAAAATTTTGATACCTAGAAGGAAGCTTAATAAGTCACTTAATTTAACTTCTTCTCTCCAGACAGAACTATCCCTCAACCATCCAACTGTGCTCATAATATAGATCTAGGTATAGATATATGCCTACATGTATGCCTCTCACTCCCTCTCTCCATCTCTATATCTCTAGATAGAGAGAAAGGGAGGAAGAGACACACACACATACACACACAACACATACACACACACACACACACACACACACACACACACAAATTATTTGCTGATGTTGCACTAAGAATAACTTCTTTGAAACATATTGGACATTTTTTGTAATTGTTTTGAAAAAAAGTAAGCTCAACAGAAAACTTTAATTAGGGAAGATGAATTTGTTACAAATTGTTATGGGAAATTGTCTTAAAGTCATTATTAGAAATCTTAGATCTTTACTTCAAGATAGCTGGGCAAGAGAAGCAGGAAAACCAATTAGGAGGCTCTTGGAGTGGTCCAGGTGAGAGACGATGGTGCCTGCACTAGAGTAACACCCATGGACATGGAGGGCAGGACGACATCAGCGTCTAGCGTGGAGATTAAAAACAAAAACAAACAAACAAAAACAAGCAGTGGAACATGCTGGTGGACTGGATATATGGGACCAGGGAAAGAAGTCAAGGATGAGTTCTAGCATGGCGTGGCCAGACATCTGGTACCTGCTTCAGAATAACCCAGGGGTAGGGATGTGGGTGATGATGGAGATAAGTGAGTTTGCCCAAATTGATCACTGTTGAAGCTGAGTGATGGGTGCACGGGGTACACTTTGCTATTTTGCCCCTTTTCGTTTTCTTTTTTTAAAATTTGTTTATTTTTTTAAGACAGTATCACTCTGTCGCCCAGGCTGGAGTGCAGTGGCACGACCTTGGCTCACTGCAACCTCTGCCTCCCAGGTTCAGGCAATTCTCCTGCCTCAGCCTCCTGAGTAGCTGGGATTACAGGCGTGTGCCACCACGCCCAGCTAATTTTTGTATTTTTAGAAAAGATGAGGTTTCACCATGTTGGTCACGCTGGTCTCGAACTCCTACCTCGTGATCCCCCCACCTCGGCCTCCCAAAGTGCTGGGATTACAAGCCTGAGCCACCAAGCCCGGCCTTGTCACTTTTCTTTATGCTTTAAATTGTCCACAATAAAAATGTCTTAAAATGCCAATATACCTTACTTTTAATTTTGATTCCAGAAACCAATCAGAACTACAAACAAGATTTTATGTACAGATATTCCCAGCAGTATTATTTACTATATTGAAATCTTAGAAATAATCTTTTTGACTAACAGGAAGGCAATAGTTAAATACATGGTAATATAGTTGTATGACATTCCTATCAAAATATTATGTCTTGGAAAAATATTAATGATTTAGGAAAATGCATAAGATACAATGGTAAATAAAAAAGAAACAGGAAACAAATAATATATATGAAATGTATATCAAAAGAAAAATACCAAAAAATACATCAAAATATTATCATTGTGATGAGAAGATTATAGGTGGTTTTTATTTTCTCATTACATTATATATAATTTACCACAAAAGTTATGCATTCAAAAGATGTAAACATTATTTTAAAGTGCAGAAGAAAGATGATTTATTGAAATTCATCTTTCCTAAGCATGCCAATTAAAATTACAAGTGACCATTTTGTATTCTGGAACAATTTGTTGACTGCCTGTTCTTTGCAAAGCATTGTTCTATAGTTATTCTATGTTCCATGCTAGGCAAAATAATTCACATTTCAGATTAGTTAAAAAGAAAGGAGATAAGGTTGGAGAGAGAAAAAGGAAGGAATTTGGTGTTCGGGGAGCTCAGGGTAACTTTCTAGAAAGATAATGAGTCCAGTTTGGGAAAACTTAAGTTTAATGAGTTAATGAAAATTCTTCACCCATTTTCTTTATTGCGGCTGCCTCAATATGGTCTCAAAACTACAGATAAAATATTTCATATGTCCCTCTTCTATGAATTCTAACTTCATTGTGAAAACTAGGAGAAAAGTAAATATTGTTCAATGACAGCTGCTACAAAAATGTGTCAGCATTACTTACAAAACCCTGGGAGGCAGAGATATAGCCTTTTCTGGAAAAAAAAAATTGGAAAAAATGAGTAAACATCACAAGAATTTGTCATAAAAGTGTAGAAATTACAACCCAAGTTGTTGAACTCTTCCTTGTTTTCCTTTCCTTTGCTTTCTTCTGGGAAGGCTGACGGCTTCCTGTACCCAGAGACTGAGTAACTTTCTAGCAGGCTTGGCCCAGATGACTATGGTACATGCACAAGTCATTCGTGTTCTCTGCAGTCTGAACTCTAAATGTAAGCACGTTACACTGAAAAGAAAATGGAGGCTGAGCCACGTCATGCACTTTTCTTCTGTGCCCTGCCAAGTTCTGGCCTGCTCTCCCTGTGAATAGTGCAGATCCCAAATGGCTAGATATCTCAATATGCCCATTGGATTTGTAAAGATAATCAGCTTGCTTCTCTCCTGTAGGGTTTTCTCATAGGTTTCTCCTGAATTGAAAGGAGTATAACTTTTGTTCTGCAGTGAAGCAAGATAGACTCTTGAAACTCGGAAAACTAATGATGAATTTAAATGGTAACTGACCCACATATAATTCAGGAGTTTGTTCCATATGGAAAACAATGCCTTTCGTATCATTTATTAAATTGTTCTAAGCTGACGTTAAGAAGCACTAAGTATATAAATTAAAACTAAAGGTACAGATAACCAAAGAATAGCAAGTTAAAATTGTATTGTATTGTATTGTATTGTATTGTATTGTATTGTATTGTATTGTATTGTATTGTATTTATTTATTTATTTATTTTGTGAGGGAGTCTCCCTCTGTTGCCCAAGCTGCAGTGGCACGCTTTTAGCTCACTGCCACCTTCGCCTCCCAGGTTCCTGGGACTGCAGGCACACCCAGCTGATTTTTGTGTTTTTACTAGAGAAAGGGTTTCGCCATGTTGGCCAGGCTGGTCTGGAACTCTTGGCCTCAAGTGATCTACCTGCGTTGGCCTCTCAAAGGGCTGGGATTACAGGTGTGAGCCACCACACCCAGACATGGGTATTCAAATATTAGGCTGACTTCTGATTTCTGATGTTCGTGTATTTGGGAACAAAAACTAGAAACCGTTTTTAAAGCAAGTTAATTAGACTTGAATGGCTTTGTTATCTAGTGGGACACTCATGATGTATCTAGTGGGATATCATGTGACACACAATGATTACCTATATGAAGTAATGCTATACAATCCATAGTTTGCATTAATTAAGAGAGAAATGTGCAGCACATAATCATTTGGGACGCAGGTTTTGACAGTTAATTTATATTCTGAAAGGAACAGATTTTTAGCTCATTGTATTGAAGTTGCATATATGGCTAAAGGAAAAACAACCATATTCTCATTTCTTCTGGGCAAATTGTTTTCCATGTTGACAGGTATAAAATGACTTTTTAAAAAAGTAAATGTCTGTCAAACCTTAGCTCTCTGCAGAAAAACACCTTTATTGGAGATGAATGAACCTCTCTAATCGTCTATTCAAATAATTCTCCTTTGAGATCAGATCACTAGGAATTAAAAAAAAAAAAAAGAGCCAGGCTCTTAATTAACAATTTTAAATGAATATAAAAAATGTGGCCAAGAACAATTTGTATTCTACATCAGTTCAACCTAAATTTGATTATGACTTAAATTATGTATACATTTCCAGTGAATTGTATGTCGCTATTCTTACACAGAAGAGGTAATAAAACTGCTTTCTGAAAAAAAAAATGTGGCCAAGAACACCAGAATAAACCTTGTACATAAATATGTATATATGTGTACATAAATATGTATAGATAAATATGTATATATGTGTACATAAATATGTATTCTGAAAGATGGGACAAACATGGCTAATAATATACTGTATATATTTGCCCCTTAAGAAAAATCTCTTTATTTATCTTTGACACAGTGGAGTTGTGAGGGGATGATGAAGTGAAATAACCTTGTATTTGATGATGTGATATGGGATGGGGGAAGAGTTTACCTAAATACAACCACAATGGACCAAAAAACCCAAAGCATTGGTACAAAATAGTAGAGTACAGTTTAATGTAGTATAGTGGAATATGGTATAGTGTAGTACAAAATAGTAATATATACTATATAGTGATATATTACTATATAGTATATAGTAATTCCTAATATAGCATATAGTAATTACTATATATTACTATATATTATATATATAAACTATATAGTAATTATATATAATTATATATATATAATTACTATATATTATATATAGTAACTATATAGTATAATTAAATATAATTATATATAATTATATGTATTATATATATAAACTCTATAGTAATTACCAATATAGTATATAGTAATAACTTATTACTATATAGTATATAGTAATAACTTATTACTATATAGTATATAGTAATATACTATATACTATATATATACTAATATATGCTAATATATACTATAATATATACTATATATTACTATATAGTATATATTACTATTTTGTACTACATATATATAGCTATAGACTATAGTATAGTCTATAGCTCCTGGCCCAAGGAGCTTAGGATTCATTTGGTGAGATATGATGAATACATCAAATCCTTAAGGACTGATGGAATTGGTTGCTGAACAATATGATGCAACTGAAGCCCCATCAAAGTTCATGGGAATGGAGTTCTGTGGAGGAGGCAGCACAAGAATTCTGTTGCAAATAAGAGGTGTGTGATCTATTTACACTAAATGAAAAAGATAATGTTGCCCAGGCTGAGGAGGAAAAGTGTGAACACAAATGAAATGACCTTTATGCATTTGAGGGACATTAAGAGACCCACCTTAATATTAGGAGCAGAGAGACCATTTTGAGAAAAAAGGGAAGAGCTGTTGGATCGGCTGGTATAGGTGAATCACACCATGAAGCACCTCAGAAAGCAGGCAAGGGCTTTATGTTAGGTACAAGCAGCCAGTGGTGGGATGGAAGCAACGGGTGGGATGAAAGGAACATTCACCTGGGTCCACATGCAGGATAGATTGGAACAGGGGATTCTGAGATAGAAGAGCCTTCCCTGGGAGGCTGATGCACTGATCCAAGAATGAGCTGGAAAGGATCTGAGGGAGGCAGTGAGATGAAAGAAGTCAACAGATTAGCTGACTGAGTATCGGTCACAACAAGTGACTGAGGACAAGGGTTCAAATGGAATATAAAAAAAAAAAAAGAGAAAAAAAGCTGGTATTGAGAACACTGATATTAAAACTAGGACAGATAGATGGTTGTGGAGAGAGCAGTTCATTTTTACACATCTTGAGTTTTCACATGGACATCCAAGAGTGTCTTGAAACTCTAGAAATAAACCAGGGGGTTAAAAAGCTCATTTTGGCATTCAGAAATCTAGGGTAGGAACTGACATTGTAATAATTAAGCCTGAGGCTCTCTAATGCTTGAAGGATTGGAGGCAGAAAAAGAGCCACAGAAACCAAAAAATTATGTTTTTGCTCCTCAAAGTTATTGTGCATGTAAGAAGAAAAGTGAGTGAAAGCAAAGTGTATTAGACCCTTAGTATGCCTTAAAAATGCCATTGAAAAGGCTACCATTGAAATAGCTAAGAAGATGATCATAAAACTACATCTCTTTGGTATCCATCCAGAATAGCCCACCTCTTACATAGATAGAATGTAAGCTCCATAAAGGCAAGATTTTAAAATTTTTTCATTCATGTATTCCAAGTACTTGAATAATGTCCAGTATATGGTAGCCACTCAATAAATGTTGGTTGAATGAATGAAAAAATAAACGAATGAATAGATGAGGAATATAGGTATAATGGAATTGATGTTTCTTCACTCAGGCCCTATAGGTTCTTTGATAGAGCAAACTATATAGCAATTCACATTTCTACCACAGCAAGACAAGAGGCAAAATTCCCCTGGACTGAGGCGGATGTTCTGCAGGAAGGGATGTAGCAGAGTTGGAGAAGAACTTGTGCTTTGTGGAGCAGGGTGAGGGCTCCCTGGGATATTTAAAGTCATTGCCTTTTCTAACTCTTCCATTATAGATAACATGTTACATGAAGAAAGCCCAGCACCGCCAGGGTGATCTCATTCTTAGTAAAATTCCCTGAAGCATGCATAGTCATTGTTTCAGTCAAGGCCAACCCAGTATCTGCAGCCAACATTGCTCCTCCCAGCACTGAGCATCAGCTGGAGTCCACTGGGACACTGCCATCCAGAAACATGGTGTTCCTGTCTCACATACTTTTGCCGTGTGTGATGCTGGGGTCTCCCTGAAAGGGTGCTGTTTGAACTACAAGAGGCCCTTTATTCCTAACCCTGAAAGGGTTTATCCTCTTGATCTTGCTGGGTGGTTTTCTACAAGTTATACTTAATAAGCTGAGGCTGTCTTTAGTCAGACTTTGGCCCTTCTGGTTTGATGACGAAACTTTTGTGATTTCTTACTCCCCTCTGATTTGAGGGATGTGTTTCTGCCAGAAGGGGAAAAAGTTAGTCCAAAAGGTTCTGTTTTCCCATCGAGAATCCTATCTGCTCTCTAAACATCTGAAAGGAGACGATTCAGGATTAGTAATTTTGAAGGTTAGAAGAGACCTAACACATCTTCTGGTCCAGAGACCTAAGCTCATGCAGACAGGCTAGGCAGACAACACAGATGGGTTACACAGGAGTGATGGGGTCTGTGTCAACCAGGATACTTGATGACCCAACCCAAGGGCTCACGTTGAAGGACTTTATAGCCCTGTGCTGGCTGGGCAAAGCACAACTGTGCACTGATGAGAACTTGAGCCAACACGGTTGCTTCATTTTACAGTCACAGTATCTGAGACCCAGGTGAGCAGTGAGAACGCTGCACTAGAAATAATGAGACCTCAGGTTCTAGACCCAGCTCTGCACACAACAAATGACCTTGGGTTGAGGTTGACCTCTCAGAATCTCATTTTCCAATCTGGACATGAAGTAGGAAAATGAATAATTTCCCTAAGGTCTTTTGTACTCTAAAATTCCATGACTTCCCAAGGTCACCCAGCTAGTTAGCAGCAGATCTGTAGCTGGAGCCCACATCCCCTGATAGAATGGCCTTTTTACTAACATGAACTGTTTGCCAAAACAAAGCCGAAGGAGGAAACAGCAGAAACACGTGGAAGCCAATCTTTCCCTCTTAGGAGATGTTCTCAGTGCTTGCGCAAGCTGTAAAAACCAAAGTGGAGAGCTGGGCGCCATGGCTTAGGCCTGTAATCCCAGCACTTTGGGAGGCTGAGGAGGGCGGATCACGAGGCAGGAGACTGAGACCATCCTGGACAACATGGTGAAACCCTGTCTCTACTAAAAATTAAAAAAAAAAATACAAAAATTAGCTAGGCGTGGTGGCATGTGCCTGTAATTCAGGAAGCTGAGGCAGGACAATCAGCTTGAACCAGGGAGTTGGAGGTTGCAATGACCCGAGATTGTGCTACTGCACTCCAGCCTGGCGACAGAGTGAGACTCCATAAAAAAAAAAAAAAAAAAAAAACCCCAAGGGAGAGGGACACCTCAGAAGTTCTGAGCATTTCTGCTTCTTCCCACTGAATACAGGTCAGATAACACCACAAGAAAGGATCCAACTGGGAAGAGATACTGGATTGCTTCGTTTTGTTTCATTTTCTGTTTTTGTTTAGATGTTCTATCCTGTTGGAAAGTGGAGAAGTAGAGGGCTATTTATGAGCCTCTGCAGCAGCCCAAGATACATTCTCTTTCCAGGGTTCTCACTTCCACTGCCTCATCTTATCCTCATAATGGTGCCACTCTAAGTAAAGCCAGTGTGTGTGTCCTGGTCTACCTCCCCAGTCGTTCTTAGAGGAACTTTCCTTCTTGCTACAGTTTTCCCACTACACTGGAATATTCCATCCTCAAAGTATCAAATTCATTCTCATGTCATGACTTTGTGTTTGCTGCTGCCTCACCCTCAAATGTCTTCCTCATCCCCAACCCCAGGTCACTACATGGACAGTCTTCCTTCAGCTATCAGCCAAAATGTCAAGAGGAGATGATTGCCCTGTCTCAAGTGGCCCACAAAACCACCAATCGCTATTGCATTTCTTGGTTTTATTTTATTTTAGTGTTTTGTACAACATATTAGTAGAATTATCTTCTGTATCTATTTTTTTATTTTTTGTATTACTCCTTTAAACGTGACTTTGATGAGAGTCAGTGCTCCTGTCTTGTTCACCATCATATTCCCACTGTACAATAGTGCCTGGTCCATAGTGAGTCAGAGATTTGATGCATAAATAAATGACTGCTCAAGTTTTCACAGATAATTAGTAAAGAAACTAGACTGTACCAAGATCATCCTATTCTCAGTTATTTTCCCTAAACTACTAAGCCTCAGAGCAATGACTGTGTCAATGCACTGTCTAAGGAAGGAAGTACTAGGTCCAGGCTTCAGGACCTCATGGTTAGAAGAAAGAGCCAGTTGACCCAACTCTAGTCCACGTTCTGCCATGAAACCTTGGCCAAATCATGCAGCATTAATCTTAGACAAGATCTTAGAGATCATGTAGTCTGAAGGCTTTGAACATGTCTATAGCATCAGAAAACTTTGCTCAAACACAACTCTAATATGTAAATAAAGAAGTGTTACTCTGGTAAAAGCAGAGGAGAGTGCAGAGCCTGCCTTCCAGGTCTATTCTTTACCCCAGTTAAGGGTCACCTCTGAAGCAACTCTGTAAAATGTAGATTTAAAACCATGGGGTAGCCCAATAGCCCACCTAGTTCAAGAATCCCTGGAAGCAGGATGCCCACTCCATCAGTGCAGCCATTCAACTGTTGGGATAATTGTTAGGAAGCACAGACTCTTCTTGGGCCAAGCTTCCCATTTCACAGAAACAAAAGCCAATTCTCTCCAGTTCCATGCCAGTCATAAAAAAACAAACACCAGTAAGCTTGGGCCCCTGTCTTGAATGAAACAAACCTGATTTAAGACCAGCTCTAAGTTGCTTATCTTCTCTAGCCCTTCAATACCTCTTTTGTAAATTAGGGATAAAGATATATCATGGGGCTGTTATAAAGATCAAGGGCAGTAAGGTAAAAGACTTAATCCAATGCCTGACACAGGTAAGTGCTCAATAAATTGTAGCCATTCTCAGGATCATCTTGGTCATGACTGTCACCAGCTTACCTCCTTACCACCACCGCTCTCTTGCTTCTCCTCAAGGAACCTACAGGCTGTTCAAGGAAGCTAATCATACCAGTAGGATATAATTCATCATGGTAAATTCTATCATAGAAGTGTGCCCCAATTTTTAAAAATTATTAGCTAATAGTATTGGAATACTTACTTAGCAAATATATAATAGCCATTTATTTCTCTACTATGCTTTGAAGCTTTGCAATTTTTCTTGGCCAGGCCAATGGAAATCATTTATGCTCTCCAAGATCATATAACACACAGCAGCATCAGTATCACCTGGAAACTTGTTAGAAATGCAAATTTTCAAGATTTACTCGACCCACTATAACAGAATCTGCATTTTAACGGAAGCTCCAATTGCTCCATATGCCCGTTAAAGTTGACAGGCTCCGCCCAAGTTTCAATTTCTTCATCTTTGAGTTGAAGAGCTCTGCCTACCTCATCAGGGTTCATGAGACCGAATGAGATGCTGTGCATTAAAACAACTTAGAACAAATCAACTGTGAATGCCTCAGTGCCTCCCAGATTCCTTTACACACAGGACTTGTGGAACACTGATTGACTTATGGCAGGACTGTCTTAGTATCCTGTCCTGTTTGAACTCTGCATCAATTGTTGAATATCTGGATCTTCACACTATCTTTGTTTTATGAACTAAGTACATTTTCTGTGAGCCTCAGGAAATTCCATTCAAATGACTTCTGCCTCAGAGCATGTTCATGTCCTAAAGCCTTCCTGGTCCCTGTGTGGTCAACTTCCAGAATTCAATTTGACCTACAGTTATTACTCTCACTCTATTTTACGGAACATTTTCAGCCAGCTACATGATTTAATGGTTTTAAGCACATCATTATTGCCATTATTTCATAGCTTGCATGCCTAAAATAACACATGACACATTTTAATGCATCTAAGATTTATTTTAAGTTTCATTATCTAGGAATTAGTAAAACCAACTTATTAAATCTTGCCACCCGGGATATCAAAATCTTGGCTCTAGATGGCAGTTGGGTGGTCAAAACAAATTTTAGGGGGATATACTCTGAGGTATCACAAGAAGTTAGGAGCCAGACACCACACGGGAAAGAAAAGCCTTACATATTAGTGTAGCCAACACCCTCTTAGGTGGCCCAATATAAAAACAAATGATTCAATAGTTCAAAGCCCCCAACCGATTTCACAGAGGTGACCAATGAGGCACAGTTATTATAAAATGCTCCTCAAAGTCTCCAGAGGGCCAGCTATGAGTCACATGTTATTCATGAAATATGAGAAAACTGGGAAAGATCACGAGGAAGCCTAGAAAGACAAAGTTACAAAGACCCAAGGCAAGGATTCACTAAGTTAGTACTACGAGGTCAGCCCCCTAGGCACTTAGACCAGTATTCACCATCCCACTGAGCCTTGTCTTCCTAAGGGCTGCAAAAAGATACAGAGTTTACGCAACATCAGAAAACCACAAGGAAATGGTCCATGTTAGGAATAACAATAAATCCTCTCTTCTGTTACTATGTTCTCTTTCTTCTGTTGACTTCCTAGTATGGCTCATTCCACTGGGAAGTTTCCTAGCTCTGGGGACATGGGGTGAGAGAGGATAGGAGGAAAAGTGAATGTTGGGATTATGAGCCAAGGAGATAGTTTGTTGAGGAAAAGTGGAAAAATGGTCCAGCCACCCCTGTCACAAATACTTATGTACAAACACACACATACAGATTCTCTCTCTCTATGTATAAATGTACTCTGCGTGTGTGTGTGTGTGTATGTGTGTGTGTGTGTGTTCCCACCTCATTCTTTTCTCGGTGAAAGTCTTCACTAGGATTTAAGGTTGGAGTGGAGAGTCCTATTTGTCTTTGTTGAACCTTTCTAGTCAATTATTATCCTCATAGACTTAAGGTCAGGAAGCCTAGATATGTCTCCCAACCTTTTTTTTTTAACCAGAGACAAAGCATGCCTTATTTGTTCAGCCATCTCTTCCTAGCTTCCACCCTTTTGGTGTCTCCAGCTCCTCATTTGCATGCACCATCTAGGTGCACCACTGCACAGTCAGAGCTGCGTGCCAGAGCTGACACAGGAGGCCAGGCAGACTATCCCTCTCACAACTTCCCTGTGCCAAGCAGCCCTCCAGTTAGCATGAGGTACTGGGGGGATTCTTAGACATGGAATCTGGGGTGTGTTTCTTTTTTATTTTTAACCTTGTATTTTGAAATAATTTTAGATGTTCAAAAAATTGTAAGAGTACAAAGAACATTCATATACTCTCGATTACCAATTGTGAACATTTTGCCTTGCTTACTAATCATTCTCTCTCCTCCCATATATATGAATACACACACACACACACACACACACACACACAAAACAGAAAATTCCCATCAAAACAGTTAGCAGCAAACCATAGATAACGAAAACTTTCATGTGCAGGAGGATGGCTATGGCTGCAGAGAATCAGCATGAGTGCTCTGCCTTGTCCTCCCACACTCAGCTAAGTTAGAATGGCTCTCCTAGGCTAGCAAACATATCTGCCAGGTAGGTTATAACTCCTTGAAAGCAAGTACATAGTGAGGAAAGGCAGAGCTGTCTTCCTCTATCGAAATACGTTATTTAGAATATTCAGGGTCTGGCCAGATTGTGGACTATTTGGAATATGAACATTCAAAGAATAGGGAATAAGTTGCAGAATCGAGTGGATTAGGACAGATATTTAAATATGTTGGAGAAAACTGAGTTTCTGTATTGTATTTTAAAGTCATCTATTTTAGCCACTCATATTTTGATGTGTAAGGTAAGTTGTTCAAAGGAAAATCCCTTTAGATATGTTTATAATTCTAAGACAGTCTTAGAGACCTTCTATACGGGTTGAGTAGTCAAAACACAGTGAAAGGGCTAATTTTAACTATATTGGGGTGAAATTAGTGTCTTATGATGTAGTTGTCATTTGAAGTTCTTTTCCACATATACATTTTAACGAATGTATTTTCCCATAACAAGCATTTATAATCACAATTCAATAATCCTCAGAAGAATTAAAACAAACCTTACAATATTTTTTGCAAACAGATTTACACAGAAACTGGACAATGACAAAACATACACTTAAATTTGAAGATAATTAATATATAAATATCTGCTGTCTTTTATCTGTGCAAACAACGGCTGTCACTAACCTAGTGCTTTGATTTCTGTTTAGAGTGTGTTGCTTCTTGGTCTCTAAAGTGTGTTACTTAAACAACACCACATGGGCCTCTTTAAACAAAGCTGAATTAAAGATATTTGGAGCTTTCAAAAATGTATTTCTATAAGTGGCTTATATGTGCAAAATTCTATTCTAGACACCTTAACATGTCCTTGAGAAGCTGACAGTCCCATTTTAGAAATAAAAATACTGCAATTTAGGAAGGCTGAGTAACTTGTCCTAAATCACACTGCTTATGAGCAGCACTCTTGGGATTGGGACCCAGTTCTTTCTGACTCCAAAGCTCACTAATTTCTGCTATGTGCCCTTTGGCTTCCTTGTCAGGACTGCAACTTCTAGATAAACAGCCCGTGTTTCCCAAGGCAATGTAATTCATTCCAGTGAACCTGCAGACGTGGGTAGCAGCAAGTTGGGATAGCATTAGCTGTCTTGTCTTGGGAGCAGAATCCATGAGAAATGCTTTCTTCCCTACACACCAAGCGTGGCTATCTGTGGCTGCCTCCATTCTTCTCAACAAGGAGACCCCTGCTATGGATGTGACCCTTCCTCCTCAGGCTGGGATAATAGGTTACCATAATCCACCCACACTTGAAAAGCCTCCTTAATGTTTGGGAGCAAGAAGTGGATGTTACTGCTTTATTTCTAAATGTTCTCTCTACAGACCCAACTTCTTGAATCTTATACAGCTTAAAGAACGTCTTTCCTTGGCCAGGCGTGGTGGCTCACCCCTGTAATCCCAGCACTTTGGGAGGCTGAGGCAGGCGGATCATGAAGTCTAGAAATTGAGACCATCCTGGCCAACCTGGTGAAATCCCGTCTCTACTAAAATTACAAAATTTAGCTGGGCGTGGTGGCACATGCCTGTAGTCCCAGCTACTTGGGAGGCTAAGGCAGGAGAGTTGCTTGAACCCAGGAGGCGGAGGTTGAAGTGAGACAAGATTGCGCCACTGCACTCCAGCCTGGCGCCTGGTGACACAGCAAGACT